>NC_080196.1:5155000-5476666 GCF_030028045.1 Hippopotamus amphibius kiboko | reverse complement strand
TTCATCTGAATTTTTGGTCAGGTATTAATTCCTAAGCCTCCTTTCTAGAGTTCTTTCCCACGTGACTAGCACAAGGGCTGTTTCTATTGGAAAGAAGGTGCAGTCTTTCTGACAAGTGATACTTACCCCCTACTTCCTTGACAGTTAAAATAGTTTTTTTGGTTTTAAGAACAGAAATTGAAACGGGCTTAATGAACAAAAGAGGGGATTAATTTGAAGGCTGTGGGGGAAGCTCTGAGACTCGGCTCCATGGGTTTGGAGGCCTGTTTTTCTGTGCACCCCATCCGCCCCTTAAGGTGACTTAACTTCCCGTCTCTCTGTTGCCATGGCAGACTTGGGCCTGCCACTGATTGGCCCAGCTTGGATAGAGTGTTCATTCCAGAAGCCATCCTTGTGGCCAAAGAGGCAGGATCTTGTCGGAATACAACAGCCCTGTTCAGACTCAACATTTAGTGTTGGAGTGAAGAGCACGTCTCCAAAAAAGGGAAGATGCTGTTTCCAGAAGGATGAGGGAGGGGTTGGGCACTGCAGGTCCCAGAATATTTGTTCAAATTGACGAACGAGTCAATCCTATGTGAAACCCAAGCTGATCTTCAAAGCTGAGGGACTACGTGTAAAATGGCAGGAGCTCTGGGCGGGCACCCAGATGCCACGGTTTGGACCCAGCTCTGCCGTCTGCTTATCCTGCAGCTCCGGCTGTGTTCCTCAGCCTCTCCGTCTGAAGTAGGATGCTGATACCTGTCCCCCCATAACATTGCCATGTGTAGTGACGTGTGCAAAGATACCCATCTGACTGTACCCTGTAATGTTAAGGTTTCCCCTAACATTTGGAGATTTGGCATTTCCATAAAGGGCTCTGGAACTCTTGGTCTTTGGTGACTGCTTGCTAATCTGAGTGCAGTAACTCAAGTCTACATCAAATCAGAGCAATAGGGACAAAATTTCCTGCTACATGTACCTGCCTGTGGGCATCACTGTCCTATGCTTTACTGCGTTGCCTTTAAAGTAAACTCTGCTTGGATGAAGAGCATCCCAAAGAAGTAGCCAGTGGGTAGTGGGACCGGTTTCTCGTTGAGAGCCTGTTACTTTCAAGGTGCAGGAGCAACAGAGATGGTTGGCTGTGGTGTCCACTCTTAAACAGCTGGCTGTGTGTGGCCATGTGGCTGTGTGCACCGTAAACCACGCCGTAGGGAAGGTGAAACAGGACCAGTAACAGGACCGAGAAGGCAGGTGTTAGGGGCGTGAGAGAGAGAGTAGAGGGTTCCGCCTGGACCCAGTCATCCAGGCTCTCTGGCCACAACATCACTTAATCCACAAATGCTATTCACAGAAACATCTGTGACACATTCATGTTGGATCAGGTGTCCTGATTTGTTTTTTTAGAAGATAGGGTCCCCCCAAGAAAACCATGCACTGCTTTTGTGTTGTTGAAAAGAACTGCAGTGAGCTCCCGCTACGTGATTTGGGAAGGAACCTTGTGACCATCAGAGCCCCGAGAACAGATTTTTTTCACAGAATGCAGAAGGTGGGGGGCAAGCTGCATGAAATGTAGTGGCCTTAGGGCATTCATAGGTCTACCTGTGTGAGCTTTTACTTCTAGGCATGTTTCAAGGCCTGAATCTGATGATGCTGTAAATGCTGGGGGCGTGTGGCGTCAGCACATTAGCTTTTATGTCATCCCTCCCCGGCACCTTTAACTGGAGTAAAGGATTGGAGAGGGAGGGGTTCCCAGGTCCCTAGAGAAGGCTGCCTGTGCTCGGGAAGATGTTTTGAGGTCTTCCTGTTGCGCGAGAAATCATCTTTATCACCTGGGAAAATGCTAGCAGGGGCAGGGCGGAAGGAGGTTCCCCAGCGCTGCCATGTGCAGCACCACTGCAAAGAACAGAAACGTTTTCCCTCGCAGTCCCCGAGGCCAGAAGCCTGAAATCAACGCCTCCGCAGGGCCATGCTGCCTTTGAAGGCTGTCAGGGGTCCTTCCTCACCTCTTCCCGGCTCCTGGTGGCCTGTGGGCGGCCTTTGGTGTGTAGGAACATCCCCAGTCCTCCTCCTCAACCTGCTTTCTGCTGTGTGCACGTCTCTCTGTGTCTGGATTTCCCCGTTTTATGCAGACACCAGTCATGCTGTGTTAGGGCCCACCCTCATGACCACATTTTAGCTTGATAGCCTCTATGCAAATGGTATTTCTAAATACGGTCACATTCGGTGGTAGCGTGGGTTAGGGCTTCAGCAGATCTTCTTGGGGACACGGTTCAGCCCACAGCACCATCTCATCTGTAGCAGTAGAGCTTCCGTCACGCTGTTTTCCAGAGGGACCCGGTAATGGGGGACCTTCTCCCCTGCGGTCTCCTTGACTGAGAAACAGACCCCCAGGAATGCAAGTGCCCATGTGGAGGTTTGGGAACAGCAGAAGAGTTTGGGGCTGTACTTGGGGCGTGAACCCCATGGCTCGCTCTGCATCACCGCTTTCATCACCATGTACAGTGAGAATGGAGTCAGATGACCCGCAGGGGACGCTGTCCTCTTGCTAGGCTCTGTGAACTTAGCTGGAATCTCAGACTTGGGCAGCTTAGAAAGATTTTCAATCCAACAGCAGGAAGAGATTTAAAAAATTAGTTTTGCTTCGCTCAGTGTACACCAAATGAGAAAAAAATCACAAGATTAAGTTTTGCTGCATTTTAACCTTAGCAAAGAAATGGGGGATGGATTCAACAACACCTGGTCCTTTCTGATGTTGTGAGGATCCGCTTGCTTCCATCCTGAAGCACTTTGGTGGAGGGAGGCTCTGGGGCAAGAGGAGGGAGTGGAGAGGGACAGAGCCCGCCTCTAGTCCCCTGTGGGCACAGCATACACTCCCAGAGCACCTGGAGGTGGTGGGTGCGGTCGTCTGCGGTCGTCTGCGGCCGTGAGGGCCTGCTTTGGAGTCGCTTGAAGCGTTAAACTAGACGAAGGAAGGGACATACTGGCCAAGTTGAGTTAGATTGTGGCTTTTTGTCATGGTTATAAATGTATAAACTGCTAGGGAAGGGGACATATAGTCTTCATTGGAGACACACTGGGGTGTCCGCTAGCCCATCACAGGATCGGAGCGTCTAGGTGAGGCCAGTAAGCCCGCGTTTGCCTGAACGCCTTCTACAGCCAGTATGTTGGTTTTCTCGTTTGGTGTGAAATGTCACTTTACGACCTTCGTGCGGTTAGCCGTCCAGACCCACAGTTCTGACTTCTGCGTATCTTAACCTCATATTCCGATGCTGCACGTCGGGCATCTCCTAACAAAATCCACATACGTGCTGGGATGCATTAGGGGTGTCTTAGGGGAGTAGGCTCGCCTCCAAACGCTAGCCTGTGTTTCTTTGTTTTCCACCCGTAGCCATATTTCCCTCCATCCTGATACCTTCTCTTCATTCTGTCAATAGAAGAATACTTCCCTCCCCTCCCCCCACTCCTTGATGCCTTCTGTTAAGTTTTATCTGGAGCCTATTGTCCTGTCACAGGGACAGAGTGACACAGGGTCTCGATGTGTTCATCTCGGCCTCTGGTGATGTCTTTGCTCCCCTCCAGAGGCAGAGTTCTGTGCTCTATCTGCAGATACCTAGTGTGTATGGAAAATAGAAAAAGATGCCTTCTCTGGGGGCAAGTGAATGGGCTGTATCAACCAACGTCAAGGTGGTTGTTGTAGTTGGAAACTTGAACTCTCGCAGTAGCTGGATATTCATGCCTTGTAAGAGTCGAATAGCTGACAGGATAGCTTGGAACTACGTTTACTGCAAAACAGTGCTATTTCTACTGCAGTTTTAAATTGTTTTTTAAAATGCAGAACATAAAATCTACTGAAACTAAAATTAAGACATATGCCGTTTATAATCTTGATTTTAGTTTCCACATGTTCACTGTTAGTATATAAAAACTGATAAAAAACAATGCAATTGATTTGTGTATGTTGATCTTGTATCCTACAACCTTGTTGAATTCACTTACTGGTTCTATGAGGTTTCTTTGTATCATTTCCTTGAGATTTTCTATGCAATCATGTCACCTGTAAATAAGGAAAGTTTTATTTCTTCCTTTAAATTTTGCATGTTTTTCCTTTCTTTTTCTTGCCTTATTACAGTGACTAGAACTTCCTATGTACTATGTTGAGTAAGAGTCCTTGCCGTGTTCCTTATCTTAGAGAGAAAGAATGCAACCTTAGTTATGATGCTAGTGAAACCAAAAGTGGGGTCCAGGTGCTCGCTGCTCAAAAGCCAATAAAGGGACTTCCCTGGTGGCGCAGTGGTTAAGGATCTGCCTGCCAATGCAGGAAACACGGGTTTGAGCCCTGGTTTGGGAAGATCCCACATGCCACGGAGCAGCTAAGCCCGTGCGCCACAACTACTGAGCCCGAGTGCTGCAACTACTGAAGCCCGTGCACCTAGAACCCGTGCTCTGCAACAAGAGAAGCCACTGCAATGAGAAGCCTGCACACTGCAACGAAGAGCAGCCCCCACTCGCCGCAACTGGAGAAAGCCCGTGCAGCAATGAAGACCCAAATAATAAAATACATTAAAAAAAAAAAAAAATCTACGGCGGCCGGGGAAGGATAACAAATACAGGGCAGGGAGCACTAGAAAGCTAGAGAGCTGTGCACCTGCACCCCCGTAGCTTGGGGTTTAACTCTCAGCATTAGGCCTGACGTGTTCACCTCAGTTTTGCTTTTCTTGAAAAGCATAAGACACTTTTAAAAGTTCGGGATTAAGTGAGCCTGTTACTGCCTAGAACATCACTTTCCTTGCTTTTCCGGGTGTTCCCCGGGAGTGGCCGGTACCTCATTTTTCTGATTGTTTCGCTAAATGAGTTTGCTCTCTGCTCAGAGGGGTTTGAAAGTGCTGTAAAGTCTCCTCCACCTAATCCTCTGTCACTCTTTCAGCTTGAAGTTTTTCAGGCCTGGCCAAGAAGCTGTGAAATACCAGGGTCCGCGGGATTTCCAGGCCCTGGAGAACTGGATGCTGCAGACGCTGAACGAGGAGCCCCCCGTGAGTGCGCGCGAAGCCGCCCCCTCTTTCCTGCTGCGTTTTCGGGGTAGTAAAGAGGCCAGTTTAGGTACCATCTTAAAGCAACGTCTTAGTTTTTTTAGAACTCATTGATCTCATAAGTAAAGATTCCCTTTTTTTTTCCTCAGTTTTTTTATTGTGGTAAAATACACACACTGTAACATTCACCCTCTTCCCTGTTTTCCAGCACACAGTTCAGTGGTATTAAATGATCCATAATGTCATGCAGCCATCACGTCCGTCCATCCACAGAAACTTCCACCTTCCCGAAGGGAAACCCTGTCCCCGTTAAACACTAACTCCCCCTCCCCGCGCCCCGGTACCCACCACTCTGTTTTCTGCCTGTATGAATTTGACTAAGTACCTTATGTAAGTGGGAAAAGATGAACTTTTAACAACTTTTTTATCATGGAAGAATTCAAACACGCACAAAAGGAGAAAGAGAAGTCTAATGAACGATGGGCAGGAGTGTAGAGAGGAGGGTCTCGTGTGCCCACCCCCAGTCCCCACAGCGCTTTCCATTGTTCGGACCTTACTTTGTCTTCCCTGCTCCCCAGGCCGTGTTTGGCTGCAGAGTCGGTGTCATTTGTGACGATTTCAGGATGCAGCCCACAGAGAGGCACTTATTACTTTATGCCCCTCTCACATGTAATTCAACTCACGCTCATTCCTCAGCCCCAGAGATGGACGCGTGGGGTCAGGGCCGGGCCTCTGCCGGAGTGGCCAGGCCAGGCCAGCTCCACCCTCCCTCCCCTGGGACCTCGGCTCCACCGCCCACAGCCTCCCGCCCCCGTCACTCCTACCGTGTACCCACAGTGTGACTCTTCCCTTGTCTTCTGAACCCTCAGCCCCACAGCCCTACGTGGCTTTGCTGATAACATAATGCAAAACCCTTGATACTCTCAGTGTCTTAATGGCCTCCCCTCCTCTAAGAATAATATCAGGAAATTGTGGAAACTGATTTCTGAGTGGTTGGTTTTTTTAATTGAAGTATAGCTGATTTACAAGGTTGTGTTACTGAGATATTTTTTAAAGACGTGGCTCTGTGTAGAACGTTACTAAGAAAAACCTGCAATCCTCCTCTTCTCCAGTTGACATGAGGAGTCTTGTCTTTGTTATAAGTCCTTACGGTGGTGAGCCCTCCGTTGTGTCCCTTTGTGTGGGGTGCTTTCGGGTTAGTGCTGAGTGCTCAGGCCCGCGGAGGCCGAGCTGGACTTGGACTGGAATGGAAAGAGGGCCCTTGTTCCCATGCTGTCTGTTTCTGATGAACTGTTGGGAGCATCTGAAGTCTTTGAATGTAATTTCCATTTCAGCACTTAAGACTGTGGTATTGCATCATGTAGGCATTCCCTGACTTGAAGGCTGTCTGTGCTCCAGGGGTCTTTTGGGGGCCCTGTTGCTGTGGTGTCATCTTTCAGGGTGTCTTTGTGGTCCTTCACTCTCCCCCGAATTCTGTGTAGAGGTCACAGCTAATCAGAAACCCACCTGCTTCCTAAGTGCTACTTTGCTTCACATTTTTAGAAGTCTAGCACTGTGTGTGACGTGTGCAGTATTGAATACGTGTTAACCAGGGACATGTCTAATTTTGGGAACAAGGAAAAACCACAAACCTCGCAGAGAGTAAATTTGCATCTTTGTCGTGACAAGCAGGTGTAACTTTCACATAGAGTTAAACTTCAAGTTGTTTTTCTTGTTCTCGGAGGGGAGGAAGCCAATTTTAAAGGGGAGTTCACAGTCTCCAAAGACATTTAAACTTTTCACCAAAAAGCCAGTCTTCTATGATGACTTTATTCAAGAAACCATCATCCTGTGTCAGGATGGCAGAAAGAGTTCATCTCATGAGTCAACTTCCCTTTGGGGAGTGGACCCCACAGTACAGGCTGGGGATGGGGCGGCTGGGCCGAGGCTCTGGTGGCTGTCCTCAGGGGAGTGTCCTGGGGGGCGTGGCCCGTGGAACCCACCCGAGACCTCAGTTACCCAGTCACCATATCGGTGTCTCAGAGCAAGAGGGATTCTCAGATAATTGCTAGAAACAATGACGGGTGCCTTATTATAGAAAATATTCTAGAATATTCAGACTTCATTTTGCAAACTGAAATTCTTTTCAGTATGAATTTTGCTTTATATTGTAAGCAAAAACTTTTTTAAAAAGCTTCTGTACTTATACCTAAATAACTTAATATATACATTTTCATATTTAAATAGGATAAATTTAGATTTTTCCCTTCTGGTGTTATGATATTAAAGTCAAAGAAAAGAAAACCTGCCACTTCTTACATTCTACTCCAATTTTTATATTTCCATGTTTCCTTCTGTATTTTTTTCTTAGAGTAGTAATCATATAAACATGGTTCATTTCACTAATGATCATTTAAAATAGCTGAATCATCTTTATATGGACCATAGTTTATGTCATCTTGTGGATCTGCCAAAATTCAGCTCTTCTCTCTCAGTGGATATTCAGGTTATAATTTTTCTGTCATCAGAAATGCTATAAAGAACATTTTTATCTTTGCAAAGGACATTTTTTTTTCTACTTTGGAGTGACTTTTTAGAATATATTCCCAGACATAAAATTGCAAGGCAAAAAATAAAACAAGATCACGTTTATGGCTCCTGACGAGTAGTGCCAGATTGCTTTCTTAAGACTCTCTAAGCCACATGGTCACCAGCCCAGGGAGAGGGTGCCCGTTCTGCGATACACTGGTGTCCCCTTAATGGCCATCTCTGCCTGCCACGGAGCACGGGACGTGCTCTCTCGGTGCCATAAATGGACATTGTACTACTGCAAGCCCTTTGAACATCTTGCAAAGGGTGACATATAGTTGTTTCGCTTTATTGGAACTCACTGGCTGTTCACTTAGTCATCCCTCTCTTGGGCATCCTTTTGTCTGGGTACTTAGCACTTTGAAAGTTTTGTCAAGCTAGCAGCAGAAAAGAAAACTGCATGGTGCTTTACGATTACAGCTCTGCCCGGCTTTGACTGTCAGCACTTTGAAAGCTTTTAAAGACTTAAACTTGGATATTCTTTTTAAAAGAAATGTCAACCACTAGATGAAAACTGAGTTATACACACCCATGCGTGTATAGCACAGTGGGGATTCAGTGGTCTTCTTTTCACCTCTGGTTGGAGGCCATGGCTGTGTTGGCCTAAAAAATTGAGACATTTCGAATGGTGTGGTACAGTGGTTCGTAATTAGTTGTCACCCTGGTGTCTGCTCAGATACTGGAGAAGCGCCTTTTAAAAAAGCCACTTCTTGTCCCTTCACTGTGTGTTTCTGTCCCAAACTTAGTCCTATGAACTACATTCTTCCTTAAAAGCACAGCCCGTGTTTGCCCTGTGGTTTTCTCTTTGCTGCCTTTCATCCACCTGAATTTTCCTTCTCATCATCTATTCTATCAGCCTTTCAGTTTTTCCTTCCTTCACAGGTTTCCTTACATTTGTGTAAATAAAGAATGGCCGGGCCCTCCTGTTCTCCCATGGTTTCTCATGCCCTGTTCTGTCCCTTTTGTTCCCTTCTGTATTCTGCGTGACGTCTAAGGTCATGTTTCAAAGAACCAGACAGGGTGCTGGTTTGGGGTGGGCCATCCCTCAGTTTGTCTGCTCTGTTGGGTGGGGTCTGGGGGCAGCAGAGGACAGGCTGGGGCAGGGAGGTGACAAAGCCGCTTCCCGCCTGGGGGCCCCCCTCAACACAGCAGTGCCCCTCAAAGGCTCTGGGTGGCAGGGGAGGGTGGAGAGCATAGACGGTTCCAGACGGAAGCCTTGATGGGCTCCTCCGGGTCTTCACACATCACCCCCAGTGACGCTTGTTCCGTCTCATCCCATCAGACACCGAAGCCCACGGCGGAGCCGCCGCGAGCCCCCGAGCTCAAGCAGGGCCTGTACGAGCTCTCGGCCAGCAACTTTGAGCTGCACGTGGCACAAGGTAGGCGGGCGCGTGGTTCTGCACCTCTGGGTGCCTCTGCCCGGGCCACCCTCCTGGATGCCCGGGCTTCTCCTCTCGCTACTCGAGGGCTCACAGCTCGCGGCATTAGGGGCTTGTCAAGGGTCCGTCTTGTCCAGTCCCAGTGCCCTTCCTCTCGGAGATGATTTCTCCCTTTGTCTCCATCCTTGGGGAAAGGCCAGTTCTAACGCCACGCTGAAGCCTCAGGTGCGGAAAGCTCACCAGTTGCTAGTGGGTGCGCTTACTTAACTGGTGCGCTGGCTGGACAGTGCATCCTTGGGTAGGAAAGTGTTTATGTTAATGTGCATCATATGCTTATTGACCTGAGGCAGAAACAAAGGTTTCTCTTATCTGTTTACACCAGAATTTAGTGGGACCGTTATAACACGTGAATCAGAGGAGGTGTTCTTTACATGTAAAATATTTTTTGATATGAAACCTCATTTCTTGAAAATAGTCTCCTAAGTGTCAGAATGACCTGAGTACAATTTCTAACGTTAGTAGTGTATGAGGCCTTTCCTTACACGTGCGGAAGCTTTGGCTCAGCAGTGAAGGGCTTGAACGTGAACTCAGCCGCCTTGCCGGCCTCCACTCTCAGGTGCTGCCAGGGAGGGAAATCCTCCTGGGAGACTGAGTCGGAAATGTCCTTAAAAGGGCTTAAAATTGTATCTGGCCTTGCAACTTCCTGCCTGTGGAAGCTGAAACCCACCCCACTTAAGATCTGAAATCACTTGTGATGCTTTCAGCCATTTTCCATTTTTAATTAAAGATGGTTATTTAATTGGTACTGATGCTCTGACAGTGGAACTTCAGGGTTTCTGTCCTAAGGGGAGTCACTGTAACTAAGCATCGGGCTTGGGCTCGCTGCAGGACGTACTGCCAGGGCCACCCCGTGACAGACCACCACCCAAAGCCCAGCCCCATCCCTCCTGAGCCAGTCACCCCGCGAGGGGCCGTGTCCCTGTGCCACTGGCGTGAAGGTCTCTCCTCGGACAGCAGTGCAGTTCCTGCCCGGACTCGGTTCCCTCTGATTCCCAGTGGGTCCTGGACCTCCTGTCTCCACCTCACAGCACAAAAAAGTAGCGACCTTCCTGTCTGCAGAGACATGGTTTCAGCCTTGCAGAGCAGCTGCTAATATATACTTTAAATTTGTTTTGCTTTATTTAATTTTTTTAAGTTGAAATATAGTTGATTTACCATACTGATTTAGAAGCAAGTTCCCCCCCCCCCCCCATTTCCCTCCAGTGCGTCATTGCTGCCGTGATGAGATGCTACCGTGAGCACTGCCGCGGCAAAGTCCGACTCTGAGCCCGGGCCACACGGCAGCGTCCGTTGGGTGGTTGTCTCCGTGGCCGCAGCCTGATTTTGGTTTGGTCTCAGCCTGATCCCTTTCTGGCCCTAGGCTGGTCAAGGTGGAAGAACCTAGATGAAAGTCTTCCGTGTCTAAGTCGTGATGTTGTGAGGCTTGATTTTTTCCCAGCCAAGGGACTGACACAGTTTTTTTAAAACTTCTATTTTATTTTGAAATAAAACCCAGGTACAGAGAATAATGCAGGGTGCAGTGAATGGTCATAAAGCGGTCACCCCATAACCACTGTCCAGCTGAAGACAGGAAGCTTCCCGTGCCCCATCCCAGTCCTCCCTCCTCCCTTCCCTCTCCCTCCCCTGAGGAGGCGCTGCCCTGAATGTAGGGAAACCACCGCTTGCTTTGCTTTTTTTTTTTTTCTTTTTTTTTTTAAATTGGAGAATAATTGCTTTACAGCCCTTTTTGGTTTTATCCCTGAAGTGTGTTCTTCAGCAAGTAGTTTAGTTTGGTTTTTTTTTTTTTTTTATTGTATCCCTTCTAAGTCTTGTTTAATCTGCACGTCCCCTCAGCCTCTCTTTATCGTCCGTGCCTCCTGTTTGCTGAGCACACACTGTCTGACCTGTCCGGCCCCCGCAGCAGGGACTGGGCCGGCTGTATTCCCGTGGTGTGGAGTACAGTTTCCTTGTACACATCGCCCTGATGTCTCTTTCCTGTGAGTCAGCAGCTGAGTCTGGGGACATTATCGTTTTCTGTTTGATGTTTTGGGGGGTGTGAGCAAGACTGCACAGCGGAGACGTCTCTCTGTGACGTCAGCAGCCTTGCCCGTCACCGCCTAGATCCGTAATCCGTGGGGCGTGCACAGGCTGCTGTGATTCGAGCATCCCTCCTTCATTCTCTCAGCAAGAGACACTTCGCCTCCTTCGTTTATCACTCGGGTGTCCAGTTTACCTAAAGACAGGCTGAGTGCCTGATCCTTTCCCTTTATTGCCTTGTTTTCCAGATAATGAGTTGGTTCCCTATTGTCACCCAAAGATGACAAATTAGTTTTGTTTTTTTGTTGTTATTGTTGTGGCGTGTGGGCTCAGTAGTTGTGGCTCACGGGCTTAGTGGCTCCGAGGCATTCTTCCTGGACCAGGGATCGAACCCAGGTCCCCTGCATCGGCAGGCAGATTCTTAACCACTGCGCCACCAGGGAAGCCCCAACAAATTAGTTGTTAAGGATCGTTATGAACTCACGGAGAGAGATGTAGTTGATGGAGAGGCCCCTTAACCAGTTGAAGGGTTCATCCTGAACTGAGCTGTGCAGGAGGGTAAAGATGACATGCTTGCATTCATGCTCTACTTGGTGGATGTAAATCACACTCCCTCTCTCCCCCCACCCCCCGAAGGAGACCACTTTATCAAGTTCTTCGCCCCATGGTGTGGTCACTGCAAAGCTCTGGCTCCGACCTGGGAACAGCTGGCTCTGGGCCTCGAAAATTCTGAAACTGTCAAGATTGGCAAGGTAAGTGAAAGCCCTTATTAAACTGGAAGTAGACTGCCTTTGGCTGGATTAATTAGCCGGGTAGCCCATTATTCATTCTGTGCGCAAAGTCGCAAACCTGATTTATTAATTCCATTTAGCATGCCACTTGATAATTCATGTCACCTTCACAGATGGCAGCCCGGTTTTGTGTGCGCTGGCTTTTCCACAGCCTAGAGATAAATTATGGCTTTGGCTCCTTGGTTTATTTTGAAGCAATGGCCAATTCTGAGTTGGCAGCCCCAGAGCCCCTTCTGCAAAGATATGGGGCAGAGCCTTAGAGAGCGTTCACTGGACGTACTTGGAGACCATCCACATTCGAAATCACCCAAGAGCTGTTTCCTAAAGGACCCGCGGCTCCGCGCTCACACAGGCATGCAGAAGACCTGCCCGTGGGGAGCCCCGGCTCGCCCTGCCGCCTGGAATTCTTTCCCACTTTGCATAGGGCAGCCAGAAGTGATGGCTGACAACAGGAGTTTCTGGAACTATCCAGAGCAGCTTCTGGGCCTTCAGCCCTTCTAATCTCATCCATCCTTCTGCACCCATCAGACCCCCTGCCTGAATTGCTTTCATAAAAATCTCACATTCTACTTTGCCGGGGGCCAGTTTGTGTATGGAAGTAATGCGGTGTGTCCAGGAACCGTAGTTAATAAGATGACCTACCTAGCACAGTGAGATGGCCAGAAGCATGAACTTGGGATTCAGACAGACTTGGCCGGCCCCCCCCCGAGCAGCTTCTCTACACCTCAGTCTCCCCCTCTGCAAAAGCCAAGACGAGCTCCAACTGTGAGGCGGGCGAGAGGGTGACAGGAGAATGCCCAGTACGACGCTGGGCACGAGCCAGTGCCAGGACACTGTAAGAGTTGTTGTTAAATGAGTTTCTCACTGTTGCCTGTTAAACACTTAATTTGACATCTTTTCAGTTTTATCTTTACTGTATACCAAATACTCCTAATTTAAAATACTCCTTTATACCAAATACTCCTTTTCAGTTTTATCTTTATTATATACCAAATGCTCCTCGATTTTAAAGCTCCTGAACCTGAGAATACATTTCGGAGCTAGCTTTGTGACGGGTGAAGGGTTCTGTCCCTGACAGCTGGCTGTCCCCTGCTCCACGGGTCAGGCCAGGCTCCCTTTCTCCATCTGCTAACCCGCTCAGGGTAAAGTATTGCTCCGTAAAAACTGGCATTTTTAAGTGAGTGAAACGAAATCACGTCTCTAAAGTAAATCACATCACCCTGCCCGTCCCCCCCCCCCCCCCCCCCCCCCCCGCCCCGCCCCGGCTCAGGTGTATTTTGGGAGAGCTTTTAGGAAAAGTCTCTCCAAAAGCTTCAGCTTGCTGGCAGAGATGCTGCAAATAGGGAATTTTAGAAATTTTCTTTCTTTAAAAAAGTACTGAGTGTCCAAGTGTCCATGTGTCAGGAAGGCTTGTGGGGAAACTGATGGGCTCGTGGTCTGTGTTTCTAGGTTGACTGCACGCAGCACTATGAACTCTGTTCGGGAAACCAGGTCCGAGGTTATCCTACTCTCCTCTGGTTCCGAGATGGTAAAAAGGTACGTCTTCAGGTCTTAGTGTTGAGACAAGATGCGTGTCTTAACCACAGCCGAGCGGTCGAGTGGTTTCACGGGGTGACGTGTTGCCAGCCTGGGGGGTCCGGGCACTGGTTTGAAGGAATACACATCACGGAACGTTCTCTTCGCTGGTAAGGTCTGGGTAGTTGAGAGAAGCTGCCAGGTGTTATGGGCTCCTGCAACATGCCAGTTTGCTCGGGTTATCTCTAGAATAAGCCGAGTCAACGGCCCTAGGGTAACTGCTCCGGTCACCAGCTCTGGGGGGCTCAGTGCTCGCTCTCGGGAAGGCGCTTACGCCTGCTTCATCCCTGGCTGATGGGCAGCGACCAGGCTCTGGTGACCCTCAGCTCTGCAGAAGGCAGGCGCTGGGAAGCTCTTTGCCCGGAGCCAGACTCCGGTTGATCGCCTGCGCTTTGCATTTACACGTGAGCCGCAGACACCGCGGAGCCGGGACACGCAGGCGGAGACGTCCGATGGGGGCGGGTGTCGCGCGGGCGGGCGGAGGTTGAGCATTCGCAGCCCTGACGTGTTTCCGTGTGGCCCTTGTCCCGGACAGGTGGATCAGTACAAAGGGAAGCGGGATCTGGAGTCGCTGAGGGAGTACGTGGAGTCGCAGCTCCAGAGCACAGAGACGGCCGCCCCGGAGCCCGCCCAGCCCTCGGAGGCCCCCGCGCCGGCGGCCGAGGCCGCGGCCGAGCAGGTGGGTGCTGGCCGCTCGCGCCTCCAGCCACGGTGCGGGGACGGCCCGTGGGCATTCACGTGCTGGGCTGGGGTCCACTTTTCGACATGATGTTTTCTTTCACTGCTTTTATGTGCTTGTAGGGGCGTCAATGTAAACATAGCTTCTTCCTTTAAAGAACCCAAAGTAGGTGTGAGACAGGATCCTGAAAGCATGTAGTATCGGTGTTTCTGGACAGTTCTTCCCTTTGGTTCAGTCATCACTGCACGTGAAGGTATTTGCTGTGAAAGCTGGCTGCTTTCTTTTAGACCTGTTTTGTTCATTTCCACAACGTGCTGCAATCAAGGTGGTAACGTTCCCTGAAAGAGCTACAGCAGAAAGGCTGTACCTGTTGGAATGTCGACGGCAAAGTACTGTAGGATGCTTTATTTGTCCAGGCGGTCTCTGACTTACCGAGGCGTCCTCGTCCTGTATTCAGACAGTGTAAGGTTCTACATTCATTCATTCTGCATTTATCAAGCATTGTGTTTCAGACACTGTCCTAGACCACCAGGAAACAAGAGCAAATAAGATCATTTTCCGCCTGTGAAGAGTGGTGGGTCTGCTGGGGGAGATAGGCGGGAACACACACACGTGGCTATCGTGGGGGCTGTGACACAAGTCGGGGTAGAGAGGCAAGAAGTGTCACTGGACAGCTGCAGGATGAATTGGTATTTGCTGGAGGGCCGTGGGGGAAGGCTGCCCGGTGGACAGGTGTGGGCCGGCCGGGTGTGCTGGGGCCCAGCCCACACTGGCTGGCGGGAACCGAGGGGTGAGAGGAGGAGGAGGGCGCCGTGCGGACGCAGAGAGGAGCTGGACTGGAGAGGGTCTTGACAGCCAGCCGGGGGTCTTACATTTGTAGGGAGCCAGGGGAGGGCTCTGAGCAGATCTGGATTTTAAGAGAGCTGAATGGCCGCAGCCTGTGTGAAGGAGGCGGGAAACTGTTGTAGCTGGAGATGAAGGAGGCTGAGACCGCCCCCGCCAGGGGCCATGCTGGTGGGGCCGTTGGGAGGGAGTTCAGCTCCACAGGCACTGTCCGGGTGGGGGCGGGCTGGGCAGGGTTCCGGCACAGCCAGCGGGCGACGCACCAAGCAGGAGACGAGGGACGGCGGGGAGGGGCTCCCTTTTCAAGGTGCTGGCTTTCGGGGCTGTGGGGGGTATGCAGGTGGCGACCGTTACGTGTGTGAGTCTGGCGCTAAAGCCGGATGTCTGCCTCGATGAGTAGGTTCACGGGTCTGCAGCTTTGGGTAGAAGCGGGTGGTGAAGCCGTGGGTGAAAATGAGATTCTTCAGGGGGAGTCAAAGTAGTGTTGTCCCAGGAGAACAGTGCTTGGGTTTCCTAGCTAAGAACCACAAGGCCTGTCTGTCCGTTTATTTCCAAAGCAGAAGCCTTCTGTTGCTGCTTCCGTTCACACCACGGCACCCCACAGCAGGGCGCCCTGGGGCTGGGGGGCGCCTCCCCGGTGACCCTCCAGCCTCAGCACTCACAGGAGGGACGGGCCGGTGTCTGGACCCTGGGGAGAGCAGCCGCCGGGCCCAGCCTCCCAGGGTGGGGCCGGGACGGCCCCCGCCCCCAGCGGGACTCTCCTAGGTGGGGGCCTGCACAGGGTTAAAGTCGATGTTTTGGTTTAGGAAGTAAACTAATGATTTTGTCGTTATGGACCATGTGTCAAGGGTGTGTGTGTCACAGTGGTTCTAAAGGTCATCCCAGGTCGAGTGTAATGATACGCTGTGGAGGTTTCATCAAACCCAGAGTGGTTTCTGTTTATAATAACGTTTTCCACCATTAAGCGGGGCTTTCAGTGAGGATGGCGTCATGTTTCTGGACAGAAAGGTGGCAGCGTCTAGATGGCGCCTCGGCGTGCCTGCCTGCTGGTCACAGACACACGGGACTTGGTGCTGGACTCAAGGCGGGGCGACCCAGTACACGGAGCCGTGGGATACATCACCCATACTCTTGCTCTCAGGAGAGGACTGCAGACCCGTTTTTGGAGAAACACAGATGTAATTTTGTAAAGAACGAGCAAGATAGACTCGCTTTAGAGCAGACTGCCTTGTGGCACCTTTGCCCTAAATTCTCCAACCAGAGTTCAAATGAGCAGTTTTTATTTACTTTGAATTTAAAAACTGAAAGCAGCTATTATCTGTAAAGCACATACTGCCTGTGCTTGTGACACTAAGGTCCTCTGTCACGTAGAAGAGAGAAGTTTTATGAATCCGTAGGATGAGAGCACTGGAGTTGCTGAGAAAAGCGGTGTGTGTACAAGGCTTTAGGGACGCCCGTCAGTGTTCGAGGCTCCAAGCCCGGGAGGTGCAGGCTCGGGCCCTGCCCACCTGAACCCGCCTGGGCTGGCCGGGGAAAGCCTGCTGGACGTGCCCCGCCCCCTCCACCAGCACCTCCTGGCTCAGGACTGCGGGACCTGTGATGAGTCACTGCCCTTTTGTGGCGCTTTAAGAGATGCCTGACTGGTATTTCTGCGATCCCAAAGCGTAACCCGGCTCTGCTCTATGTGGTGTATTTGAATGGTGGCTGTTCCTTTCCCCAAGGGCACTGTGCTAGCCTTGACAGAAAGGAACTTCGATGACACCATCGCAGAAGGCGTCACCTTCATCAAGTTTTACGCTCCATGGTAAGTGGCTGAATTAGAAACTGCTGTGTCCTCGTGCACTTAAGTCACATTCCTATTTTTCAGCTCATAAGCCAACCCTCCAGACTCTGTGTTGGGCAGATACGACCTATTACATGTAGTTACGCTGTAGGGAAAAAGGAAAGGTTATCGTTACGCGCCTGTATTTAGATATGTGAAAGTCTGATGGTGTATGGAGAGTGAGGTTAGAACTTAAAGGTCACTCCGCTTTGGAGAAAACATCAAAATGGAGAATTATTATCATGGTCATGTAAAACTGAAGTTTTGTGGTATCTGGGCACTTTTCCAAGTAGATGGCTTTTTGGGATTAAAAACACCATGATCGTCATGAGGTATTAATAGCTTTGCCCTTAGTCTTTCTGGACGTTATAGAGAAATTGAGTAGAGCTCAGCTTTCCGTTAGAGCCACGCAGTATGTCAGTCACCTGCCCCTTGGCCCTCGGGAACCAGAACAGAGAGGGGCTGCACGGAGCCTGAGACCATGGCATCTGGAAGCAGCGGGAAGACGGTAGGTTCCAGGATGTGCCATGAACCACTACGACCCTGCGTGCCCTTTCGATCTTTTGAACCCAGCTTCCTCGGCTGTAAAATGGGAAGAGCACTTTGTCTTGAAACAACCCATTTGGAAGGACAGTGTTGAGGAGCGTGTGAGGTTGTTTCACCACATGCCATTTCTGCTCCTTAATCTGTTCCATTCCATGTATTCCTGAGAAACAGTAACAGCAGAGATAAAAAGCTAACGAGTGATGGATCTGTAGGACTTGTGAAGTTTTTATTCTTCGAGAGTAGAAACACTGGTAAATAATGCCTTTAAAACTGTTACGTATTTTCTATTTTGTAGAAAACCTAAAGCTGTAGAGATCAAGTACGAGGACAGAAGAGCCCCTTCCATGGAAGGGGAAGATGGTCAGGAAGGGGGTACAGTAACAGGTGGAAGGAGGGTGTGAACAAAAAACTTAGCGGCCTCAGTGCTCACACATCACTGACGCTTCAGGGAGGCTCTGAGGGTGTTGTGAACATTGAAGACCATAAGAAATCGAATCTAGTTTTGGCATTCAAGTGATTTTTTTCCTAAGTGTTTTTCTGTTCATCTCCTCCTGCTCCTGTGGTACACTCATAAACCAGGGAGCCCACAGTTTACCGTATCCTAGAGATGGTTTCAAAGCTAAACGTGTTTTCACACCATCTTGTTTCCACCAGATTATCCGGATTGGGTTTGAACGCTGTGTGTGGGACGGGGGAGGCAACGTCAGCGTGCCCAGTGCGAGAGTCGGACGTTGTACGAACTCTAGGCAGGTGCTGGCTGCCTCCTACAGAAAAAACGGGCTGGGCAGTTTTTTGAAATGTAGGTGCGTGACCTTGATGGGACCTCAACAAAGCTGCCACTGTTCTGTCCCCAGGTGTGGGCACTGTAAGAACCTGGCTCCTACCTGGGAGGAACTCTCCAGGAAGGAATTCCCTGGTTTGGCGGAGGTCAAGATCGCCGAGGTGGACTGCACTGCTGAACGGGGCCTCTGCAGCAAGTACGCGGTAGGTCCACGCGGATGGCGGCTCCCGGGCACAGGACTGGGGGGTGGAGTCCAAGTGCAGCTGTCATTTGGTATCGTGGACGCAACCAAGATAACTCACACTGCCCTCATCCTCCCGACAGAGCATTTTCTGTGTCCCTTTTGAGATTTTTTTAGGGTTTGTTTTCCATTTGAGAAGCAAAAGAGCTGTTCTCTGAAAGGAAAGGCTTTCTTCTGTGCCTCCTGTGAGTGCACACAACCCAGCGGGGGCATTTCAGGCCTTGCCACCTGGGTGAAAAGTGGGTGGTAGCTGGGACTCCGAGCTTAAGGGCCGGGCCCCACCTGCGCGGCCATTCTCATTGGCTGAACAGTCAGCTGGCCTGTAGCCTTCATCGTAAACACCTAAGTGGCTGACTTTCCAGACACAAGGCAGTGCTCAGCACAGGAAGTATTTGATCCTACACTTCGCCCTGAGGGGGCCACACCAATGGGCCAGGCTTGTGGCTTGGGTTCTTTATGTAACTGTTGCCTTCTTTCGAAGCTATTAGCGCCATCAAATAGCCTAGAACACTGGCAATTTATATTTTTCCATTTGTGTTGTTTTCTTAAAACACTTCTGGGGCCTCTGGAGTTTATGAGAATAGAGGTAGCACAGACTGAGTCATCTCATCTACTTACTAGAAGGTGCCAGTCATTTTTCTTCTCTGGTGCTTTAAAATTTGTTAAAGAGAAAAGAGGTGAGAGGTGAGCAGTAGCTGGCAAGTGTGTGTCCTTGAGGCTCTTGCTGCTACTCAGCATGGACCACAGAGCGCCCAGATACCTCCAGGAAGCGCGTCGGAAATCTCAGGCCCCTCCCTCTGCACCGGCTCCCCAGGCGCCCGTATGCACGTGAAAGGCTGACACTCCACTTCAGGGTTAAGTCACTCCTTGATGCTGATCTTGAAAGTAGTTTTGGGTTGGAAAGTGAATAAAGAGCCCCAAGGCTCTGCTTTCTGAACACTCAGGTGCTGTTTTGATGGTCTGTACGTTCTGAAAATTTAACTGTAGACTTTCCTGGGCACAACTCTAGGATCTTTTCTGATTTTATTTAAGAAGCACTTTGTGTGTGACTCAGGGCATTGGTTTACAGACTTTTTTTTTTTTTTTAAAGGTACGAGGCTATCCCACATTGTTGCTTTTCCGCGGAGGGAAAAAAGTCAGCGAGCACAGCGGGGGCCGAGACCTGGACTCCTTGCACCGCTTCGTCCTGCACCAGGCGAAGGATGAACTGTGAGCTCGGCTGGAAGCCGCCTCCCGCCTGGCCCTGGACGCGCGGTCCGGTTCCTGGTGCTGGGGACTCGGAGATCCAAATGTACTAAACACGTGCTATCTCCTCCGTGTGTGTGTTTTTTAAGCCAACACACCCTACAGATTCTTTCCTAAGTTTCTCTAAGTAAATGTGTAACTCATGATCCCTTTGCAAACTAAATATTTCCAGTGGCGACGTACCACCCATCTCCTTTCACGTTCTCTTGGTGAAATCTAAGTGGTTTCCTTTGAGACTAAAATAGAATTGAGGAAAATCCAATTGCCAGACTGTTTTTGGCTCCTGAGTGATTTTGGTGAAAGCATCATCCAAAGCATAGTTTTCGAGCCACCCTCACACGAGTCCTGGAAAGGTGGCCTTGCCTCGTGGTGGTGTGGAGTCGCTCTGATCTGAAGGTCACAATCGACTTGTTAATAACGTGGTTGGTCCGTAGCCTGGAGCAGATTTAAACACAAAGCCCCGTCGCCTCTGCAAGAGCCCCTTTCCCAGCCCCTCCTGGATCGTCTGTCTCTGTTGATACCTCTCACGGCGAGCGGTAGTGACCGTGGCAGAACTCCTGACGCGTGCCTGAGTAAGATAAAGCTGACGCCATGATCGTGTGTCGATACTTGACCAACTGCTTATGACTGTCCAAGGGATGTTTCTGTCCCTCCCGAGTGAGACAGTTCATTAGTTAACACGAAGCCAGAGTCCACGTGAACTTTGAGATTTGATGTCTCCTGTGGAAACTGTGGACGTGGAAGGTTCCACACTTTGTCCTGACTATTCTAATTAACTCCTAGCAAGAGTCTGGTTGTCTCGGTCCCCGGGACCGGAGGACCAGATGAGCTTTCCCAGGGCTGGGTATCAGGGACTGAGGAAACCCTGCAGCCCCACGACGGAGCCCTCATCGGAAGCAGCTTCAGACTCAGCAGCCTTTTTAGAGGCCGCGTCCTGTACTTTGTCTGCCTTCGAGGAGGTCAGCCTTCTGTGTGAAGAGTGGGATTCACGTGACCTCAAGACCAAAGACGGAGGGAGGCAGGGCTGTGTCCGGGCAGAAGCAGGCCATGTTACCGGCGTCCTCCTAACTCATGCCGACCTTTTTAGGAAGCGGTTTTACCCTCACCCTTGGAAGTCAGCAGCCGTAGGACTAGGCTCCCGTGAGGTATGTACCTGCAGGGCCTTAGCCATCCTTCACTCCCCGTGATAACACTCTTCACCCCACGCTCAGGCGATGCGGCCACTTGGCACACAGTACCTGGTGGTGAGAACCTTAGAAACAAGACCCCGTCCGCTTTCTGCGGCAGACGACGACAGCAGGATCTTGGCCAGCCTCTGCCTTAAAGGAAATCTTTATTAATCACGTATGGTTCACAGATGTTCTTTAAAAAAAAAAAAAAAAACACAAAACCCCCAACTTTCTAGAGAAGCACAGTCCTCGTGAGTGGCTTCAGCTTTGCATCATGAGTCTTGTTTTAAAAGAAAATCAAAGTGGTACAATTTGTTTACACTATGATACTTTCTAAATAAACTCTTTTTTAAAAAAAAAAAAGCCTGGTCTTTTCTTAAATGTTACAGCAAAACAGATATAAAATAGACAATAAATTATAGTTTATATTTACAAAAAAGCTGTAAGTGCAGTTATAGATCATAAATGTATTATTTAATCAGTTTAGTATGAAATTGGTTTCCTAGTACATGATCGTGAAAAAGATATTTTAAAAACTATTCTCTGATTTAATCTGAGTCTGACTTTCTACAGGAGAAAACCGTGGTTGCGGTTCGTAAACCGCACGCCCATCCTAACCTCTTCCTAAGGCTGGGTGCCCGTCCCTGTCTGGCCCCGCGATGCGGGATGCTGTCCAGTAAAAGGCAAAGAACCATTTTTTTTTACCGACACAGCTGAGAGCCGACGTTGCTGATGTAAACGTGTTTTTCAAAGAGCCAGCCCCCGAAGGAAGAGGTGCGGGCATGCAGCTCGGGTTAAAACGATGGCTTTTACAAAGGCTTCTCATCCCCAGAGCCTCGCCTCCACGTGGGATCACTCTGGCCTCTGGTTGGGTCCTAGCAAAGCAAATGGCAGGTGCTGGTGGGGGGAGGGGGAAAGAAACTGTGGTTCAACTGAAATAAGTGTATTTTCACACCGACAAAACGCCCACGCAAACACGGAACAGCACAGCTGAGACAGAAGGCACTTTCAGGCCGCCCGGCTCCCGCCTGGCTGTGGATCCCACGTGAAACCGACCTTCCCGGGATGAGAGCTGAACGGAGGCATTTCCCCCCATTCCCGTTACCTGTAAAATCTACCTGTGAGCAACTACTGAAACTGCCCATATTTCAGCCAAGAAGAATTTTACTTTGAGATTATTTTCCCTATTTACTTACTACAACCACAGAGAGCTTGATCTAAGGCAAAAACTAATTTTGGTGGGTTTGGTGGGGCAGAGGGGAATCCTTCAAAGTTACATTTCTGTAGTCACAAGACTTCATACTACAGACGCACACCGAGCTTCCTAGGGACCGACAACTACTCACGACATTTACTATGTGAGCAAGTTACGGACGAGGTCCTTTAAGATGTCCGCTGGGCAGAAAGGCAGCAGCGGGCAGGAGATTCTGTCGGCGTCTTGTCCCGCTTTCTTCGTGCTTCTGGGTGCTTTTTAAGGCAGGTGTAACACAGGCGTCCAAGTCCAAGGCCGTGCATGTGTCCCCAGCAGCCGTCCTGTGTCAGTGGCACCCACAAGCCCTTACGACCATGTTCCTGTATTTTTTCAGGATGACGTTGGAGTTGTCGTCAAAGTAAAGCACCGAGATGGCGTTCAGTTTCGTGGGCGCACAGCACGGTTTGGGGACGTACTCGGGATTCATAAGGTGAACCTGTTCCAGACACAGGAGGAGGGGGAGGTGTGTTAGGAGCGATACCCGGCCCGGGCTCACGCCCCACCCCGCCCCGTCAAGCGGATGCGGCCGGCGCTCACCAGGGTCTGCACGATGGCGTGGTTGGTGGCGTTCATGTGCGCATTCAGAGGGAAGGAACACTCTCCGTCACAGTAATTGGCAGCGTACCCCTTGGGCGCAATGATCCAGTCCTTCATTTGAAACAAAAGGAAGCAACAGGAAGCGTGAGTTACGTGCACGCCTCGCATCACCTGGGCTCTCAGGAACCCTGCGAGAAGGTATCGCTCACACTGGGTAGCTAAGGAGACAGACGCAGGAGGTCAAGGTCACATCCAAGGGACAAAGCAAGGGTGTGAACCCGGCCAGTCCGACTCTGGAGCCCTCACTCCTGCCACAGGCCCACAAGGCCCTGACCTGCTCCCAGCCGGCCTAGGCCTGGAGGCCCACAGGTGGCCGGCTCCACGAGCTTGGACCAAAGGAGCCTCTCCAGGAGCTCGGGTACTGTCTGCCACGTAATGACACCTGCAGCACTGAACACCTCGAATTTGCCTCTTTTCTTATAAACTAGTGGTGGCTCTCAGGAGGGAGGCAAAACGTGTGTGCACTTCTAGTTTCGGTGAGCCAATGTAAGGCCCTTGGAGAAGTTCATTATTAGACGTCTTTTTTAGCCCTTTCTCGAAACACAATGAACATTTGTTTAAATGCCCAAAGCTATACAGGCCCTGTGGACCTTCAGAGAGTGAGGGAAGAGCACCGGGACGTGAGGGGCTATTGATGTGGAGGCACGCAGAGCCTGCGCACCTGGGGCTCCCTGGAAAGGTCCCGGCGCCAGGGTGGGGCGGGGGGAGGCTGCTTCCTGCTCGAGTGGGTGGGCCTTTTGCCACCCCCTCCAAGACCCAGGCATCTGGAAAGGCTCCTAAGTACCGTCACAGGAGGAACATTCTTGGCCCTCAAGTTCAAGGTCTCTGATGATGGCTGCTGCCTCTGAGGTGAGAAGAGACTGCTGAGAAAGGGCCCTCGTCCCCCTCCCTGCCATCCAGAGCGCTCACCTGCCACCCCAGGTCTTGGAAGCTCACGTACAGCTCGTGCTTCCTGCAGGCTGTTTTCAGTTCGCTGCTGTTATAATCTGTTGGAGGCCAGAAGATGCAACGATCAACTCATTCTTCATTCACAGACTCGCCCGGACCGTCAGCCCCCGGCGAGCCGGGCGCAAGGGCCCCCGCTACACAGCGCTGGCGCGCCCACGGCGCTGCAGGCTCCCAGCTGCGCGGTGTGGGACACACTCCACCTCGCCCACTCTGGGGTCACTGCCGGGCACACGACCCGTCATTACTGACCTGAATGGACTCCTTTCAGCAACAGTCATTTGCCGTGACCCCCTGTGGGACCAAGATGCCCCGAACACCCTGGGGCCCTGACTTGGAGGACTGTCGTATTCACATGCAAGACACCAGGCAGGTTCTGCTCTTTCTAACAAGGACCATCCTGCAGCTGTACGGGGCCTGGGAGGACAGCTGCTGGGCCAGGAGAGCCTGCTGAAGGGGGTGCCCTGGAGCTGGGCCTGCCCGGCAGGCTGGGAAGTGGGGGGGGCGGGCAGGGGAGGGGGACACCACAGCAGGGCCCCTCTCTCCAGCCCCACGGCCAGGACTGCGCCCTGTGACCTGCACTAAAGCAATGACCCAGGACAGCAGCAGCCCAGGTGCACCTGCTGGAGCGCACACACCTGCTCTGGCCGGGTCAGGACCCGCGAGCCTGGCTGCACGGCGCCGCGAGGAACACGAGGGTTCCTTAGACCAGGCTTTCATGTTCGGCCTTGGCGGCTCAGGGAATGGAACCAGTGCCGCGCGCCGTGCGCAGCTCACTCCAGTGCAAAACAGCATCCGCACGCTGTGCGCGGGGGCTGGAGACAAGCCCCGCCGGGCGTTCAGACGAGGGACAGCGAAGAGGGAGCGAGAGAGGAAAAGAGAGCCCTTCTGATAGAATGACGTTAAGGACGTGTGACGCGCTCCCCGAGCTGGGGAATTTCCTGCGTGGTAATCCAGCTCCTAGCGGGTCCCCAGGGAGCTCAGGATGCTCCCCAGAAAGACCACCACGTGATCAGAGGTTGGAACTTGGGCCGGCCTGACCTCCGGGGAAGGGAGGGCGACTGGAGATGGCGTTCAGGTCGTGAGACCCACGTGACACCTCTGGACACAGGGCTGCGGGAGCCTGCAGGGAAAGCGACCCGCCGATGGGATCCTCTCGGGTTTGCTCCTCCTCTGCGTCCTTTCTAATCCAACTGGGGGCATAAGTGGAGAGGTTTCCTGAGTTCTAGGAGTTGCTCCAGTGAATCATCAGACCCGGGACGGGGCGTTGCGGGAACCCCTGAATCTCATGGAGTCAGAACTGCAGGTGGCATCCGAAGGGGGCCGAGCCCTTGACCTTATGGCAGCTGTGCTCACCCCAGGCGGTGAGGGTCAGGACGGAACGGAACTGCAGGACCCCCAGTTGGTGTCAGGACACAGGCAGGGACAGTTGCTTTCTGCCGACAGAACTGAGACGATGTGGGAAAGGACCACACAGCCAACAGGGTGCTCTGGCTGACCTGCTGTGGTCTCCCCAGTTCTGGCCTTTTCTTCCCTTGGGCCAGATGGCTGGGAGATTCTCAGGGGGGTGGGGTGGGGATGAGAAGGGCAGGGACCCCATCACGCAGCAGGCGGGGCTGGGCAGCCACCCAGGAGCTCCCAGGGAGGTGGCTGCCCCCGAATCCCTGCAGCCCCAGGTCGGCCCAGGACCCAGGGGTCCAGGCAGCCAGCCCGCTGTCCTTTCCAGCCCCGAGAGAGGAGGAGAAGCAAAGGGGAGACATGGAGGGGAAGAGGCAGGAAAGAGACAGAGTCAGAGTGGCCTAAGAAACCAGGGGGCAGGGGAGGAGCGAGAGGGCTTCTGCAGACGGGCCCCCCGGGCCGTGGGGGGCTGATCCTCCCCACCCCCACCCCACGCCAGCTGCAGGCCCCACGCTCGGCCAGGAAAACACTAGAACAGCAGGAGCACAGAGCATGCTGTCCACACAGCCCAGCTTTTCTGAGCTCAGGATACAGAGTCTTCCCAGAGGAAACATTTTCTAGAGGGAACGATTCACTGCTCGTACGTCCCTTCCCTCCGAGAATGACAAGGGCAGGAACGAAGAGCAGCTGTTAAGATGGCACCTCTGTCCGCACGGGCCTGGCCGCTCTTGCCCCATCTCCAGCCTGATCCTCCCGGCTTATCCCAAAGGACTCTCTGGCTGCCACGTCCCCCACAGACTCCGCGCGGCCTCGAGAACCTGCTGGAGGAAGCCCGGCTCCTGTGCCCCAGGCACTGCGGGACCCCGGGGGCCGCACTGGGATTTTGATTTCTGGTGTCAATGATCCCGTAAAGTGTTTGGGGGGGGGGGGTGCCAGCTTGATTTCCAGAGTCTCGATTACGGTTCGCACGAGAGGCAACCCTGAGGTCCTGTTCTTCTATGGCTACAGGATTTCAAGATCTTACACAGCTGCATTTAACCTGGGCAGTGGGGAGGCTTTGATCTCTTCTCAGCCTTTGTCTCCATCATAAAAGAACATGGAGCTACGTATCTTGAAAACAGACACTTAGCTTCCCTTGAAGACTGAGCCCCGAGACTCCCTGCTCCACGCACCTCTGTCCCTTCCTAGAGGGACCCCGGCCCCCAGTGCCCTCTCGGGCATTGGCAGCTGTTAGTGAATCACTCGGGCATCTTGCAGCACCTGTTCCTGCCTCTATTACTCAGCATTACTGGCCATTAGCACATGTGTTAGGAGTGAACCTAGGGACGGAGCAGGTGGTCAGGTTCTAGTCAACTTCACTCCTTGGTAACTCCTATCCTAAAGGGGCACAATGGCAGACGACAGGCGAGTATTACAAATATGAAGTTTGGAGCAATTCCAACTCCCCAGCTGCTCATACCACGCCTGTCCTCCACAGCTGTGGAGAATTAAGTTCTGATTTCATTTAGAAAGCCCTGGATGAGCCTCCACCTCTTGACCGAGACATCTGGGAGACAAGCTGCCAGCCCTAAAATTTGAATTTAAGATCAAAATGACAAATTAAAATTCCCAACGCCTTTGAAGAACTATAAACGGCTAAGTCACAGCCCTGACCACGTCCATCCTTCCCAAGCGCCGGGTGTCCATGGTGGATGAGCCTTCACCTTTGCCATGTCAACCCACGGAAGCAAATGATGAACTAGAGGGGACACCTGCCAGGAACTAAAAGGCCAAGCAAACACTGATCTGTGAGAATGAGACCCTCTAGTCTCATGAAATTCCCCGAAATCTACAGCAAAAGACATCATAGTTATAATATAGTTATAATCGCTGTTTTGCAAGTGATGCGCTCTGGTTATCTTTCTTATGCTGGAAGCATCCTGAATGGTCCCAGCTGGAAAGTTCGAGGGATAGAAGATATGAACTCGCAACAAGAAGGTCAACAGCATATTAACACGTAGCAGGGCCAGCTTCTCTCCCAGGACCCTTACAGATACATGTTTGAGTGGGGTGGGAAACGACAGAAGGAGAATTTACTCTTAAGAGATGCTCACAGGTAGCATCTGAATCAATGAAGAGCTCATTCTGAAGATGAGAGAGGGTCTTGAGAAGTTGCTGGTGCATGGACAGTCAGCAGGGCTGAGTGATGGCCAAGTGAACATCAAGGATGAACAAGGGGACTTCCCTGGTGGTGCAGTGGTTAAGAATCTGCCTGCTGATGCAGGGGACACGGGTTTGAGCCCTGGTCCGGGAAGATCCCACATGCCACGGAGCAACTAAGCCCATGTGCCACAACTACTGAGCCCATGTGCTGCAACTACTGAAGCCCGTGCTTCTAGAGCCCATGCTCCACAAGAGAAGCAAGCATACTGAGAGTATGCACACCGCAACAGAGTAGCCCCCACTCGCCGCAACTAGAGAAAGCCCGCATGCAGCAACAAACACCCAATGCAGCAAATAAGTTTATATTTAAAAAAAGAGAGAATAAAACTCTTAAAAAAAAAAAGGATGAACGAGGTCCAAAACTCAGATAATCCAATTTGACATGAATTGTTCAAAGTGGCAGAAAATGTTTCAAAACTATTCATCTGCCAAAACAAAAAGCAACTCTCAGTCACGGTGTTAGCAGCCAGCAGGTAGACATGGCAGAAAACCTGACTCACCAGCTGAAGTGAAATCACGTTAACTACCCCCACCCCAAAGATGTCTTGGAAAGATCCAAGACACCGGGAAAATGAGCTAGAACAGAACCTAGAATCACCACATGGAACCACCCCTCAAGGCCATTTGCTCACGACCCTTGTAATAGGTCGGTCAGGTGGTGTCAGTCCCCCAGGGGACAAAATCATGGATCCTGAAAGAAAGATACTATGAAAGGGGGGACTGGCAGGAGGTAGAATGAGACCACCCAGTGAGAGTCGGGAAGCTGCGGACGGGCTGCCGCAGGAGCAGAGGGCTGGCTGGTAGCCCGGAGGCTGAAAAGAATTGCCAGAGTCACTAGAATCCCCAGTGGGCTGCAGAGCATGGCTTGGACCAGGACTAGTACAATGTGTGTCAGACGCTGCACGATATGGTCCAAGCCCACTGGAGAAGTGCAACACGGCAGCATCCGTCACCTGCTTGGAGCACACAGCGGCTGAGAAGCGAGGGCAAGTCCAACCCATCCAGGGAGACTTCGGTCCAAACCCACTGTTCAGTGCGTGTGTTTGGAAAGTCCAGCTTGAAGGCCAAGGACAGATGTGAGAGCAGATTTTGGTGGGCGGGAGGAAGGGGAGGAGGTGCACGGGCTCTCGGACTTTCCCTTGTTGGGGACTGGTCCTGCCGTCTTGGGCACTGGTGGCTCAGTTCCAAAAACAGCCACATATTTGCCGGCCGTGTTTCCCCCTGGTGACGGGCAACTGGATGAAGGATGCTAAATGCTGTACCCAGAGGCAGGACGGTCTCTGGTGGGCTTCTGCTGCTGGTAGTGGTTGTTTCCGTGAAGAAATATCAATTCCCTGGGAGCACACTGTGGAAGACGGGGGGCAGCAGAGGCCAAACAATCTCTTCCCTCAACCGCCCGAAAGATTCACAAGGGGAAGTCCCGCCTGGACTCACACCCGAGACCATGGCTTTTTGTCTTGGCAGCATCTACCTGGTTCACGAAGACCCAGCAGCATCTGGCCCCACAACAGCCCAGAAAGAAAGCACAGACCGGAGGGTCTATTCCCCTGGGGAGCGGGCCAGATCCTTCTGGAATTCCCTTCTCCAGGAGCAATCTCCTCTGCATGTCTGTTCCCATTAATGGCAAGAATAAGTAAGGAGGAAAGAGCCAAACAGATAAAGCACTTCAGTGGGCCTAACCTGGGCCATTTCTCGGACCCATGCGAAAGGGTCTTTGAAGATAGTTAAGAGGGAAGGAGGACCCTCCGTAGTAATGCTTTCTTGGGGGTCGGGGCATTTGTTATGAACTCTTTCCCTTAGTGCTGCTGAAAGGAACAGAGCACATTTGAAAGTACGGGGTTGAGAGGTGGGGCGTGGGGGCAAGTGGGAAAACCAAGAAAAAGCCGATATACTTGCCTCTTATTACAAATTAGACCCCCTTTAATAGTCACATTGAATTTAAACTCATCAAATTGAAAACGAAATGCTGAAAGCGACCTGGAAGAGAATAAATCAGTGACACCACGAAAACCCAAATCGGAGATGACATGTTTTCTCAATTAAAAAAGAAATTTATGTGTGTACTGGTGGGGGAGGGGATGTGGAATAAATCAAGTGAAATGTGCATTTTAAAAAGCAATCAACATCTCAAGAGCTGCCTTCGGGTCTGAGGTCCCAGGACCAAACTGCCCACAGGGCATTAATGAATGGACGCTACTGGCCGGCTGCACCACAGTACCCCGAGGACAGCGCTGAGACGATTACCGTTCAGCAGGCTTCCTCCCCAGCGAATAAAGGCAAGCAATCATTTCTTCTTCTTTTTCTTTAAACCCCAACCCTGACTGTTTCTAGTGGTAAACACAGGAACACCCACGCTGGGCAAAGCTTCCAAGAAACACCAGGAGGACAAGCAGCAAAATGTCACATCACACTGGGTGGTACACCTTCAAGTTCCACATCCAAGTCACTGGTAACAGAAACGGCTGAGTCAGAACCCCAAATGAAGACGCTGCTTCCCAAAGGAAAACTGGGTGATTTGGAAAGTTCCATGAACTCTTTCCGGCCATGGAAGATGACAACTGTTAAACAGTCACCTGGAAGAAGTACTGCACCTTCCAGAAGTGTTTTACATCCCTTCCGAGGAGGCTAACATACACCCTGAGAACTTCCTCTGGCTGGAGGCAACTCATCCTTGAGCCAGAGCAATGCTTCTCACTTAATCCCAGCAAAGCCACTGAGGATCAAGCATCCCCACTTGAAAGCTAGGTAAACTGATGCCGAACTGGATTAGGTTTGTCCAAAGTCAGAGAGTAGTAATCAGGGAAGCAAGATCTCTGGCTACAAAGCCCACATCAAACCTTCAACTTTGTGCTTGATTTCTAGGCTATTTAAAGGGAAAGGAAACCCAGAACTTGCAAGCACCAACTTTAGAGTAAGATGCACGTTGGTTTGAATTCAACACTGACTAGCTCTGTGAGCTGGGTGTCAGAGGGAACACCTGCTCCCCCTCCTTCGTGTTCAGATCAGTGGACTCCTGTGACTCTTCCCCAAAAGGCATGGCATGGGAGTGAGCATTTCCAAAGGTCCACTGAACTGACACACGGGCAGTGGGAGCTGTTTCCTCTCTCTTGCTCTTTGAACCTCCCTGTTCAGGGCAGGAGGGGGCACTCTCCATGCCCTAGCTTCAGGGGTGAGCTCCAGGCCCCAGCCTGGCTGGCTGAAGCTACCAGGAAAGAGATGCTCTCTTTCTAAAGCTGAGGTTGCCTTCCTGACCACCACATCAAGACAGGCTTTCTGAGAATGCCACCAACAAAGGAAACTAGAAAAAGAGAGATTCCATCTGAGGCCATGGATCTAACCACATCTAAAGGTAGAAGCCTGAACTTCCCAGTTAAAGGCACCAGTGAAATCCATCAGAGAGGGCTGTTGGAAGTTACTTTTCCATCATTTCCAGCCAAGAGCACTGACAAACACAAGCCCGCCTTATACGAATGTACAAAGTTCGTACATCACAACTTCCCAGGCGTAACGCAACTAGGAGAAAATCTAGGCACTCTCAGGACCTTTATGGGGATGAAAAAGAATTGGAGAAACCTGACCAAACAGAAGGACGCTTTTCTGGAAAAACAGACTCTGAGGCTGTCTGCAGCCTGAGACGATCTTGGGGTAACAAGTGCTCCGCTCCGATGGCCTAGGGACCCAGCTAGATAATCAGGAGCTGACCAGGCACCTGCAGGCTTCGCGTGTGTCTGCAGAAGCTGTGCAGCCTCTGAAACCATCGGCAGGTCCCGTGTCCTCACGGACGCCCCAGAGCCCACAGGCTTCCTGGAAAGACAGGGTTGTCGGACCCACCTGAGGCACTAGAGGCCCGCGACACGTCCTGGGCAGGGGTGGAGCGGTTGCGGCTCTGCTGTCGGCGCCGCCCGGTGGCCGACCTTGTGCTGCGCACGTGGACCTCGCTGGCCTTGAAGAAGGCCACCATGAAGGGCTGCTTGTCGTAGGGGCCGTCCCTCCCCACCAGGCCCGCGGCTTGGGGGTTGATGTTGAGCCCTGGAAGGCACACCAAAAGCACACCTCTGTGATGCCACGGAAGCCTGGCGTCCACCTGCAGCTATACACCTGAGCCTCCCAGCTGCCAATCAGCAAGGAGCCCGCGTGAGCGGAGGGATGGGACGTCCTCGGCCCTCCTGGGGCTCCCTCCGGATGGGCAGAATCACCCACTCCTTCCTTCCAAGGTTCCTGGAGGCAAAGCCAGGGTTGGCGGGACCCCCAGCTCCCCCACTTCTGCTGGTCTCTTCCCTTCATGTCCATCTTTCTTCCCGATCATACGCCTCCCACCTGGTGAGGCGACTTGACGGGCAGACGCGCCCCGTCCGAGGGCCCGAGAGGGGACCCGGAGCTGCTGGACTTTGATTCTGTAGGAAGAGCGGGTGTAGGAAGGGCCCCCCACAATCCTATTCAACATCAGAACACAGAGCCCGCTCCCACCTTTCTCTTATATCTCAACATGCCCCCCCCCCCCCCGCCTCTGCCTGGGCACTGCCCTCTGTGGTACTCGTAGACCCTGGACCCTCCAACCGTCTCCAAGTCCTCGCCAGGAGCCGCGGGGAAAGGCTTGCTTGTCCACGGCGGCTCTGGGGGAACAGAAGATGAAGCAGAGGGCCTGCCCGTCTGGGAGCAGAGGGCCGGCCCGGAGGCCCGGGCTCTGCCACACCTGCCGCAAAGGGAACGGAGGCCACCCACCTTCGGCCTGCCTGGGGCCAACTCACCGTCCCGCGTCACCACGCTCAGCTGCAGTCCCATGTTGTGCTGGGGGGTCAGGACCCACATGTTGCTGGTGGCCGTGATGTCGAATTCTAGCCAGCCTTCTTCCGACGCCCACACGGCGTGGGTGTCCAACAGAAACAGGTCGGAGTCTCTGAAAGGGAGCAAAGACGGCAGGATGAAGGGCGCGGGGCCCCCGGCTCACCCCCGCTCCGCCCTGCCTGGGGTTAGAACACAGATGCCACCCTCGGATGAGGGATGGTGACCTGGCCTGTGTGACCTCATACAGGACACACACGTGATGCGATCTGGGGAACCTGCGTGTGCTGGGGTGCCGCACGGCCACCAGCGTCCTCCTGACACAGGAGGGCCCCTTGGTGTCCCCAAAAGCCTCACTACGGCTGCTCACGCCAAATCTTTCTCAGAATCAAGGTAAATTTAAGATAAACAAAGAGTCCTATTTTTCCGTGCTTTACAGCTAACGACCTCTAAAGAGAGAAAGTGGGGGTGGGGGCAGTGAGGAAAAGGGTTCAGAAAATATTAAAATCAGGATCCATAAAGATGAGCATGTACTTTGTTTACTTTAAAAAAAAAATAAGGACCCAACAGTCCTCACATGTTAGTTCCTGTGAAAGGAGAAGCCAGGATTCACATCCTATTTCTGAGTAATCATCAATTCTTTTCTTGTAAGGCCTTTGCATGGCCTGTGGTGAGAGCGGCCTCCCTCCCCGTGTGGACCATGGGTTTTAAGTCTCTCCCGGCCCCGCTGTGAGCCACGCTGGGGTCCGCTGAGGCACACTCACCGAGCCCATTCCTTCCACTGACCTCCACAGGGACTACTTTTACTTTTTTTTTTTTTTTTTTTTTTTTTACAGTTTCCAACTAACATGACCCTAGGGGTTGTGGGAAGACAGCGTGAGGGACCCGCGTGCTGTGATAAGGGAGCGTGAGGGACGGTCACCTCAGTGTGTTGCAAGGACACTCAGTCTGAGTTGACATCCCAGGGTCTCTGGCACGAAGTGGCCTGGAATTCCCATGACAGGGAAAGGGGAGGTTTTGGCCATAGAAAGAGTCAAATCCCCTGGTGCTGGAAATATTTTGCTGCAAGAGCTTACAGGACAGGAAAATAAGTAGAATTCAATACTAAATTTAAGATGAGTACCACAGTGCTAACAGTGTACATTTAAATCCGTTATAAACCACTTGCATCTACTTTGCTCTAGTCGTCCTAAAAACTAGGTAGAATATCATTATCCCCATTTTACAGCTGCGGAAACTGAGACTCAGATGTGAGTTTACCGAAATGCAGCCAAGGTAAAAAGGTGTAAGTGAAAACCATCCGGTGGAAAGAAATAACTGGATTCAGAGTTTTCCACAATGACTTCCAGCCTTTTGAGATTATTATGAAAGACAACCTGTGACAAATGAATAAAATGTATCTCTAGTCCCTCAAAGCTTTGGGAGCCAGTGAAACATCCGAGTTAAAAATGTTAGGCTTCTCAGAGGGGAAACAATGTTTCCTGTTTACATGGCTCAAAGTTACAAGGCAAAGCCATTGTCATCTTTTCCAAGCTCAAAGCAGTAGGTGCGGCTACACGTCGTTTACTCAGCTGCTGGACAGAGTCTGCAGGGGGCACATCCCTGCCTGCCATCTATAAAGTGCACCCCCCTCCCCGCATGTGTCACACCCCCTGCTGACAAATTACCCCCCCATTACCGAGGTGAACGTGGGCAGTCAAACAGGGGGTGTTCGTGGAAAACAGCAAGAAGGGACGGCAAGTCCAAAGCTTTGAAGTGAAGATGTAAAAAGACATCAATGCTGTTCTGGAAGGTTGGAGAAGACCCTCATCCAGAAATAACACAGACACCGTGAACAGCAGTGTGGGAAAAGTCTGGTCCCGAAGGCAGCACGAGACATGATCTTGTCAGAGAAGCGGTTTCTAGAATGAAGATGCCTAGCGTCACTGGTTGACAAAACCCTTAATGTGCAACTGGCACATGTTTTCAGGACTTAAAACAAGGATGCAGGGAAATACAGCCCAAGATATGAGCGTGTCATGGCTGGCAGAAAGAGCTGGAATGAACTTTTATACTCAAAAAGTAGAGTTTATGATAAAGGAACGGGAAGTCTGTTACCAGAGAAAGTGGGGGAGGGGACAGAGGCCATCATCCAAATATGGGAGCAAGAAAGCAGAGAAAAGGAAAAAGAGGAGCAGGGCATGGCTTCAATAGGGAAAAGGAAGAATGCACAACCATGATGGGGAAGAAACAAAGTCCACAGGGTGAGCGGGGTTTGGTGGACACAGGAGCCTGAGTTTCTACCCTGACTCTGCTCCGGAGTCACACTGGGACCCCCAGGAATTGGTGGTACTTCTGGGCCACACCTTGCTGACTGCTCAGTGAGGACGACGCCAGTTCAAATTCAGCCACTTAAACCTAGGATGCTCAGGTCCCTTAGAAGGGAATTGATGGAGAGCGTGGGCTTCAAATAACTGGGCTCAGTGGCTAAAGGAACAGCAGATACTTCCTGTGTGCTTTCACCACCCAGGCACTTGCCGAGAGCTCCCTCTGCTCCTCCGGGAGGCAGGTCCTATTACGCATCTCTTCTGGAGCTGACGGCATGCAGCCTGGAGAGGGTAAGTGTATGAAGGCCACACAGGTGTTAAGTGGGGTGACCTGAGCTTGAAACCAGAACTCAGGCTCTCCGCCACCGCATACCTAAGAAGCAGAGTCAAGAAAAGTGCAGCGCAGACAAATATCATATGATATCACCTAGTTGTAGAATCTAAAAAAATGATACAAAATATGAAATAGACTCACAGATATAGAGAACAATCTTATGGTTACCCAAGGGGAAAGCAGGGGAGGGATAAACTGGGAATTTGGGATTAACAGATACATATGCCTGTATATAAAATAGATAAACAACAAGGACCTACTGTACAGCACAGGGAACTATATTCAGCAGTTTGTAATAACCTATCATGGAAAAGAATCTGAAAAAGAATATATACGTGTATAGCTGAATCATTTTGCCATACACCTGAAACTAGCACAATATTGTAAATCAACTCCACTTCAATAAGATTTTTTTCCTAAAGTATAGGGCAGAGGTAGCAAATACCCAGCAAGGGCTCGGAATAAAGTCAGAGATTAAAATCCACTGCACATCAATGCCACTGGCGGCTGGATACAGAAAACACGTTCAGTTGCTCAGGGCTGGCAGAAGATCAAAAACCATGAGCCACATCTCATGTCAGGGTCAGGGGAAAAGGGGTGGAAAGGTCGTGCAGGAAGTAAAGGTTGAGATGCCTAAGGTCTGCTGCTAGGACTCCAGCAACCTCACAGGTCTCGCCCTCCTCCCCCTCCCAAGCACAACGCCCTCTGTCTAGACTGCAAACACCACTGACACACATTCAGAAAGGGTGAGGAACTCTCACAAAGGATGACAGCCTTGAGGAGAGACTTTGCTGGGTTGACACTTCCAGTGACTCAGGTATTTAAGAGACACTATTTACAGCAAGTCATTAAAACGGGTCTGGTCTGACCCACATCTGTTTACTTCTCTTCAATGACACATGACCTTCTCAGTCTGCGGACTCTGTCAAAGTGTCACCTCAAACAAGATGCACCCGATTTTGCTATATGAATCACAGGGGTTCCCTTCTAAACCCCACTCCAGTGGAGTCGAGGTCTTCTTTAGGCAAGAAGTGCAATTTTCAACTAGAATGAAAGTCAAAAATCAATCACTTTAGACAGTAAGGCAAGGATTTTTACTTTTTTCATATGTAATGTATATAGAGGATTATGTCTAAACTTTTACCAACTAAAAAGGTAGAAAAGAAATAGGATATTTGAAAACAGCATTACAACTCAGAGTAAACTGCTACACACACACACGGATTTGAGTAACAAGGGTGAATGAACATTATTATTCTATAATCAGCCAAGTGCTCACTGATTTTATGCCACTTGAATTTACCCACTTTTCACCTTTAGGATGAGCATGGCATAGAGAGAAGGTTCATATATCAAAGGCACGTAAACTCTGTAAGGGATATTTCATCTTCGATAAACCCATACAAATCACTTTGCTGCCAGGATATCAACACAGCCCTGCCCTTACACGGTCTTCACCACAGAGCTGCTCCTACATGTACCAGTTCCTCATGCCCACCAGAAGATGCAGATACTATTCACACCACCGCAGGTTTACAGAGCAGGAAATCGAGGCACACATGGTTAAGCAGTTTGCTCGCTCACTCAGCCGGCACGCGCGCAGCTGGGATTTGAACCCAGGCCACTTGGCTCTTAACCATCACAGCAGAGGTGCTCAAGGTCAGTGGGCATCAGAATCCCATGGGGGCCTTGTTAAAACACAGACTGTTAGCATCTCTGGGGCGGAGCCTGCAAACTCGCATTTCTAACATATTCCCAGGTCTGGGGACCATGCTCAGAGCCACTGTTCTCCCCGCACGCTCCCTCTCTCAACTACGAGAAGAATGACCTTGGCCTGCTTTTTAGGCTTAAAGTTCAAAGCTGTCTTCTCTCAAAATATCTTGCTCCTCTCCTTAAAATAGTGCAAAGTCATGCAGGCTTCACAACTGTTTGATTGTCTTAGGGACTGGCCTTACCCTTGGGGAGTTATCAGGCTAGACTAAGAATCACAGGTAAGATCAAGTCCAAAGCAGCCGTATTATTAGAAGGTTTGCTTCTATGTGTTCAAGACAGGGACAGAGGAAGAAGGCGGAAAATGACTTTGTAAAAGTTCATGGCCACCTAACCTGTCCTCTTTGGCTACACAGACACAAGAATGTTCCGACACACCGGGGGCATTTCCTCCAACTCACCCCAGTGATGGAGCACACATTGAATGAGGGTTCTGCAGCCCTTTAAACATGTCATGGGCAAATCTTAGATATTTTAGTTCTTATCACCAACCCCACAGCCTCGTCCTTGCCCACTATGGGGAACTAAAAGAGGAAAAATACTGTTAATTTGTGATTTTAAAAGAAATAGCAAAAAAATCTTAACTATAACTATGGCCTGCCTCCCACAAAGCTGGACATCCTGGTGAGGAAAGCCTGGCAACCTGTTTCTGGGAATGAATGAGAGAGAAGGCATAGTTTCCAGAAACAAAAACCTATTTTCTTTTCTCTGCCACATTTAACCAAGTGGATAAACAGTTCAAACAAGGATTTCTCCTGCTCTCCACACCCTGACATCCCTCTCTCCAAAATGTAGCATTCTTCTGAGTGTATCCAATTCTGTGTGATAACCTTAATTCCTCTCTAACCTTCTTGGCTACCCTGTGCCCTTGCAAAGAACTTCAGGTAGATCGTTTTAAGTCTAAGGAATATGCTCTTGACTAAGAAGATGAAATTAATGGGTTACATAACTGCAGTTGTGGGTCAGTTACATTACCCCCTTTTCAGGGGTAAAGGAACAAATACGGAAAAGTTCAGTGCTTGCCTGGGGCCCATGCTGAGTGCGCCAGAGATTATCAAGCAGGCAGTAAGATTTCAGCAGTCCCTGGGGATCAGACCTCTGAAAGCCAGATACAGAAAGAGAAACAGGTGTGGCTGGGCACAGTGATAAAAAGGCTTTGACTTTCCTCTGCCCAAAGGACAGTAGGGTTTTCCCCTCCTGGCTTTCTCAAGTTTGCCCTTTTCTTCATAAAAGAAAATGGTCCCAGGTATCTCACTTTCATGTCAGTGGAGATAAGAGTTCCTGTTACCTCACTTCAGGAGGCAGCACCGAACATCCGAAAGAATTCGTAGAGCAATCCGTTGATGAGAATCAGCCTGTGAGAAATGCTGTTCTAAGAAAACCTCTCTCTTAGGTCCTGGCTCAACTACCAGGTTCAGGTCTGGTCTCCAGAATTATACTGTTAATGACTCAAACATCAACATTTGTGGGGATTCATTATAAAGGTTGCCAAAAAAAATAATAAAAATATGATACTTCAGAGATGGATGCTTCTGGCTACGATGTATCAAACTAACACTCCTGCTAAGAACAACTGAAAACACAAACCTGTTTGAAGCCATCTTAGAGCAACCAGGGAAGGCAGTGCTTTATGAGTCAAGAGCTTGGAGAGGAGAAAAATGCATCGAGGTGAGCCCTGTATTTGCTGCTGCTTTTTCATCTCTGGGCATTTGTTAATTCCTAGCATGACACAAGGATGTCAAACAGAACGGAGCCGCAGCCTAGAGCCTGGAGCAATGCTGCTGGCTGGGGACACACACTGGAGCGTCAGGAGTTATGACTTGAAGGGCTACGGTCCCAGAGGAAAGGGGCTGTAGAGAAGTGAGCTCATGAAAGTGATCTCACAGAAGTTTGGGTTCACTTCCTCTAGGACCTTGGCTCTTCAAGTCCTGGCTGCCATGAACTCCAATATTTCCATTTGAGATACTTGCCAAATATTTGGCTGCGTCTGCATGGAGAAAGAAGCTGAGAAAACAAGCAAAAAGAAACTGCTTAGAGGATTAAAAAGAAAAACAGAGTTTTTGGCAGTCTCTCAATACTGGGGAGTTAAAAAATTAGAGTTCAGAGCCCACCAAGGAAGAGAACTTCTGGTAAACAACCTAGACCTTCAGCTGAGACCCCTACAGAGCTAAATTATAGAAGAAAAGGAAAACCAGAAACAGAGAAGCCTTAACACATCTGGAACCCAGCCTCAATTAAAACAAAAGAACAAGGTGATCTGCCTGCCTGTATTTTATCTTCCTTTCAGAAGAAAATGAAATCTAGTCTGGAAGGAGATATCAATATCTAGAAATGATTTCATAAATAATGCTGAGAATTTAATTTCAAAAAATTATCAGGCATGCCAGGAAATCAAACCAAATGAGGAAGAAATCAAGGGAACAAACTGATAATAGAAATAGACCCACAGGTGATCCAGATAACAAAGTTTTCAGACATGATCTCAGAATCTAGCCTTATATTAAAAGGATAATAAATCACAAGTTGGGTTTGTTCCAGGGATGTGAAGTTGGTTTAATACTTGAAAATCATTTAATGTAGTATATCACATTAACACTGTAAAGGAGAAAAGTCATATATAGACATCTCTTAGTAACCTTGGGTGACTAATTCCAGGACCTAATCCTGGATACCCAAAATACCTGGATACCAAAATCCATGTATGCTCAAGTCCCTTATATAAAATCATGTATATAGTATTTGCATATAACCTACCCATATCATCCTGTATATTTTAAATCATCTCTAGATTATTTATAATACCTAATACAGTGCAAATGCTATGTGAATAGTTGCCAGCACACAGCAAATTCAAGCTTTGCTTTTTGGAACTTTCTGGAATTTTTTTTCAAATATTTTGACCCATGGTTGGTTGACTCCATAGATGCAGAACCCATGGCTATGAAGGACCAACTATAATCACCCCCCAAAATTCAGAAAAGATAAAATCCACATCAATTTCTAATTTTAAAAAACTCATAGCAAACTAAGAATAGAGGAGAATTTCCTTAATCAAATAAAGAGTATCTACAAAAACATTTACAGCAAACATTATCCTTAATGGTGCAATATTAAATGTCCCTCCCCTTATATTAGAAATCTGATAGAGACTTCCAATCTGAGATTAGAAATCTAACAGAAACCTGAATGGAATTCAACATTGCACTGGATATCCAGGGAACACAATAAAATAAGAAAAAGAGAAGCAAAAATATAAGAATTACAAAAAAAATACAAATGATATTTATAGATGACATGATTATATTCATGGAAATTCTAAAATCCCGCAGAGAAAAATTATTAGAATTAATATGCAAATTTGCAAGGTTGCTGGATATAAGCTCAATATATAAAAGTCAACTGTATTTCTATATGTGGGCAAAAAAGAATTAGACACTGAAATTTTTAAAAGCTAATAACACCATTTACAATAGGATAAAAACTTCAATACCTGGAATAACTCTAATAAAAACATTCAAGACCCCCCAAACTGTAAAATGTTATTGAGACAAATTAAAGAAAGCCTAAATAAACACATTCTTGGACTGGAACACTCAATATTAGTGAGAGTCAATTCTTCCCAAACTGAGCTCTAAATTTAATGAAATTCCAAACAGAAGCCAGCAAGTTTCTTTTGTGGAAACTGAAATGCTGATTTTACAATATACATGAAAGTGCAAAGGGCCACCAATAGCCAAGAAAATCTTAGAGAACAAATTTGGAGAACTTATACACCAGATATCTCACATATCAAGACTTCTTATAAAACTAAGAGAATCAAGAGAATATTGGTGGGACTTCCCTGGTGGTGCAGTGTTAAGACTCCACGCTCCCAATGCAGGGGGCCTGGGTTCGATCCCTGGTCAGGTAACTAGATCCCACATGCATGTTGCAACTAAGAGTTCACATGCCACAACTAAGGAGCCCATGGGCCACAACTAGGACCTGGTGCAATCAAATAATTTTTTTTTAAATTATCATTTTAAAAAAAGAAGAGTACAAAATTGGTACAAGAAGAGAAAAATCAACCAAAAGAACAGAATAAAGATCTCAGAAACAGACTTAAATATACACGGTCACCTGATTTATGACAAAAATACCACAAATGTGCATGGAAAAAAGATAGTAATTTTAATATAATGGTCCTGGGTCAGTTAGGTTTTTCTGCTTTCAGCTATCTAATCGACGTCTGTAGTTCACCTGTGATCTCAAATATGCACTCCTGTAGAGTTTAGCTCATTTTGGGGATCTAAATACTCCCATACTCCACTGCCTCTTGGGCATCCAACCATGACTCCGACACGTCCCAACCCGGACTCATCTCTATCCCCCACCCCTGACCTATTCCCAAGCTCCCTACCTCTGTGAATTGTTCAGAGAAGCAAATCAAATTAAAAATTCTGGAAAACTAGGGGTTTTTTTTTGCCTTTTGACAGTTATTTTCTCTTCTGGGACAATTATATTCTATCTTAAAATAGGTCAGAATTGGTGACCTTTGTCACAAATTTAGTTTAAACAATGATTCAGCCTGGCATTGTTCTTGGGGACTCCACCGGCATGGCCTCTGGGTGGCCTAAGGAAATCGTTCTCGGTTTTAAAAACCAACTCTAACACAGCATTGCCGGATCCCCTTGATTCAAAGATGCATATTTTTTTTAAGTAAATTTATTTATTTATTGGCTGTGTTGGGCCTTCGTTGCTGCAGGCTTTCTCTAGTTGCTGTGAGCAGGGGCTACTCTTCACTGTGGTGCGCGGGCTCCTCACTAGGGTGGCTTCTCTTGTTGCGGAGCACCAGTTCTAGGTTGTGGGCTTCAACAGTTGCAGCACACAGGCTCAATAGTTGTGGCTCACGGGCTCTAGAGCACAGGCTCAATAGCTGTGGCACACAGGCTTCGCTGCTCCATGGCATGTGGGACCTTCCCAGAGCAGGGCTTGAACCTGTGTCCCCTGCATTGACAGGTGGATTCTTAACCACTGTGCCACCCAGGAAGTCTAAGGCGCACATCTTCCAATCCTAAGGATTCCGAAGTTAGCATGCAACATACGAACCTAACTGAAAAAAAAAAAAATTACGGAAAAACCCATTTTGCCTGTTTGCACACAGAAGAGTAAGTTGCGATATTGCTTATACCAGGAGGAACTGAATTTTAAATTTGGTAATAATTCTCACTTTAAATGTCTTCCAAAGGACTGCACCATGATAGAACATGAAAAAGAAAAGTTATCACATACACAGAAGACAGACCATCGCTGCCAAGCAATACAATTGCCCAAACATATAGAGTAGAATATGGAATTTCAAAACTATCGGAGGCACGTGTGGCCAATTCACGTCCCAAACAGAACCATCTTTCAACCCTGAAAAAAAAATCTCTCACTAGCTTTCAACAGAAGCTGTTTGACTCCGACCTCTCAGTATACAAAATTGAGTAAGAAGAGTCAAAGTATGTCTTTAACCAAGTAAGAAATGTACATGAAAATGATATTCTTAAAGGCCCCCAAGCGGCACTATTAACATATAGGTACTACAAAAGTAAAGGTCAAGAGCACGTGTTATGAAAAGCAACATGCTACCATCATGCTACTACACATGATCATGGGAAGCTGACAGTTAATCAGAGCAGCCTTTACTCTCCAAGTATGAAGACAGGTTAGTGTGTACGAGATGCAGGAGAAAACAGTAAACGGACAAAGATATAATACTGTGAATAAGTACAAGTGCTTCTATATAAATGTATTCGAGTCTATTTTCTCCTCCACACCTCTCCTCTAGAAAAACTGCTAATAGATTCATGGTTCACCACTGGATCAATGAACGTTTGCAGAGGATTTCCATTGCAAGGCCTCGAATTCAGTACCAGGGCTGAATTCTAACAGACACATCTTACCCCCAATACAGCTGTCTCCTATGCCACCCAAACAGAAGCATCCTTGAGATGTTTGCATCCAAGCTAAGGAGATGAAGATGCAAGGCATGCCATAAGGGGACCGCTTACCTCTTTCTGGCCCTTCACCTTTATCTCGGGACTGTCCTGCCCATGTCATTAGGGTGACTTCGGGGAGGCAAAGCAGACCATAGTTTAGGCCTCATCTGCACTTGACAAAATCCATATGTGCCCATTTCATCCTTCTAAAGGGTAACCTGACTGCCCCGCTAAATGGGGCCACGGCTAAATCCTAAGGAGGGAATACAGGGGAAGGTCTTTTCCAAACCCTAAGCACTATACTTCCACCAGGGTCATCATTAAAACATAACGATTTCTCACATCAGACAGTAACATCAAACTCATCTTAAAATATCAACCCCCACGCCATACTGCAGAGTAAAATTTTAAAGCGAACTACAAAGGGCACCCTGTGCTTCTCTGACAGGACAGCGTATGCCGTGGGGCCCCATCACCCCACCCCACAACTTGCTCCAGATCTTTTCAGGACGTAGATTCCATCTCAAGGCTTATTTTCAGGTTTTGAACAATGTACCAGTTGTCTCCCTGTTCTTCCGCAAAGCGCCATCTATTCAAGTCATCACTTTTTTGAACTTACCTGGTCCACTGATTTCTTACCAGCCAGAGGAAGAAGGTTTCTGCAGAGTCGCAGCAATGGCCTATCTTCCAAGGATCTTTTCTGACCCTCCCTGGGTCAGGCGCCCTAGCCCTTTACACCAGGAAGCCCAACACAGAATTTCTTCTGTCTCAGCTGAGGGTATGACTCAGCATTGAGAAACCTGCCTTTTTTTTTTTTTTCCTTTTTCAAGGAGGCCAGCTCTTTTGCAACACACACATGTGTCAAGCTGATCTATCAAAAGCTACAAATTTCACTGAAACACAGATTAGACAGCTAAGTTTCTTCACAAGCCTGGACAGTCCTTTTCAGCCAAGATACCCCAAGATGATACAGATGGGGAGATTGAACCTTCCCCAGAAGGGGTCCCGCAGTTCAATCTGGAGGCCTCTGGAAGAACATCAGGAAACCACAGGCGGCCTGGGCTCTGGGCCCACTGATAAGAAAAGAAAATCTCCTCCTAGCCAACCTGGAACTCTTCAAAAGCATGAAATTCTCTCAAGTCTCCCAGGATTCCCCCTTCCCTATGCACAAAAATTAAACACATCCAATTGCCACACGCTCCCATCCTAGAAGGCAGAGCAATTACAACTCTGCTGTGACAGGGAGTCGGCAAAGGTTGGGACCGTTTGGGAGTTTGTTTTCCAAGCTCGCTGCTGGCCTGGAGGAAGCATGACACCACCATCTGAAGCTCAAGGCAGCTGTTCGTTTTTGGCTGGAGCTCAACATAAACCTTACAAATGGTCTGCTAGCGCATGCTCGCTCTCTTTTTTTGAAAATAATAATAATTTTGAAAAAAATCCACAGTCACAAAACCTCCAATCCAGTGTTTTCACCATAAAGCTTTTCCTGCAGAACAGAGAAAACTATGTTTTCCAAACAAATGTCAGAGCCAAAAAGGCACCAGCAGGTTACTTCCATCAGAGAAAGGCAAGGGGACCGATGATTAGGCAGACTGAAAATCAATGGCTAAAGCAGTTCCGAAGACTCACTGAATACCAACGCTCTCTGAAATATCGAAAGATGAAAATCTAGCAAAGAATAATTTACTTTTCAAAAGAGGCCCTTAACAGTTAAGTCAATGAATATACTTTTATTTAGGAGTGTAAATCAGACATCAGAAAACCTCCCTTCCATTCTGACATGTTGGTCTGTTATAAAGATCCCGCAACGGCTCTATTTTACTTATAACCTAACTGCCACAGCTGCGAATTCACACACCCATCCATGAATGTCCAACACCAGGACGTGTCCCCAGAGCCTGGCATGTCCTTCCTTCTCCATTTCCCTCATTATCGACTTGAATATGCATCAGGGCCAAATGTTGGCAGTGCTCTCAAAACAGTCCTTGTACAGGGCAAGTTCATGTTTGCTATTATTTTAGTGTGTGTATTTGAGACAGACCCACACACGGATCCGTAAGTTCAGGAGAAACCAAACTCTTTCCTTTGGACCTTCTTGGTCCAAACTTTTGTACTTTCTTGGGGAGGCAGCAGATTTCCAGACCAAAAGCAAGAATCTGGAGCTGGTTTATAAAACTAAAGCTAATAGAGTCCATAAATGTGGGGTTCCCTCCCCCTCAGCATGTGGAATCTTAGTTCCCCAATCAGGGATCAAACCTGTACCTCTTGCATTGGAAGCTCGCAGTCTTAAAAACTGGACCACCAGGGACGTCTCTCTTCCTTTCAATTTCTTAAAAAATATTCATTTATTTGGCTGTGCCGGGTCTTAGTTACAGCGCGTTGGATCTAGTTCCCTGAGCGGGGATCAAACCTGGACCCTCTGCACTGGTAGTGCAGAGTTTTAGCCGCTGGACGGCCAGGGAAGTTTCCTCTTCCTTTCACTTTTACCTTCGCATTTACCATACAACTGCCAGGCTGTCCACCACCTCCTGCCCACTGAGAACCACGGGCAGTGCTAACCTCTGCATCAGGGCTCTCGGTTCTAGCCAAACCACTCGCCTGAGTTCAAGGTCATGGGCTTGTTTTTTGTGTTCTACAGGACTGAGATGTCTGCTGTAATACTTCATCCCTCTACTCCTCCAATCCTCTTAAAAAAAAAAAAAAAATCACTCCATGGAAGTTTTTCTTTATTTGCTAGGCAGCCCCAAGAACACAGTTCTTTTGTAAAATAGTGTGGCCTCATTTCAGGAAATAATATAGACATGGAAAAAAAAAGCCTATTGTTCCCTTGCACACACATGATAAAAAATATACTTGAGACACGTATACACACACTCACTCAAAAACGTCTTATATCTTATATATGTATACGTTGTACGCACAAGCACATAGCCTTCTATTTGCCTGAACCAGCAGCATTTGTAAGCATCCTCAGAGAATCTTCAAGTGCGAATTTATGCAGCCACACTCACCCCCCATTCAAAGCAGGGGCTGAACAACAGTGGCAAACATTTCATTCCCAGTAAATTATATCCTTTCTGATCACAAAGGATGCTTAGTAAATACCACTCACTGGCTTGCTTCGGAAGAGAAACCTGTTTGGAAACTCTACACCTTAAGAGCAAAAAAATCTTCTTGCTGGCTAAACGCTACTGTGTGCTGACCTTAAACTCTAAAGCCACCTTCCACAGACATACTCAGGTTTAGAGGGTGACAGGGTGAGGAACAGGGGCCAGCCCCACCCTTTGGGGTTCCTTGAGCCTCCATACCTGTGCTGATGCTCCTGTAAGACTTGGTAAATGCTGATAAGAAAAGTTTGGTTTTTAAAGCTCCCCACAACACAGTCCTTGTAGATTCGGAACTCTGCAGCCGTCACCGCCTCACCCTCAGGAATCTGGGATAGGTTGAACTTGAACTCTTTGTGGTGTCGCTGGCGAGGGGAGAGCTCCTTGTCGTACTCCACTATAGGATTAAACAAGAGAGAGTGACAACTATTGTTACTTGGCTAAGTGCCACAGGCTCACCTCTAGAAAGTTCCCCCGTTTCCATTCATAAGTGGATTACCAGTTACCCAGGGCTTATGGGAGGGATGGGGGGGGGGGGAGGGGGGTGGCGGAAAGAACCATTGGCTAGGCTGCCAGGCTGAGATTAAGATCCTTCATTTTACCCAAGGATTAAATACAATTCTTAGATGTTCTTTAAAGACTTTAAATAGTTTAACCAAGTTGCGTGAAAGCCAAGTTATTTAAACGCCTGGCTTCGGGTTTCCTCATCTGCACAAATGATGTCAAGTTGTAAGAATTCAGGAAACGTGACTAAGAACGCCTCTGCCATCCTGGCCCCACTGTCCCCTCCCAGTCCTCCTTTCTTCCTGCTGCCCCGTCCCCTGGGGTTGGTTCCTTCTCTCCCCACCAAGCAGCTGACAAGACCAAGAGCAGCCCTGAGCTAACCTTCGGTGAGGGTCCTGGTGGTGGGGGGAGGTGGAGGGGGGGCAGTGCATCCTGCCTGGGTCTGAAGCTCGAAGGGTCCTCCGGTTTTGCCCGACATCCAGGGGAAACTTCTGCTGAGGGTTTAATGTGAAGCCTCATAGAAAATATTGCTCTAATTAAAGTCCATCGCCCTCCCTCTACTGCGGAAAACTGAGGGCTGAACGCCTCTGAGGGGAGGGCTCCTCTGGGTTGTGAAGCTGCCAGGGTCTCTATTTAACCTACGTGCAGCACCCAAGTGTGAGGACAGAGATGTGGAAACACATCACCGACGGGATAACGTGCTCTTGTCTGAGGCTTTTTTAAAAACTGGGAAAGGATGGAGTCCGAAAGCTTAAAAAATTTTTTTTTAATTTTAATTTTTTTTTCATATTTGGGCCGCGCTACACAGCTTCCAGGATCTCAGTTCTCCAACCAGGGATCAAACCAGGGCCATGGCAGTGACAGTGCGGAATCCTAACCATTAGGCAACCAGGGAACTCCCTAAAAGCTTTTTTTAAATGAATTTTTTTCCCCTGCATGAAGATAAACTATGGAAAACTACAAACGAGTGATTATCATTCTTCAGATGGCTATGCAAAGTCCTGGGTGAGAGAAATGCTATCCGCCTTGGATGCTTCACTCATAATTGTTGTAGGAGAGAAAATGAGCAACCTGTTTCCCCCCACAAATCCTGACTCTTTTCCCTAGAGCTCAGAAATGCTTCTGTCCTGCTGCTCCTGTTAGTTTTTTTCTTAATGGCAACCGCAGTAAAATCTCATGAGCACGTTAATCCTCGATGCCAGAGTTTTTCCAGGGCTTGTGGGTAGAAAAAAAAAAAATCAAGTTATTTGCCACCATTGGAGGTGCTGTTCTCCGTAATCACCAGAGAAAAGCCTTGCAGATTTAGCTTCTTAAAAAAAAAAAAGCCAATAACTCTTTATACGAACTTGAGACCTCAATGGCATTGCAGAAGCTAGGGAAAGTTAAGCCATCCACCAGGACAAGGTTTTAAGTACAGAATTTCTGAAACTGCCATGTGACTATGCAACAAATCTCTTAAACTCAAGTTATCCCTTTTCTGGGGCCGGGGGGGTGGGGGCAGAGGAAGTTGTTAAAAAAGAGTAAGCTCTGTCTTGTGTAGGAGCTTGAATATAAGTTTAAAAAGAGGTCCAGCCAGAAAGCAAACCATGGTTCAGTCCCAACAAGAGAACAGGGTTTTTAATTAGTGGCTAAGCATGCAAAGCAATACTGTTGGGAGTTCACTCAAGGACACCTGCACCTGATGCAGGATCACTTTTCCCTAAAACTGATCTGCCTTTTCAGTTTGATACGTTATCATCAGCAGTTAAAAAGTGAATCAAATCTGATTTCCCAAAGACGCTTTCTAAAACAACAGTCACAGAGCTTTTCTATAGGGCCTCTTGGGTGCTTAAAAACTTTAATATCAAGAAATGAAAGCATATTCTTTAGATTCTTTTGAGAGAATGCATAAGAATTCCTCCAAGAAGTCTTCCAATCGCCCTTAATATAAACAACAGAAAGAAAAACTATAAATGCGAAGCAAGACATAAAACAGTGACTCAAAAAAAATAAACCAGTGACTTAAGATACTTCAGTGATAAGGAGGACAGAAAGGGACATTCCAATACATGAGAAATATGTTGGTCTTTGGAGAGGTATACCACCCTCAATAAACCACACCTTCGTGTATGCACACCCTTGGGTGGTCGCTCGGCCCTGAGCTGGCTCTGCAACCTTCTCTGGACCAATACGAGGCAGCAACAGTGGTGCTGAGTGACTTCTGAGAGTAAGTCATAGGCTTGGAACTTCCTTCCACTTAGGTGTCTCGGAATGCGTGTCTGGGGAAAGATGGCTACCACGTAAGAAGTCCGACGACTCTGAAACCCCTGAGGCTATGAGGAAGTCCAAGGTAACCACGTAGAGAGGCTGTGTGGTGCACAGAGACACAAAGGGAGAAGGAAGGAGGGAGGGAAGAGTCCAGCCAGTCTCTAGCCACCTCAGCTGAGGCGCCGGACGTGGTATGAAGACGCCATCTTGGATGTCCAACCCAGCGGAGCCTCGGGTGACCCCAACCCCAGCGACCACCTGACTGCACCTGCCTGAGGGACCTTGAGGGGGAGCCACCCAGTTCATCCCAGTCTTTTCACAAGACCATAGGAGACGATAATAGCACCTCGCTGTTTGCAGCCATTATATTTTGGGTGATTTGTTACACAGTAAGAGGCAACAACACATGGAGAGCAGGGAGGGCAGGAGAGGATGAGAGAGGAAGAGAGAAGGGGAGTCTGACCTTGCCAGGAAGGGGAGAAACTGCACGCAGTTCTTAAGGAGGAGGGATTTCGAAATCCTGGGAGGCAGTGTGTGCGACTAAGGAAGAGTCCTGGCAGCCGCTCACAGACAGATGTGAAGAGATAAAGAATCTAAAAATGAGAAAGTAGAAGCACAGTTCAAAGCCTTGCATTTTATCACCGTGTGAATTAGAACTCATTGCCTTATATGTACATTTTCCCAGTTCTCCTCTAGCGGATCCTGAAGCACTCCACATCCTCCTGCTTTTCCTTAATCCTTCTCGGAGGAGATGCGTGGTCTCCTCAGGCCCCTGGGGAGGCTCTGATTACTGCCCACCTCGTTTTAAGCTCTCCCACCTAAACGCTTTATTGTCTCCTGAACCTCTCCTTACGCCTCCTTAGCTCAAAGCTGCACCGTCTTCCTCACTCTTCCCACGAGACCTCAGCTATCGGTCACTGGCGTCAGCTTGGAACGCCTCCTCCCTCCCCAGATCTTCTGCCCACAGCTGAATTTACACGGTGCCCTTGCTAACGTCTCAGAAGGATCGGAGAGATAGGAACGATCAGGTCGCCGCCTACACGTGCACGTGAAGACCACCGCAGTGAAACGGTAACGGTTCCAACGAGCTTGGCGGTTCCCCTTCAAGCTCTGTGAGCTGGGTTCCCTAAACGCCAGACAGGTCAGGAAATAAGAGAGAAGACTGGGACTTCCTAGGTGGCGCAGTGGGTGAGCATCTGCCTGTCAATGCAAGGGACATGTGTTCGAGCCCTGCCCCAGGAAGATCCCACATGCCGCGGAGCAACTAAGCCCATGTGCCACAACTATTGAGCCTGCGCTCTAGAGCCCGTGAGCCACAACTATTGAGCCCATGTGCCGCAACTACTGAAGCCCACGCACCTAGAGCCCGTGCCCTGCAACAAGAAAGGCCATCGCAGTGAGAAGCCCACGTACCACAACAAAGAGTAGCCCCTGCTCACCACAACTAGAGAAAGCCCATGTGCAGCAACGAAGACCCAACACAGCCAATAAAATAAATAAATAAATAAATAAATTTATTTTAAAAAAAAAACCCCTCAAAAAAAAAAAAAAGAGAGAGAAGGCTGAGGTGGGGATCCAGTGCTCAGTACCTATCCTGTAGCCCCTGCATCTGGCTTCTCAAAGATGGTCCCTGGGTGGCATATGATGAAGCGGTAGCTAAGAGTGTGGACGAAGTGTGAAGCTGTCAAATGGGTTTGAATTCCAGCTCCCCCTTCTCTTACTCAGGTGAGACTGAGCAAGAGATTAGCCAAAATTTCAGCTCTCAGTTAAACGGGAAAAATAACATTTCTGAGCATTACATGAGACCATCTGTACAAGACAGGCGATGGCAGAGCAAGTGCTCAGTGAATGGCAGCTGTGAGGGTCATGAGCTGGTCTCTGAGAATCTAGCTCCTCTGTGCTGAGAGTCTGCTTTCGCCGAGTTATTCAGGTCTCCTCTGGAGACTGCGATGCTTCCTCTAAGTGAGCTTTTTCCACTGGAGGACATCCATTCTCTGGAAAGGGAGGTGAAATCACTGTCTTGAGTAGCATCAGTCTTAGCGTTTGACTGCTGAATACAGTGCTGTGTTCTCTGAGGCAACCATTCCTAGAATTCTCTTATTTCAAGGACCACTGAAAACATTTTTTTAATGGTAATGACCTCACACAAGGCACTACTGTTTCTGTTTGCCTTTTGTAAGGACAATGAAAGAAAGAAAACCAACTGCACCCTGTTAAGGCTCCGATTTTATTTTTAAAGGTCCTTCTAACACCAGATCGAGTAGGAAGGACGTAATTCAAGGATCTATGCAATCCTTGAGGCTGAATCGATTCAGCTTTCATACAACTCACTCTGTTCTCCCTCTGCCTCAGACGACACCAGCTGAAATTTCAGACCCGCACCAGACCTCCGGCCAACAGGTAGGAGTCACAGCCCGAAGGAATAAACGTTACTGGGTTAAGATTATAAAAGTAAATTCTGTAGTGTTATACATGCAACGGTATGTATACATGTGTAATTTATGGAGTTAACGAAGCCTAACAACAAAACACCAAGGAAACCAGCACCCAACCTAAAAACTGGACGGTGACCAATAGTCCTCCCCAGTGCCGTCCCCGACCCCCACCCAAAAAGGACCTCGGATCATGAACAGTGTCTGGCAATCCTCTGCCTTTTGTTTGTGTGTTTGCTTATGCCACATTCAAAGGCTTGTGGGATCTCAGTTCCCCAACCAGGAACTGAGACCTTGCCCTTGGCAGTGAAAGTACAGAGTCCTAACCACTGGACGGCCAGAGAATCCCCAGTCCCTTGTCTTTTAAAAAACTTTTACTACGTATGTGTGTATCACTAAATCATAGACTGTTTAGTTTTTCTTTTTCTCTTAAAGCCTTTCCTTTCAGAGACATGCTGGAAGTATTACAGGCACCCAGGGAAATGTAGACACGGCCACAGCGAAGCACGAAGGCTACCCAGGCAGGGGCCTGCGCTGCGCGCCAGCTGGTGGGGCGCCGAGGTTCCACAGGAACAGATGACTAGCCGCTCTTCTCCTTCTGCAGCCCCACCACGTGTCGATCTATTACAAGCGTGGGCATTTTCTTAATACGTGTTGCTGGCGATGTGGTGAAAGTAAAACCGCTGTGTGCTGCTGGTAGGGATGTAACATGGTGTAGCTGCTGTGAAAAATAGTTTAGCGATTCCTCAAAAAAATCAAACAGCATCACCACATGATGCAGCAGTTCCACTTCGGGGTATGTATGGGTATCCAAAAGAATCAAAAGCTGGGATGCGAACAGATATTTGTACACCATGTTTTGTTCATAGCAGCTTTATTCATAGAAGCCAGAAGATAAGAAGACTCCAATATCTACCATGGATGAATGGTAAACAAAATGTGGTCCATAAATACAGTGGAAGACTATTCTGCCATAAAAGTAGAAATTCTGATACATGCTACAAAACAGATAAACCTTAAGGACATTTTGCTAAGTGAAATAAGACAGTTACAAAGGGACAAATATTGTATATTTCTACTTGTATGAGGTACCCAGAGTGATCAAATTCATAGAGACAGAAAGTAGAATGGTGGTTTCCAGGGGCTGGGGGCACGACAAGTTGGTATTTAACGGGTACCGAGTTTCAGTGGGGGAAGATGAAAAAGTGCTGGAGACGATGGTGGTGACAGTTGCACAACAATGTGAATGTACTTAAAGCCACAGAAGTTGCACAGTAAAATGGCTACAATGGTAAATTTTATGTTATATGTATTTTACTATGATAAAAGTGGATATTTCCTTCCTTCCTTCTTTCCTCCCTCCTTTTCTCCCTCCCTCTTTCCTTCTCTCTCTCTCTCCCCCTCCCTCTTCCCCTCTCTCTCTCTGTCTTCCTTCCCAGACAGCTTGTGGGATCTCAGTTCACCAGCCAGGGATTGAACCCGGGCCATAGCAGTGAAAGCACCAAATCATAACTGGTCGACCGCCAGGGAACTCCCCCACAAAAGTGGACATTTTCTTGCACAATCCCAACGTAGGATCACACCCCAGTTAAAATAATTCTTCACTGTCCTCCGATACCCATCCATAATTAAATTTCCTCAAATGCCTCCAAAACTGTCTTTCTGCGGTGGTTTGCTGGAATCAGGAACCAAACAGGGTCCATTCCTTACACTTGAGCCTCTTCTCAACTAGCAAACCAGGAATAGAAAGAATTCTGTTAACCTGATATAAAGACGTACACTAACAACAGTCTTAATGGTGATACATTTGAACCACCTCCTTTAAAGCAAAGAAGCTGAGGATGCTCATTTCCATCTTATGTTGGAGTCCAGCTCAGTGCTGCTAAGGTTAAATAACAGGAAAGGAAGAGGACATTACAAACTGTGGACCTAATAAGGAAGTTCAGCAAACTGCTTCCCTGACTGTCTCAGTGAGTAGCAGCTGCTATAACAAAAACACTATAGACAGGGTGGCTTAAACAGCAAAAACTTATTCCTCATAGCTCTGGAGGCTGGAAGCAGGAGATGGGAGCACCAGCAGGGTTGGGGTCTCACTGAGGGCCCTCTTCCTGGTTATGTCCTCACATAGCCTCCCTTGGTGCACACTCGCAGAGGCAGAGAGTGTGTGTGTGTGAGCTGCAGTTTCTTTTTCTTGTAAGGACACTAATCCCATCCTGGGCCCCCATCCTCATGACCTCATCTAGACCTAATTACCTTCCAAAGGCCCCCCCCCTCCTAATACTGTCTCATCAGGGATTAGAGTTTCAACAGTATGAATTTTAGGGACAGAAACACGCAGCCCATGACATCGACCTGAAGGTGTTAAACGTCATGTGTTCGCTACCTTTCCAATCTACGGTTCGGAATTTTTGCATTCGTGTTCATAAGAGACCCTGGTGCCGGTCTCATATCATCATGTGGTTTGGTTTCAAGTTACACTTGCTCTTGTCATAAGTTGGGGAACATTCCCTTTCTTTTAAACAAATGATCTCTTCCTTGAAAGTTTGGCAAACTTATCAGTAATATCTGATCCCGGTGTTTTCCTTTGGGAAACATTTTTAATTACTCATTCATTTTCCTTTAAACATATAGAAATATTCAAGCTATCCTTTTTTTTTTCCTTAACTCAGTGTGTATTTTCTAGAAATTTGTCAATTTGGGTTTACTTCTTTAAATTTATTGCCAGAAAGTTTTTCAGAGTATTTTATTATTAAATCTCTGCTCTATGTTATTCTCATTCTAATATTGTTTATTTATGATTCCCTTTCTCTTGCTTCATCTTACTGAAGGTCATTTTCTTTTTATTTCTCACTACTGCTTAATTTGATTGTGATAAAGATATTTTAACATAGGTATTTTCTGAATATCATCCCACAAAATCTGAATCCTATCAATTGAAGTTGTCTAGAGAAAAATAAAGACACCACCTACTTCAACTGCAAATATAAAAGACAGAAGAAAGACAGAAGGAAAAGAATGGAACACTCTCTCTAGTCCATTTAAGAGCAGTCATATAGTCATTACTTTCTCAATAACTGGACTCACTCAATGGTTAATTCAGTATAGTTTAGTTCAGGGAATTACTGTTGACCCCCGAACAACTCGGGGGTTAATCCGAGTGTGACTTATATAGCTGGCCCTCCACATCCTCAGTTCCTCCAAATCCACGGATTCAACCAGCCATGCACTGTGTAGTATGAAGTATTTACTACTGAAAAATATCCCCATATAAGTGGACCCACACAGTTCAAACCCCTATTGTTCAAAGGTCAACTGTGCATTCATTCCACAATAAGTTCTACATTTTCAAATGCTTAATGCTTCCACTTATAGTTATAGACCAAACTTGAAAAAACTGAACCCCCTTTTTAAAAAAATTACCATTCCATTGATAATTATAAATCTTTTTTTTCATGCTACGGCACAAGTTGTTTTCATTTTAGGCAAAAGAGAAAGTTCTGGCTAGTTTTCCAAGGGTTGTAACAATGGTGGCCATTTGACTTTTCTGTTGCCAGTTTCCAACCTTAAATAGTAATAGAGACACTGAGTTGAACTCTCCAACTCACTTTTTAACCATAGTGCCATGACCCTTTACCCTCCAGGGTTCACCAAATATTTCTAAACATTTGCATTCATGTTTTGTGGGAATCACAAAGATCAAGAAGAAGCTATTTTCCTGGCTGCCATGCTCTAAGTGGCTTTTTTCCCCCTAAATTTTACTTTTTATTTTAAATAATCATAGATCAACAAGTGGTTGCAAAAATAGTAGGGTAGATTAAAAAAAAAGTGGTCCCATGTAACATCTTGTATAACTAAGAACAACAACAAAACCAGGAAAGTGACACCGGCATTAACGCCTTAGGAAAACTACAGACCCTCCTCTGATTTTACCAGCTTTTATGTGCACTTTTTTTTGGGTATGTGTCAGTTCTGTGACATTTTGTCCCATGTACAGATTCCTAAAAGCACCACCACAATCCAGACCCAGAACTGTTCAGTCACCATAAAGGAACTCCCGAGGCTGTCCCTGTGATTCCCCATGGCTTTTTAAGACCAGACTCCGTACACATATTATAAAGAGATTTAGGACCAGAAATCAGTGCCTACCCATCATCATTAGTAGTAAGGGTGAACCAAGTCATTTTTTATTTTGAAAACCTCGTTTTAGAACCTTTTCCCCTGCCCCCAACTGATGTTAACACCACTTGAGGCTCAATAGCTTCAATCATGTCCATCTTACGGTGGAAAAAAGGCACAGACCTCAGCTGACACGAGAGAGTGCACTCAGGCTCCTGATGCACACGGGTCATGAGGAAAGAAACTGAACAGGGGCGGCCTTGATAGAGTCCCATGGATGGCAAATAGACACAGTTTTGCCTCCTTCTAAGGACTGCTATAAAGAAGCAATCAGACTGCATTTAGTAAACACCAGTATATATAACATGCATTTTTTTCACAAATAAATTGAACATCTTCAAGTCAAAACATATAAATGGGACAGCCCAAAGAGAAAAATCAATGCTCCCACACCTCTGGTTTCAACAGCACAGAGCGGTATCTGGCCGAATGTCCTTGCTGTGACTGAGAGGAGAATTTTAAGTCTGTATTCATTACATCAGATTCATCATTCCTTCTGATGACACATGACCTGGTGTCTCAGGTTGCTTTCATGTCCTTGTGCTTGATGTGCTGCAGCTTCTCTACAATACCCTGAACTGTGCATTTCCGATTACATATTCTGTGGGGATAACGTTGGACTTCATGTATCTGTGGCCATCTCCCATTCATTCTGAAAAAGTCTTAGCCACTAGCTCATAGCGGTCTCCCCTGCGTCAACTTCAATTTCCTTTGAGATGGCAATTGGTCCAGCTCTTTAGGCCTATCTACAAGTTCACCAATTCTCTCTTCCGTATTTAATGTAGCATCTACACCATCTATTAGTTTGTCGTTTAACGATTTAAAATTTTCTTCCAATAGCTTTCCTTCTTGTCACGGTTGCTGTGTGGTCTACTTGGTCATATTCCACTGTCCTGTGTCACTATTATCTATTATTATTCTGTTCTTCATTGTTTTGTGTGTATTTCCTACATAGTTGTCTTCCCTTTTCTAACTTGGTGTCTTTCTTTTTCCTCCATTACTTGGATGTTTATGAAAAGTACAGACAGTTAGGCTTCTCTTTACCCTAAAGAGTCAAAACCTCTAGAAGAGGAAGCTGAGAACTTGAATACTAACAAGTACTCCAGGTCAAACTTCTGATCACAGATGTTAGCCAAGACCGACTTAACTTCTAAAACACGGGACCTATCTATAATGGAATGAACTGCAGAGACTATTCAAAGGTATTGTGCAACTGTGTCTGTTTTCTACTATACGAAATCCCTGGGGAACTTCAGCTGTGTTGCCCTCCCATCTCTCCGGTGACGTTCCTTTTGTTGGTTTTACCTCCTTGGGTGTTTAGAAATTTTTAGGTAATTTTTGTTTGAAATTCATCTTAAATGTTTAAACCAGTGCCGCTTTTCCTCAAAAAAAAAAAAAAAAAAAAAAATGCACATTTGCTTCTGAGAGGAGCACTACCAAGCTGGAATCGGTGATCTCTTCTGGAAGCTTGGAGGGCCCTGGCTCCACGTGGACCTGCCGGGCTCGCTCTTCCACCTTGGCCTGGACCCTGAGCTGGTCTCCTGGTTTGAGTGGTGTTGGTATTTGCACTCCCAGACACCTGGCTTTTATGTTTGTTTGCTCACAGGAACAACCAAGATGTCTCGGAGTCCCTGACATTCGTGCCTGAGACATATTTGCCTCTGTTTATCCTGGACCTAGTCGTATTTTAGCAGGAGGGCCTCACGGATTATCTAGCTTGCAACACTTCCAGAATTTGGAGCCTTTATCTTTTGTGTTTGGAAAATAACATTTGGGACACATTCCTCTCCACTCCAAACGATATTATAAAACCCGCCTAATGTTTGAAGAGTTTACCAGCACCGCATAAAAACCATCTCATCTGTCTCTCTGAACGGTCCCAGCAGGCAGGCAGAGCAAACACGATCACCACGGTATCCACAGGACTCTGAGGCCAAAGGCAGTGAAGGGGCTTCCCCGCACCACTCACTTTGATGACTTCAACTAGGGTTTCATGCTGATGCCTCCCACCCGGCATCTCCAGCCACGGCTCCTCCTTAAGGAATGTGCTTGTCTTACTGCCGGGTGCACGTCATCATCCAGATGCCCCCGGTTGCCCTGGAAGCCCCAACACGCACAAGAGCAAACGTCTCAGTCCTGCAATTAAGCTGCCCTGTCGCTTCACCTCTGTCCTCCCGGCCAGGCCCAGCCGGCCAATCCGTTGCCACCTTGTGTGGCTTTCACCATTTAGGACCACGCTGTAGCGCCGAGCCACACGCAGCTCTGTACATGTAAGTGATGCAAGTGAAAAACGCAGTTCCTCCATCACACCAGCCACATTAAAAGTGGCCCGTGGCCACGTGCGGCTGCTGGATGCGCTATCAGAAAGCAGGTCCTGCTGTCACAGCAAGTTCCACGGGACGCACTGCTCTAAAGGTCTCTCTGACCACCCGTCCTGCTCGCTCCACGACCGCTGCCCCTACAGAGCCCGGGCCCGCGGCCTCCACGTCTGCCCCCTGGCCACCTGTCCCCACACTGCAGCTCGTGCCACAGTCACACACCTGACCTTGTGGCGTGCCTGCTTAGATCCTTCAATCCCAACTCCAACCGCCTTCCAGCCCCCCCCCCACCTTCCCCCACCTCAGACTCTTCTCTTGGGGGGTATTAAGCTGTTCTATTTTTTTCTGATCACACTCCCCAGGACCTCATACCTTTCCTTACCTATACAATAATCGCCTTGCCCTTTAAAAGGTCTTTGAGATGAATGATAAAGAAGATGTACTGTGTATGTGTGTGTATACATGTGTATATATATATATATATACACACACACACAATGGAATATTACTCAACCATAAAGGATGAAAATTTGCCATTCACAACAGTATGGATGGACTTGGAGGGCATTATGCTTAGTGAAATAAGTCAAAGAAACACAAATACTGTATGTTTTCACTTATACGTGGAATCCCCAAAAATAAGATGGATGAATAGAACAGAACGGCAGCAGACTCACTCACTCATAGAGAGAACAAACTAGTGGTTATCAGTGGGGAGAGGGGTGGTGGGAGGAGCCAGATGGGTGTAGGGGACTAAAAGGTACAAACTACTATGTATAAAATAAGCTGCAAGGATAGACTGTACAGCACAGGGAATAAAGCCAATATTTTATAACTTTAAATGCAGTATAATCTACAAAAATATTGAATTACTATATTGTATACCTGGAACTAATACAAAATTGTAAATCAACAATACTTCAGTTAAAAAAAAAAAGATCGTTCCCTCCCTCACCTCCAGGATGAAGACATGACAGGCCCCCGGTTTTGAAAATGCTTTGGTGCTCTTATGTAATGCTAAACAAAAACAATTTATTACAGGCAAAAAATAAGGGGAGTTACAACAACGTTCTTACTTCACCTATAATTATTAATGCTTTGGGGAAAAATATCAAACTGAAACTCTTTAAAAACTGTTTCCACTCACTTTTCAGTGCTTCTCTTTTGCTAGAACTCTAACCATTACTCACCATACTTAATGGGTAATCGGTAATATTTTAAATCTTCCTTTATGGCTGTATTCCAGGAAGCCTTCCTTAACTGCCTTCCTTCTCCACTGCATGCCCTCATGTTGGTTATGGGATCCTCACTCTAGCTTCCGATAACATCCCATGGAAATCATGCCCCAACCTCATTCTAAGATGGCCAGTAGTTCATGTGGCTGCTACCTCACCGGCTGGACTGTAAGCTTCTCAAAAGCAGGGCCCATGACACGTTTGCCCTCATGCCCCGAGAGGGCTTAAGAGTGTTTGTTGAATGAATGCAGGAGCCAGGACTGAGGCCCGCCCCGTGCTCTTCCCTGTGCATCACAGTATCCCCAAAGGGCAAAGGAGCCAGAACAAAGTCAGGCTTCGCACTCCAGCCGCAGGGATCTTTCCTCAAGCCCGGGGGCATCCTCCAGAACACAGACAGCAAAACTGGGGGCCCGACTGGACATACCTGTCCAGCTTTGTTTTTTTTTTGAAGCCACAGCACTATGGGCCCAGAACACCAATTTTCATATTGCATTGCACTCAGCGTTCAGGATGCAAACTCCAAGTGTGTTAAATATTAAAGAGCAAAAGAAAGAAATTAATTTGCTCAAACTACTTCAATTATACTCAAGCCATACCATAAGGTCACCATGCACAGGAAAGACAGAATGGGTTTTTAATCTCATCTTGAATTCAGAGAAACAGACCTCTGACATTCTTTCTTTCTTTTTTTTTTTTTTAAACGAAGTGAAATTTGCATAACAAAATGAACCATTTTAAGGGGAACAATTCAGGGGCATTTAGTACATTCACAATGCTGTGCAATTACCACCCCACCTGGTTCCAAAATATTTGCATCACCCAGAAGGGAAACCCAGGCCCATTAAGCAGTAGCTCCCCTCTCCCCCTCTTCCTCCAGGTCCTGGCAACCAGCAATCTCTGCCCCACCTCCATGGATTTGCATAGTCTAGATACTTCATACGAACGGAGTCATATCACACAATCCTCTGCGAGTTGCTTCTTTCACTCAGTGTAATGTTTTCAAGGTTCATCAGTCGTGTTAGCACGTATCAGTACTTCACTCTTTTCTGTGGTGGATAATATTCCGTTGTATGTACACACCATGTTGCGTTTATCCACTGGTGGACAGCTGGACCACTGCCACCTTTCGGCGGTTGCAAATAGTGCCTGTGAGAACGTGCACACACACATCTGAGTGCCTGTTTTCTATCACAGACCTCTTTCACTCTCTTGTTCCTCCTCTTCCTCTCCTTCTCAGCCACAGCTTCCCCAGAGTTAACGCTGGAGGCACTAATAGTTATCTCCTAGAGTTTCAACACAGCCTGTCCTCCAAACAAGGGCGATTAGCTAAGGACCCTCCTCAGGACCAAGCTGGGCAGGACATCTGAGCAGAGAGGCCGGAGAGTCACTGAGCGTTCAGTGAACACGCCCTGCACCGGCTCTGGCGCATAGTAGCTTCATGATACACGTTTGCCAACTCTGGTTATAAAGGAGGTTAATTCAGAGGGGTTACAGGAGAGACCACGAGAAGGAGAAGCAGATGTGCAGACTAAGCGAGAGTCGAGAGAAGAAAAGGGCACCTCAGAGGTCAGCAAAGGGGGAAAATCAAGCTCTGATGAGAGAGGAAGCTTCTCGCCAGAGACATCCTGGGAAAGGTGAAAATGGAGGCACCCTCACCAAATGGCCATTGTTTCCTTTTTCGAAAGTCGGGAGTCTAGCCTGCAAGAAAGAGTACCAGATCAACAGGTGGAGGCTGTGAGGTCCAGACGCAGCTTCTTTCTAGCCTGTCAGCTGACTGAACTCTTGCCACGTCTACAGAGAGGCCTAAAATCTGGAAACAAAGATAATATGACTTTATCATGTACGAGAACAGAATTCAGTAACCCACTTACTACGGGGTATTATGCTTGTGTTTACTGGTTTGGTGACCATCCTCCAAAGGTGAAGTAACTTCCATCCACAAGGCAGAGAGAATTCAGACCCCGGGCACTAAGATGCTCGGGCAATGCCAGGCGGGGCTATAAAGTATGAGATGATGTGTTTTTATTAAGAGCACTGCTAGTCAAGATCACGCGCACCAGGGGTTTTCTTCTTATACGCCCTTCTCTGGCCAGTAAATCCTACCACCTCCATCTCCTTCTTGCAGAGACAGAGCAAGAGCATGAAAAATCCACAAAACGGAAAATCAGTCCTTAAATAATTGAGAAGTGAACTATGTGGGACCGGTTTCTCTAGCTGGGTGGCAGCTTAAATAAACACTAAATCCTGCCTTTTTCCACAGTGGACCTCTGACCATGACACTGGAGCTATTTGGTTTTGATGAAACGGTCCAGTTTTAAAAGTTAAGAGTAAATGACAGGCCAGCTCCTTGTCCTGGTTCCCAGGGTGAGCGGGGTTTCAGATTCCTGGTCAGTTACACCACATCGGATGACCCCTTATTATCCGCGGCCCAGCGTCAGGCCATGCCAAGCACAGGACGTGTGGAGAGGCCTTTCTCATGCTCCTCGTCCAAGCACCAGGTGGCCTGACAGCAGCGGGCCAAGGGCCACACGACCCTCCCTCTTCACCCCTACCACACCCAAACTCATGGCCACAGAGAAAGAAAACACATGTATTGGTACTGAGGGCAGGAACCCCCTCCAATGTGCGCCCACAGGGGCAGGGCATCTTGTTTCATTGCCTTCTGTGTCCTGAGTGCCTGGACCAGCACCTGCACAGAGCAGGTGGTCAGTGTTTATTCATTGAACCAGGGGACCACCCACGTGCAGGCGATGGGGCCACACTTTCCGAGCACCAGCCGGCCTGGCCTGGCTGCAGCGAGAAACAGGCACTTGAAAATTTCCTGATCAAGCTAAGACCTCTGGTTCTACACTGAGATGCGATCACGGCTCCTGCGTTCTCAACAAGAGGATGGAAAAGTCCCCCCATGGGGGGCAAGGCAGTCCCCACAGCACAGCTGAGCCACCTGAGCACAAAACACAGAAGAGGGCCATTCCTTTCCTTTCAGAGACAACACTCAGATCACCATATCCTTGCAAAAACACAACAAAACGCTTCTCCCAGGGCTGTTCGCGAAGAACCGCTTTCCCTTTCTGGGGCACCAAGCTGTCCTGGTCCCTTTGAACAGCAGGGATGCCAGTATGTTCAGCCCTAATTGACTCCGAGTGTTTACTGGCAATGCTTCCTACGTTAAAAACAGCAACAGACACACCAAGGTTAAGCATTTAAATGTATGATTTAGAAGAGAAAAAAAAAACACAACAGAAAACACTAATAAGAGGCTCAAAAGAGTGGGAAACATGGGGCCTCATCACGCCCATCTTCCTGTTTCAAAGAAAAAAAAAATCATGCAACTTCTGAGCTGATAACCAGCTAATCCTCACCTGAACAACATAACTTCTCAGGCAGTTTTATTTATAAGAGTAAAGTGGACTCCAACCTACCAAAGTGTTTGTGGGTCCTCAGAGATAATGATGGCAGACAATACAAAGTCGGAAAGACCGAACTGAGCTGGGAAACATTCAAGTGTGACAGATCGGCGGTATGCACTTGTCTGTGTTTGTCATTTGGTTCTGATTTCCTAAGTCATGAGTGGGGCAAGGAAAACATCTCTGGGCTGAGCTGGAAGCTCAGGGTCTCATCTCCTCTTCCTGGAGCCCCCGTGAAACTGTCATTTTGGATGCTCTGCTCTGGGATAATTTCCGTGCCTAACACGACCTCGTCAGTTCACCGCAGGGCTGAGCTCAGGACAAACCAGGCTGGGGAAGATTCTCATCCAAGCGTGTATCTGCGGGAAGGCAGAAGAACAACACGCTGACGGCCAAAGGCTTCTCAGTAACTCTCCCTCCCTCTCCTAATTCAAAACATTGTACTTCATCCTTGCTGTAGCACCAGAGGACATTCTTTGCTCCGGTGATTCACTTCATTTTCCTGAGAACACAATGGAGAGAGGCTCCCAGTGTAGAGTTACTGATTTGCCTCCAGATTAAGTCCAAGCTAAACTGCTCACTTAACATTTTGTTTTCCCCAAAGCACAGCGGGTCCACAGGGTGGGGGAGTCCACATGGCGGGCGGCTCCCTGGGCCAAGTCACAAGATCTGGGTTCTTTGGGGATCTCAAATCACAGACAGAGGAGACCAGCAAGCAGGCTTGGGAGAAGTGGGCTCCAGAAACACGTGAGGACGTCTACAGAGCTGATGGGAAATCACCGAGCGCACTTGCCCTTGGAGTTCGGATGGACACAGGGCTGTGCTTGATCTGGACCAAGTCCAGCCTCGCTCGGGCACTGAAATGATCAGAAGTCATGGTTCACAGGATAAAAAAAAAGACAGTGGAGAGGAAATGAATAGAAAAGAGGCCGCCTGGGAATCCCAAGAGGCACCCTACGTAAGTCAGGAAGCAGCGTCAATGAGGCATCCACCACGCAGCCGCGGAGGGACCACTCTGGTGCCATTTCACGGGCAGTTGACCTGGATCCCACTGTACTCTCAATGCAGGGGCTGGGGCCCGTGCACAGTGGTACCACCAGGTGCTTCCCACATTGGTCTTCTTGCTTTCTCTCTTTCGGTCTGGCATTGGCAAAAATCAGACAAACCAAGCCCAAAGGAGAGGGAAAAGTCATGAGTAATTATCCAAACTACCTCTGATCATCAGCGCCTTCCCCACAAAGCTCGCCACCAAAGCCATTCGCGATCAGTGCAACTCATGGGCTGGATTTGAATCTTTCTCTTTTTAATAATTTTTATTGGGGTATAGTTGATTTACAGTGTTGTGTTAGTTTCAGGTGTACAGCAAAGTGAATCAGTTATACATATACATATATCCACTCTTTTTTAGATTCTTTTTCCATATAAGCCATTACAGAGTATTGAGTAGAGTTCCCTGTAGTCTTTATTAGTTACCCATTTTATCTACAGTAATCTCTTTTTAGAGCTTTCAGATGCCCCATGATGGCAGTAAGGAGTCCAGCACAAAATAAACCACGAATGAAATAACTTGCCCTCAGGTGATTCAAACCCGTGCTGACAGTGGTATTTCCGGAGCCCCTCTAGGGGCAGGACCATCCCAGCCCCCTGAATCACCTTCATCCTTTCGACGAGAAAGCTACTTGGGAGAAAAACACACCAAAGGCCTTCGCCACACAGGAGAGCACAAAGACAGAGTGTGACACTTGGGACAGGAAGAGTTTGACTTGGTTGCAAGTGACCTGACAAGTAAAAGGAAGCTGTTGGTTTACAGCCCTTTTGAACCAAGAGGGAAGTCCAGCCAACCGGGCTTGGAAACAGGGAGGCAGCCAGTTGGCAAGCCTCTCTGAGTGTTCTGGAAGGATCTGCAGCCACTGTGACGTGGCTTCAACTCACAGATCCCGGAGTCCACTCCATCTCTGAGGTCCCCCTTCATCCCGCCCCTGGCTGAAAGCCTTGTGAGTGGGACCAGGCAGGGCCAAACAGGGAACAATGGACCATAACTGGGTGGGAGAGCTACGGAAGGGTTGGGAATGACATGACTTTTTTGTGGCCCTGCCTCAAACAAAATGCCGTTAGGGAGAATGAGAAGATGGGAACGTTCTCTTGGACAGGCTGCCACTGGACCATGGTAGACAGAGCCCCTGATATCACGTGGTGGGAAAAAGCAGTGCATACTTCAAATGACAGCTTGCAAAAACACTTGGTCTCTTCAAACCACTATCGTTTTGAAAGTTACTAGATGTGGCCAGATGTTATCCCGACCTGATGGTGCTCAGCAAATCCAGCAAAAGAAGAACCTAGAAGGTGAGCGTGGGTTGAAGGTTTGCACACATTCAGTGGTGCATCAAGGCTGTGAATCCCGAGACCAGATGCCTGGGATTTGGCCCAGAGAGCCTCCTGCATGTTTCCGGCTCCATCAGCAGGAAGCCAAAGATGTCTTTCGGGCAACTGCCTCCACTTCTCACTTTTTCCATCTCAGTTTCCTCACCAGCAAAGCACTGGAAACACCAACACTAATCCTACCTGAAAGTGAGGTGTGACTCTGATCGCCAGTACTGGAAAGAGAACGGAAATATACATGTTCCAGAAAAAGCCAACACTCGATATTCACCTAAACAATAAATCACTACATTCAACTGAATATTTATGAAACATCTATTATCTACAGAACATGCTAATAAGAAGGCTTTGGGATTATCAGAGCAGCCTCTATAGAGTTCACATTTGCACATGAATAATTTTAAAGGTCATTAACAGGCTCCTAGGGATATTACCAATACAAAGTAGTACATTATATTGGATATTCCGTTAAAGCTCCTCCCATCCCCCCTCCATGTCCTTGAAATAAATTAAAAGACTACACAACAATAACGTACGAACTTCTCCCCTCTATTGTTTTCCAGTCGGAAAGGATTGATAAATGTCTATGGTCAAAAGCGGGTTTGATGAAAGGAGAAAGGGAGTCTTGTAGCTGTGGTATCACTTCCTAGAAGATTCACAACAGCCACAAGAAGAAGCGCCCAGCCAAAGGAAGACCCCTGGTATTCACTGGCTTTTGCTCAGAATGTTCTGGAAAGGTCTGGAGGTTGGGGGGGGGGGGGTCCTGGACCTGCCATCAGCCGACAATGACATCAAATTACCTCACTTCCTGAGTTCTTCCTCTGAGCTTAGAGCCCTGCTTGGCTCCCCTCTTTTTCTCACAGCACCTCCCAGACACCAGCTAGTCCTGCCGGCTCCATCTTCAAAACCAACCCAAAGCCGAGCTGCTGCCCAGCTCGCCGGCTGTCGTCTGTTATCTCAACCACTGCAGTAGGCGCCTACTGTTTCTGGTTCTACTTTGCCCGTGTGGCCTATTCTCTACACAGCAGCCACAGCAATGCTTTTAAAACATAATTCAGATGATGTCACCCCCAGTATATAACTCTCTAATGCCCTCTCTCCAGAAGCTAAAATATGGTTCAATATGCTTAGGGTGGTACACAAAGCCAACCCTGATTCAGGCCCCGGCTTGCTCTCTGACCTCACTTCATACCCCTGAAGGCGTTTTTCAATAGGGCAATTCCATGAACACGCCAAGCATGCACCTGCCGTAGGATCTTTGCACTTGCTGCTTCCTCAGTAGTAAGATGCTCTTACTCCCGAGACCCCCATAGCTCACTCTCTCGCTTCCCATGCCTGCAGGCTCAAAAGCCATCTTCTCGGGGAGGCCTTTCCTGACCACCTAACAGCACATCTGCTTACTCCCCATCCCAGCTGGATAGGTCTCGACAGCATTTGTCACCACCTGGCGTTACCCTGAATTTATTAACTCACTGCCTGTCCTCTTCCCTAGAATGCACATTCCATGAGCACAAGAAGTCTATTTTGCATTTTTACATCCTGCATGCCTAGAACTGGGTGCAGCATGTGGTTGATGGCCAATGATTCTTCTGAATGAAGGAGTAACCTTGATTTTATTTTCTCCATTGGTGAAAGGGAGGTAATAATTACTCACCTGCCTCACAAAACTGCTCAAAACCTAAATAAGATAATATATGTGGCAGCATTTTGGAGAGTATAAAGTGCAAAATTCTCTACGTGAAAGGTATTCTTTCTATTTGCCCACTGGCTGGGGGACACAGCAGAGCCAGTAACTCAGTCAGTGTCACCTACAAGTGAGCTGAGCAGATATTCAGAAAAACATAGTGTTGGATGCATGTTGGTGGTAACTGCAGCCCCTCAACTGAAAACCTGTTCCATGCAAAAAAGAAAAAAAGAAAAGAAAAAAATCAGGGCCAATATAAGATAGAAAAACGTAGGAAAATGAACATTACGGAAAAGATGGAGCAGGCCTGCTGTAATATGTGAATTCCACATACACAAACTTCAAGCTGAATCAATACCAGAAAAATAGGAGGAAGCGTATTCCCTGGGACAAACCCACACAGCACAGATCCCGCTGCAGTGCTGGGGGCCGCCGTGGTTTCCACAACTGAACGGCCGGGAGGAACCGAGTTGCTCTGGCTTAAGACCCCAGCACATCAAAAGCCTGAAGGTGGCCCTGACGACTTCTGTTCTCTCGGGCTCTGGAAAGTCACACCCCTCTTCTGGTAATCTGTACCATTTTGCTTCATTCTGTCCTGTTGCTCCGAGAGGCGTGGTAACAGCTAGGAAACAGGACCTAACAGAGGGTGAGGAAAAGGGGCACTCAGGGGTTGGCAGTGCTGTAAGAAGAGGGAGGGGTGGGCCTGAGGGGTGGCAGGAGGCCATTTCCACACCCACCCCCGGGATGAAATTAAAACCCACAGAAGCAGGTCAGCAAAGAGGCTCCGGGCTGTGATCTGGGGTGGGATGGGGCTACGGAGCAAGGCTCCAGCTACCAGGAGGTGACGGGCAGACAAGATGCTCGAACACACCAAGCAAATCCTGCACAGAGAAAGGCAGGCACCTCCCCCGTCAAATGCCAGCGTCCCCAAGAAAGTACTTTGCACAGTCAGGATACCATGCGGTCAGTCCTTGGCTGCATGGGGAGGACCGCGCGTGCAAAGTTGAAATCATAAGCTTAAGGCCTATGTCAGGTTAAATCTCATTCCCAGCAGCTCTTCCTCCTCAGATTCCACATGGCCCAAGTCCCTTATCAGGCCCCTTTTTAATGTCCCTAGTGTCAAATGCTCTTAGAAAGTAGAGAATGTCTTGCTTAAACAAAAATATATTGAATATTGGCTGTGCACCAGTTTCCGAAGTGATAGACACGCATCATCCCACCCACGCAGCATGATGGCCGCATATGGCAGTCCCCGTTACTCCACTGCTGCCCATTTGGGGAGACCGACTCTCAAAGGGGCGAGGAACCTGCTCCAGGTCACGTGATTGACAAGGGCAGCACTGGGACCTGACCCCCAAAACCCATGCTGTCTCCTTACGCTGCAGCTACAGGTCCCACGGGAGAGATTCTGGGAGCATGGGCAGCCTAAGAGCTGGACCGACACTTGGCAGTCTTGACGGGTACATGTGAGAACACCAGACGTAACCCTGAGTCCCCCACTCAGGCTAAAAGCCAGCCCTCAGGTGGGGACAGGAAAGTCAAAGCCTGGGGCCCCAGAGCTCAAAAATCTTGGCTCCAACAGCCAGACCCTGATGGATGAGGGAGGTGGAGCCTCAGGGCGCCTGGGTGCCCCGTTCAGCTCAAGAAGGTTGAGGTTCCCCAGGAAGAAACAGGAAGAACAGCCCACGACAGCCAGGAGGACATTCAAGGGGAGAAAGGGGCCGGAGGAAAGTAAAGATGAAGCAGGGGGAATCCAGTGACTAGAGAAAAGCCTGCACCCTTTCCCTGGGCCAAGCTCACCTGCCTCGGGGGATGAGCGGGCTTCAGGAGCGCAGGTCCTAAAGGGGCTGATGGTGGCCAGGCCACAAAACGCTCAGAGCTAGGAAAGCTCCTGGACATGGCTCCTTCGGGTGGGAAGAGCCGAAAAGTCGTCAGCAAGTCCAGAGACCCAAAGGAAACACTTTTCTGAGAGTATCTGAGCTTCTCAACCCGCCACAGACCCACCTAGGTTTGAATTTATTGTCTAGAGGTAAGCGCTTTAATCCTGTATAGAGAACACTGCAACACCCAAAGTGATCTTAATAGCAAAAAAGAAACTATTGCATATTTGAAAGTTGCTAAGAGTGTAGATTTTTAAAGTTCTCAGCACAAGAAAAAAACATGTAACTATGTAGGATGGACTTTTTGTGGTGATCACTTCCCAGTATATACAAAGACTGAATCATGTTGTACACCTGAAACTAATGTAACATTATATATCAATTATATCTATCTCAATTTTAAATTTTTTTAAAAAGAATAAACCTTTACAATGTATCTATTTACTAAATTGTATGTCATCTGTAGCACACATATATATTAAAATGTACGCACATACATTTTTAAAGACTAAGGATATACAATTCTAGTTAGCAGCGATGATAGATTATGGATAATTTCTATTTATTTTTGCTTATCTCTTTTATAAATTATTTATGATGTAGTCTATTTACAATAAAAATCCACTGCATTATTTAAAATAAAAAAATTTTTAAGTACATCACTTAAGTGGACCACAAAGTCCTCTAATTTCACCAGCCTCTTAACTTTATTTCTCAAAGAAGCTGTTAAATATCCTCAGATGTCTAGAAACATAGTTGGAATGCCTCTTTTCATCTGATTAAAAAACTTACTCACTGTAGGCCAATTTATGGTAACCCTACTACAAAAATATGCAGCTTCTGCTTCTGGCTGAAAAATCACAATGTTACCTCAACTTCAGCTAGAAGATGGACAAACAACATTTATGACTGAAAGACTATTAATATGCTGAGTTTTAGAAGAGAATTGTAATTGGGGAAAAAAACTAAATACGATGAAAAAGAATTTCCAGAAAGGATTCTTGGTTCCCATGGAGAGGCACGTTTTGGTCTCATATCATTGCTAAGACCTTCCAGGTAGGGCCTTGAGGTTCCCTCATCCTTCCCGTTTTCCCTTCTCTCATCCTACTTTCCCCCTTCATTTCTCTCTCCGCCTACTTGTTTGCCACGTTCCAACAACGGCTAGATGCCTAGATCTGGTAGTAAAATGCGCTGTGGTCAGGCATGCAACCCCTAAACATTAGCACACAAGCTGACCCAGATGAACCTCAGCCAGCCAACTGCGAGCGACAAGACAGACAAGGAGATAGGTGTGCAACATGCCCTGTCCACTCGGGCTGGAATTTCCTCTGGCTCATTTTTACCAGCTGGATCTTAGAGCAGAATCTATAAATAAGAGGTGCACTGACTTACCACGCTAGTTTGCCCAAGAGTGAGGGGTCTTCTAGGATGCAGGCCTTCTAGTGCTAAAGCCGGGATAGTCCCAGGCAAACCAGGACGAGTTGGTCATATTACTGCCATAGAACATCCATGGCAATAAGACCTCAGACTCCAGAAGCTACCTGGATTAGAGATCACACGTATCCGTGTGTGGGCACACACACCCAGTCACACACGTACCCCCACACACAATCACATACACATGCCTTATGGATGTTCCTGTGTGCATCTCACACCAGAGCTGGTCCCTTTCTTTCCATTTCCTGCTCCAGCCAACTCTCACAACTCACCTTGTCATTCTAACTGAGGTTTCTCCCTCTAGTTACTCATGTCCTCGTGTCTTTCCCTGGTGAAACACGGGATATCCCTGTCTGAAATCTGAAAAGAACATCCTGCCAATTTCATTTGTCTATGTTTCTCATAAAATGCACGCATGGGTTCAAAGGATCACATTTCCCTGGATTGTGATGGCCCTTTCCTTTCTTTGATATTATCAACATGTCTGCACATGAACTCGGACCCAGGTGAACCCTGACAGTTGTATGTGACGTGATCCTCTGTTCGCTTTGAACACAAGGACCACGGTGCCGGACCCCAGGACACCAAGTCCGGGACAGGGCAGGCTTGTCTGAGAAGAAAATCAGGGTCCCGGCACCACGTGACCGTGGCCACGCCAGCCAGCAGCACTTCCCCTTGGGGCTGGTTTGTGACTAGGGTTTAATCAGGGACAGTGTCCACGAGAAAGGAAACCTGAAAAAGCACCAGGCCACCATGACGGTCACTCCAGTTGTCAACAATGCACAACTCACATAAAGAGGTCAGTTACCACCCACAGCTGCTAGCAAGTTTGGGGTTAAAAAAACTCCCCAAATCAAACCTAGAAGCGCTGAAATATTCACAAGTGGTGGTAGCACGTTACATAACATGAGCCTACGAGGAGTATTAAAGATTCCAGAATCCCTTTTGTTTTTCTCCCCAAATCCCCTTCAGTGGGATATAAAACGTCCCTGAAGTATAAAACAAACATGATGCTGTCTCTCTCATCTTACATAAAAAAGTGATATTTAGGAACGCTTTTTTAGACTTCCACGGCAGTGAGGTTAGCAAAACTGGACTGCTTCCCTGTCTCTAATTTGTATGTATTTGCTTATTTCTGATCTATCTCAATTCTGCATGTTTTATAAATTCTGAGAAAAATCAGCAGAACGAAACGGTCTAAACCACGGATTTGGTCTATTTCATGCTCTTAAAAAATCTCTTCAAGAGTCCAATTATAAATGTGTTAAAAAAAACACCGTGTGAGCATGGAGACATGATCTAAATGTATCCACCTGCTGGACTCGTAACGTGATTACCCGTGACAGACGGGGACTGGCTGGCTTAGTCACCTTGGGCAGACGGCCTGACCTTCCCGACCCCTGTTTCTGCACTTTTCAACAAGATGATGCCCAAAGCCCACTGCATTTCTATCATGACAGGAGGTATTAGGGAAAATCTTCAATAAAGGTTCAATAAAAATTTAAGAAACACTTATAATTCAGCTTTAAAACATAAGGCAGTTTTCTGCCGTAGTAAACATACATCATTCTTTAATGACTGAGGCTCCTGCGGAATGTCTATGTTAGCTTCCACTGAGAAATAAGATAAAAATAAAATAATGTCTGCTTGAAAGAATCTTGAAGACACAGCACACACCTCTCCCCCCCACAACCCCCCCAACACAAAATGTAAGAATCAAATGAGCTTATTCACACAGGTAAGAGCACTATACAAAGTGTCAAGTTCATGGGCAGGGCATTATTTTAAATTAGGCTGAATGATTGTTTGGCCAAGGACCTACAGAAGTTGGTTTCTCCAGCGTGATAATGGTGGGAGCCTAAATCTTTGCTTTCCCTTTTTTGTTTGTTTGTTTTAATTGAAGCATAGCTAATTCACAATGTTGTGTTAGTCTCAGGTGTACAGCAAAGTGATTCAGTTATACACACATATATACACATACATATGCTATATGTGTGTGTGTGTGTATATATATATTCTTTTTCAGATTCTTGTCCCTTATAGGTTATTACAAAATATTGGGTATAGTTCCCTATGCTACACAGGTCTTCGTTGGTTATCAATTTTATACACAGTAGTGTGTATACGTTAATCCCAAACTATTTCATCCCTCCCCCTTTCTCTTTGTTTTTGAATTTGTCACTTTCTTTCCTCATTAGAGTTCAGAATAATAGATAATCCTGATAACTGAAGGATATGCTCTTAGTCACTTAAGTACCATCACAATAAAAAGACCAATTAGCTAATAACCAGGGTTAGAAATAGTAGATGAATAAGTTTTTTGCATTCTACAGGATTTTCCCCTGATACTATAGTGGGTTTTCTTTTTAGCCTAATATATAACCCCTCTAGGGAAACTGGACATGAAGGCGGAAAAATAAAGCCAAAAACAACCACCACCAAAACAAACAAGACTATACGCTGATGTGCTGATGCACTTTAATAAATAGAACCAGTTCTCAGAATTTAATTAGTTGGTCTAAAATAGAGGTCAGCATACACATAAAATGTAATCTTTCCTAATTAGAAATTTTACTTTGGGCCAGAATCCAAAGTCATATACCAGTGGAAAATGCATGGGTTTTTGTGGTCAGACAGATCTGGGCTGAAATTCCAGCTCTATCACTTATCAATTAGTGTGACCTTGAAAAGTTATTTGACCTCTGAGCTTCTTACCTTCAAGATGGGGAGAACATCTACTCTGCCGGTTGGGGAGAGGACTTACCTAAAGGATGCTACGCAGGTGTCATACAAAGGTAAACACCATCCTCTTCTCCCACTTCTTCTACTTATTTTTCCATTCTTTTCCTTTCTTAACACACCTGTCACGAAAACATATACACAAGCCTCTCTAGCAATTTCCCATCCTACTAGTTGATGACTTCGCAACCTAGAGGGCAGGACTTCTGTAGGTTCTGTGGTAAATGTTTACCATAAAAGCACACGCCCTCACCCCTTCCAAATGTCACAGATTCTGACTGCAGCCACTCTGCCAGCAAGCACCACTTAAGCCACATTGACACACAAATGATTAACAGAAGTCCCACCGACTATTTGGTTTCTGGCCAGAACTACTATTTCTATGCTACTATGTTCTATTTCCTCTTGTTCTATTTTTGAATAAACAGGTTGTATTAGGAAGTCCAGCAACTGGAAAGACAAAGGAAAATGTTAACACTAAGCACATCTTTGCTGTGAAATGCTCATAATTAATTACAACAGGAATGAATTCAACCATTTCCCTCCATCCTTAAAGACCTCACTATAGCAGTTATTACTCTTTAAAAATTTATTATTAATGATTCCACTATATGACCCTATGATCATGTTAACCTTTGAAATGTTTCATTATAATGTGATTTCAACCAAGACTATGGTATTGTTATCGCTACCTTAAATCTTAGCAGCAAAAGCAATGATAGCAACTCTTTATTGAACACTTATTATGTGCCAAGCAGTGACAGGCTCTCTACAAACATCTAATTCATTTTTTGCAACTCCCAATATCACTCTAATTTACTGATGAGAAACTTGCCCAGATTCCCAAAGCTGATCAGTGTCAAAGCCAAGATTCCAGGCCATAGATGTTTTACCACCAAGTCTGGCTCTCAGCCCCTCTGCTATTCTGCATGCACTCACCCGACATTACCTCCAGACCCACCAATTTATCAGTGTTTTGGCACCACATCTTCCAGAAGCACCTGGAGTAAAGGCTCTGATTGCTTAGTGAGAATCCACAGCTGACCCACTGATTAAATCCCAGGAACTCTTGGTCTTATCATGAGAGAAAAGATCCCAGAAAGGAAAGAACAAATAATCCCACAATAGGTAATTTGGGAGCTTGGCATCACATAATTTGAATACCTTAAAAGACATCTAAATGATCTCATTTTATATCCCAAACAGGTTAACCAAGACATGTTAGTTCCTGCCGGCTGAGGATACTAAGGCACTAAGGGATCAAGCCACATCCTTGCCTTAGGGTGGACTGGGCCTCCTGACCCTCAGGCCACTATGTGTCTCCTCCCAATGGCCTGAGGAAAGAGATGTAATGAGAGAGAGGAAGGTGGAGAGATGCTCCCTGTGGTTACTACTGAAGAATTCAGACACGGGTGGCAAAAGAGAAGACCAAGAGGATATGTGTGCTTTATGTAAAAGGATAAAAAATATCCTGCAATAAATCTGAAGAACAGGGAATTCCCTGGAGGTCCAGTGGTTAGGACTCCACGTTTTCACTGCCGAGGGCATGGGTTCAATCCCTAGTTGGGAAACTAATATCCCACAAACCACGAGGCACAGCCAAAAAAAAAGAAACAACCCTGAAGATCAGCATAAGGTAGTGAATAACAGGACAGAAATGGGGAACACAAGAAATAGCATCTTAAGGACGAAAAAAGTTAAGAGTTTTGGCATTTGGCTGTGGCAGGCAAATTCCTAAAACGGCCCCCTAAGACCTTTTGCCCTAATCCCCAGGACTGAAAATAGGATGAGGTGTCACGCCCTGATTATATTACCTGGCAAGGGAATTTTGCAGATTAATTAAGGCTAATAATCAGTTGACTTAAGGTTAATCAAGACAGGGGTTACTATCCATGTGGGCTTAATCTAGTCCCAGGAGCCCTTTAAAAGTAAAGTTGTTTCCAATGTGAGTGGCAGAAGATGAAAGCAGAAAACTTCCTGGCATGATGCCATTGCTGGTGAGGCTTCTAGAATCCAGGGCAGTCCTGGCTGACAGCGAACAAGCAAAAGGGGACCTCAGTCCTACAGCCACAAGGAAATGACTTCTTCCCAAAACCTGGACAAACTTTAAGGTGAGTGCTTCTCCAAGCGTTTTCAGAAAAGAAGCTGGCTTGGCCAGTATCTTGATGTCAGCCTTATGAGACTCTAACCAGAGCACCCAGCCAACTCCCTCCCCACCCCTATCCCCAAGATTTATGGTCTACAGAACAGTGAGCTGACAGGTGGATGTTGTTTTAAGCCCCTAAACTTGTCATGATTCATTATGTGGCAGTAGAAAACTAATATACTGGCTGACGTGGGTTCAAATCTTGGCTCTGTCCTTTCTACAATCTGTGATCTTGCACAGGTTACTTCAGCTCTTTGTTTCCTCATCTGTAAGTGGACATGATGAAACACAGCCCAGAAAGTTGGTGGGAGGACTGATTAGCTGCCTGGTCCTGGCCGGTGAATAGCCGAATCCCCCACACGGGCCCCCAGGTGGCGCCACCAAACAAGAACAGCTGGGTTTTCGTTCTGAGTCCCTGGCTGGCCCAGGAGAGCGGAGCGGTGAGGGGACCATGGGAGTGAGGAGTCCATGTCTGGCTATTCACACCTATGACTGGGGACTCCAAGGGTAAACTGTAGAGAGATGCTGTGGAAAGTTCGCAGAACTTGTAAAATATTTTACGTGATGATCTACTTAACACCCATGTCATTCCAAATGTATTTGAGGTAGTCTACAAAATAAAACTGTACACCAGGATAAAAATGTATAAGTGAGAAAACTGGGGGAAAGGAAAGAAAACCAGAGATATACAAACTGCGTGGTATTAAGATCGTTCATCCACTCTAAGGATGATGATTACCTTCCCAGTAATCACTGAAAACAAGGATACAAGGACAGTGACACCATTCACAGAGAAATTTGCTCAGAAAAAGTGTAGACCTGGGAGAGGGTCCTCTTGTGGGTCCTTATAAATGGGACACTACATCATTTCGGGAAAGAGTTGTTGAAAATGCACCACAGAGAATGAATTGGGAGATTGGGATACCAAATTGTATGCTCTAAATATATACAGTTTATTTTATGTTAACTGTATCTCAATAAAAGTTCTTAAAAAAAAAGAAAATACACCACAGACACATATTTCTTGGGTTTTTCTTGGTGACTTTTTGCATATCTTAGCATGAATTTTAGTATTTTTCTTTGTGATCTGTGTAGGTTTGTTATACAAAAGGAGTAGCTTTTTGTCTTATTTGTTGCTTATCATATTTGCAACAAATACATCAGAGTTAGTATCACAAATTTATTTTAATTTTGTTTATATTTTGACATGAGTTTTAAATTTTTATGTAGTCTAATATGTAGGTATGTATCTCCTTACATATATGTGTAAGGAACATGCATGCATACTGTACATATATTATACAATTTCCCATTACTTGATAGCTGGGATGCATTTTTCCATCCAGAGACCAGGTAAATAATTACCTTTATTTTCTTCCAGTTTGTAATGTTTATTTTTTAAGACTTCTGCTGCCTACTATTTACAATAGGCAAGACATGGAAACAACCTAAATGCCCATCAACAGATGAATGGATAAAGAAGATGTGGTACATATACACAATGGAATATTACTCAGCTATAAAAAAGAATGAAATAATGTCATTTGCATCAACACGGGTGGACCCTAGAGATTCTCATACTAAGTGAGGTAAACTAGACACGGAAAGACAAATATTCTATGGTACCACTTATATGTGGAATCTAAAATATAACACAAATGAACCTATCTACAAAACAGAAACAGACTCAGAGACATGAGAACAGACTCGTGGTTGCCAAAGGGGAGGTGAGTGGGGAAGGGAAGGATTGGGAGGTTGGGGATAGCGGATGAAAACTAGTATATATAGGAGGGGTAAACAACAAGGTTCTACTGTAGAGCACAGGGAATTATACTCAGTATCCTGAGATAACCATAATGGAGAAGAAATATGAAAAAGAATGTATATGTGTATAACTGAGTCACTTCGCTGTACAGCAGAAATGAACACAACAGTGTAAATCAACTATACTTCAATTAAAATTTAAAAAAATAAAATCTAAGACACTGGGAAATAATTTCTGTTGCCTAAGACTATTGCATTTCAGAACGCATCTGAGGTTCAGGCCAACATTCATGAGAACTGGGATGGGCAATGTTCTTTCAGCAAATAAAAGGAACCTTTTTCTAAGATTGAACGTTTAGATACTTGTTATCTGGAACTAATTCACTATCGGTCTTGAGAACAAGTAAACAGATTCCCTTATTTCTTCTCCCTGAAGTCTTCCTATTTTCTCAATCCAATTATAACACAGCTCTATCAAAGTCTATAAAATGTACCAAGGCTTGATCTAACTCAACCCTAACCCAAAACAACTCAATCAATGTTGAATTTGGAATCTCAGCCCTTGGTCCGCTACTCCCGCCCTGTTTTCCCCACTTGAACACCTGCCTGTGTTTACACAGAGCTCTGAGCAGAGGCACTGCCCCGTTCTCGCATAACCATTTGCAGGACAGTCATTTTCACATATACATTTTTTCCCACTTAGTTAGGAATCCCAGTTTAAAAACAAACACATAAATATTTTCATCACCGGAGGCTTTTAAGGCCTAAAGAGAAAATTAGGTGCTTCTATTATAGAACTTATCTGTAGAAAGACTTCTCACCTCCGCAGGAGTTTAACTGGGAAAGTTTAACCAAGCGCAGAGAGAACCCATGTGAATTTAATAAAGGGGAGGGCGGAAGATGTTAGAGAGACAGTGAGGAGGCCTGGAATCTATTAGGTCAAATTATACCCTGTGTTACCGTCAAGTGGAAGAACAGAAAAGAATACTACCCTGAACTTGGACCCTATTTCAGAACACTGAGTATTTTATAAACAATGTCTCCTAAATCATGTTCTCAGGTAGAGAGTGGGTCAGAAAGGGCCCCCTGAAAATGTTTCTAAGGGATAGACATTCGTCCCAACAGGGGGGCCATCCCCATGACAACTAGTTACCAGGCCAACAGCTATGCCTACAAATCAGACCTTCTTCCCAAATATTCATTTTCCATTCTCTCTTCCACTGTTGATTTCTCCCTCCTGTCATTTTATCCCTCAAGCAAGCATTTCCTACTCCACGAGCTGCCACGTACCCTGAATCTTGGCTTCCATGGGCCTCCATGCCCATCTGACTCTGGCTCCAGGAACCACACCCTGGGGACTCCCAGTTCCTGCCCCCAGAGAAGCCAGGAATGTGGGGCATCTGGGGCGGGGGTGTCTTGGACTCGTGGGCACAGGAGCGAGTGGGGTGGGAGATGTGGATCATCACTGCTACAATAACAGAGGACCATGGCCAGGGCGGGGGAAGGAGCCGGGGATACAGGGGCAGGTGGGTGCCGTGTGAAGAAGACAGCCGTTTACCTACGACCTTTGACCCCATTTGGCATGAGCGCCATCATTTACTACACGGGACTCTTCAGCCACAAAGTGAGCTGCACTGAGCTAACTATGCACTTTTCAGGCCCTCAAATGGCATTTCCCAATCAGGGGAAAAGATAAAACAGCTGGGGGGGGGGGCGCTCTGTTTCAGTCCCAAGGATGCAAAGCAGGGCTCTGGCTGGGTCAGAATCCCAGGCCCAGCTGTAGGATGCCACACAGTTGCTACCCTCATGGGAACACACCAGAAGTCTGCTGCATCTCAGATGCACCGTCCCCAAGAGTCTGCTGGCCAAGAGGTGGCCTCTCTCATTCCCTCTGAGATCCCCCTTCTCTCAAGAAAACATAGGTTGACACTTCACAAGCACTTTTCGTGAAATATAATGCGTGCTACGATTACACAGAACGAATCCTCAGAACATAACCTTCCTAAGGGACCCTCTGGTTGATGTTCACATTTTGCAGCCTTCGATGGAGAAACATGTAAGACAGAGACACCGTGAGCTCCTCCAGGGCGGTGACTTTCCATTTCGTTCATGTGTCGTGCTCGTCACTGAATGCGGCACGGGGGCTGGAGCCAAGCTGGTGCTTCCGGGAAGGGTTTGGTGCAGGTGGAGCACGTACGCCGAGGAAGGCAACGCGGCCCCTGGGCCTGGCAATCCCCCCAGCTGCCTCCGGAGCCTTGGCATGGACACCTGAGCTAAGCTCCGTGTTCTCATCTGTACATTCAGCCTGCTGAACTGGATCTTCTCGGACACCCCTTGGAGCTTTAGGGTATTCTGCACCTGTGTTTTGAAACGCTGGGCATCACACAACTTGAGTAGCACCATTTTATTACGGATGCACAAGATGAGGAGCTAAGCATGGAGAAAACGTCTCATCCTTACTCTTCAGTGAGCCAGCTAAACATGTATTTTTATTGGTTTTTTTTCTATCAATACATACAATTAACCAAAAAAGTTAAATCTAACTTTGGGAACTTGGAGAGCAGGCCATGGAAATATAGGTCTATATATTTTTTTAAATGGCTTAAAAACTTTGAGCTAACAATCTCTAGCAGCCATCAAATATTTGCTCAGTGAACAAATGTATAAATAAGTGGCTTCACCGTGTGAGAGATTTGGGAGAAGTAATACATGTTCATCATCAGATTCTGTTTCACCTAACTTTGCTGTCTTTGATGTTTTATTCCCCAGAAGACTTTCGAGGCATTCAGACCAATTAGGTTAGTCTGTACACAGCCTTTTTCTCAAGCCGAGTATAGTAGAAATTCAAACACAATCACAGGCTGTCTGCCCACTGGGCTCTAAACTCAAGAAAACAACAAATAGCCTTTGAGGTAATAACCGAGTCCGTCTATTTCACAGAGCCTGAACGTTTCCTCCACTGAATGGCGGTGGGTGGGATATAGTCAAGGGTCCAGAGTATCTCCTGGATTAAATGTTTTCTGGCCTCCCTCTGAAGAGAAGAGCAGTTAGTCTGCATTTCATTTTTAAGCCGCGTTTCATCCCTTTCAGCCTCTATACAGCCACACGTGGGAAGAAAAAACCCTGTTGCTCCTGCTACGCATTCTTTTTCCAGTTCTTCTGGGCTGTTCTTCCATTTCTGTTTAGAACAGCTAATCTTCCCCAAACCTGGATGGAGTGCAAGAGGCACATCTTGCATCTCCCTAATCACACAAACAGAAATAAGACTTGGACACCGTTAACCCCTTCAACAACGGACAGCTTTCTCCTGGCCACAGACCCAAGGAAGGTCCAGGAAACATGAGATATCTGTTTCCTGCTTATTCCAATCAGTTTAGTACAGGTTGCAAAAAAGCTACCAGAGAGTTTCATCTAAAGAAACTCAAGCCAGAAGTTTTTAAAGGATGAAGGTTTAAGCCATTGCTTATAAATCTGTATCATCACAGACACTAAAAAGGGGCATATTTCTGTACTATACACCCATGAGAAGAAACAGGGCCCTTGCCAAAGCAACTTTTTTGTATTTAAAAAAAATCAGTTCTAGGGACTTCCCTGGTGGTGCAGTGGTTAAGAATCCGCCTGCCAACGCAGGGGACACGGGTTCGAGCCCTGGTCCAGGAAGGTTCCCACAGGCCTTGGAGCAACGAAGCCCATGTGCCACAACTACTGAGCCCGAGAGCCACAACTACTGAAGGCCGTGCTCCGCAACCAGAGAAGCCACCGCAATGAGAAGCCTGAGCACTGCAAGAAGAGTAGCCCTCGCTTGCCACTAGAGAAAGCCCGCTTGCAGCAATGAAGACCCAACACAGCCAATAAAGGAAGGAAGGGAGGCAGGAAGGAAGGGAGGAAAGGAAGAAAAACAATCTTTTAAAAAAGCAGCCGCAGCTTGGCGACAAGGAGAGTCCTAAAGTTAAAAAAAAAAAAATTAGTTCTAGATTTTCCTGTGATCACAAATTCTCTGGCGTCCCAAGGCCCAGAAGTACGTATGTGAAGAGGATGGTTCTGACCCCAGCAGCTGAACATCAACCGGGTTTGCTTTGTCAAGGTAAATAAAATCTGACAAGTTTGGTGCCTGTTGGAAAGGCAGACGGGAGGGGTTTCAGGGACCAGCCAGGTCGTTAGACCTCCCATGTCCTGAGAATAAATGCAGAGTTGAAAATGGACAATCAGAACTTGCAGTCTTGAGAAATTAACAGCAGCACAGAAATCCCAGGCCATTGGTTTTGGCCTGTTTGCAGTGGTCCCCCACCTCCCCGAGAGGCACTGAGCAGCTTCTGGTCAATGAAATGGGCGTGTAATTGGTCTACTTCAGAAATGCTGCTCCATTCACCTATCAGTAAATGTTCAGATTTTACAGACGTCTGTCTTCCACCAACCAAAAGCAGGAGCTGGCTTTCATTCTAAGTGCAATCCTTTAATTAATATACATACTTATTTTCTTTTAACATTTAAAAACTTTAAAAAAGACTGGCAACATTCACAGGCCATGGAGGTACAGTAGGGCTGCATTCCATGCTGGTCTTCAAGATGCACTTAAAGTGAGATGGAGGGCCAGGGAAGTCTGCCCTTCCTGGGGTGGTTCAAGTTGTCCTCTCCCCTTTGGGACTGCCTATCCCCAATTTCCTCTATAGCAAGGCTTCTCAAACTTAACATGCCTCTGAATTACCTGGAGAGTCAGTTAAAACACAAATTGCTGGCCCACCCCTAAAGTTTCTGATTCAGGAGGTCTGGGAAGGGGCCTAAAAGTTTCAGGTCTAACAATTCACCAGATGGTGCCAACGTGGCTGAGTCGTGGACCACAGTCAGAGAAGCGCTGCTCTCTGTGCATGGAAAGGGTGGAGACGGGACAGGACATATGGGGTTCCTGGGGGCACTGTTCTCGTTCTCAGCCACAGTCATAAGGAAAGCATTACGTAAGAGGATGAACCACGGCTTCCTACTCCTGAGAGTAAATGGAGCATCGATGATCTGAAGCAAGAGATGTTGCGGTTAGATGTTTATAGAGTTGTTCACGTTGAAATGGCAGGGAGACGGTGGAATCCTCTCTGCGGGAAGTTATTAAGACTAGAGGCAACTTTTAGTTCAAGGCTATGATGTAAACTGAAGACGGGAGTAAACCAATCCCTTCCCATCCCATGATAGGTGAAGTCTGTCTTTTCCTACTTGCCTAGCTACAGCAGATTAATCAGCCTCTTGATAAAGCATGAGACTTTAAACTACATTTTTGTTTTAAAAGGTAATCTAGCTGAGATGGACTATTAAGTGGAAAATAATTTCATTAGGATGCAAAATATTTAGAGTTGTCCAACTCAAAGAAAGAAAAAGATAATCAAGAAAAGGCCTTGGTATCCACGGATTTACTGGTTCCAGGAACCGCCTTGGATACCAAAATCCTCTGATGTTCAAGTTCCTTATGTAAAACAGTGTAGTATTTGCATATAACCTATGGACATCCTCCTGTAGACTTCAAATCATCTCTAGGTTACTTGCACCTAGTGCAATGTAAATGGTATGTAAAACAGTTGTAAATACAATGCAAATGCTATGTAAATAGTTGCTGGCATGGCAAATTCAAGTTTTGCTTTTGGGCACTTACTGGAATTTTTTTTCCCCAAATATTTTCAATCTGAGGTTGGTTGACTCCATGGATTTGGAACCTGTAGACACAGCTTTGACCTGCTCCCTTTATTTAAATCACTTTTTTTTTCCAACTTGTCAGGCCCAGAAGTAGTATGTGTTCCTTACAATCAGAGAAAATATCCAGAGCCATTTGCACAACCACGAAAGCCACACGTTTGCAAGTCAAAAATCTAGGTAGCGAAGAAGCTAAAATTTACACATGAGAAAAGCTACATTTTCAGGATGAGAATGCAAAGGATTATAAAGATGTTTGTCCACAAGGAAATCAGCTGGTTAGCAATCCTAGAAAGGGAAGGTAGGGGATATAACTTGTAGGTTGCCTACTCTTGCTGTAATAGGGAAGAGACTTTGTATTCTATTACAAGTTAACCACTAAAGGGATGTTGCCTATAAGCTTCAATTACATATAATGGCTCATCTCGGGGAACCCTGCCTCCCAGGTCATGAGCATTAAGCTAAAATACCTTTGTTTAGCTCACAGGAAACTTCCTGATCAGACCCACCTGTGAACGACTGCAGGAAGGAAGAAATTAGCACATCCCCTCCGGAGGCTGATGGGAACCAGGAAACATCTGACTTTACTCTGTCCCCTTTTAGTATAAAAGCCAGAATTCTAACTCAGGCAAGATGGTTCTTTGGGGCACGAGCCCACCATCTTCTCAGTCAGCTGGCTTTTGGAATAAAGCCTCTATTCCTTGCCCCAACACCTCGTCTCTCGATGACTGGCCTGTTGTACAGTTAGCAGTATGAGCTTGGACTCAGTAACACGGCTACGTGGTGATCACTACAACAGAAATTGATGTCACCGAGCTGGGTGCAATAGCAATGCCTGTGTCACCATCATGTGAAGATCCCGCTCCCCAGGTGACAGAGAAAGTCCACAGGGGCTGGGACTCCAGAGGGAGCACTTGCCTCCGGCACCCGGGCCTCTGGGAGGCTGGCACCAAGTGGTTAACTGGACGTGTTGAGCAGGCTTTGCGGAAAATGTGTTCAATGTTAATCTCCTAAAAAGCGTCCAGCCGCACGGCTGACCCCACATCTCAGAGCACGGCAATGCTCACACGTGGGAGCCCGCATTCTTTCCAAGTGGACACTTCACACTTGAGCAGTAATGAGACACAATGTGGCTGGAGTCATGTGTCATTCCAACCGGAGATAAACAGACCCAAATGTGCCGTCCACGATGACCTCGCTCAGTGTGGGAAGCCTCGCTTGGGACATTTTTCACATTGCAGAGTATTTAAGATTCTTAATGGCCTTGTGACTTCTGTGCTAGAATATTTTATGATCTCTGCTGACCCTCAACATGCTCTTTGTGGGGTTTTATTTTGCCTTACATGGTCCGACAAGAGCTCTTCTAAAACGGAAAAGCTCTTGAACCACACATCGACACTTTCCTCTCCCCGGTCATAATGAAATATGTTCTTGTTGATTCCCATTCATTCCCATTCCCTGAAACCCCCACAGAACTCTAATGGGGTTAGATCTAGTTTCCTTCCAGAGTATCTGATGCATCTATACAATTAAAATTCCATTCAACCTGAACTATTAAAATAAGACAGGAAAGACTTGGTTCTTTAAGTGAATTTAGCAGAGACCTACAAAGAATAGCAGCATCTCAGTGTCTCAAATTAAAAAGATACACATCTCATGCTACTTCTTAAGATGACTGCAACCATGATAAAAAAAAAAAATGTGCTGAATAGCTACAGACCACTTCACATACCTGTATGTCAGTGTGTAGCACTGCAATCCAAAAGATAACGTTTATGAACTTCACATCATACACACGGGATTGACAGTGAGCTCTCGGATAACTCTGGCTTCTTCGCACGGATGACAGATGAAATGACCAGCAGAGCTCTTTGACATGGGACAGACTCAGGTGGGCCCCGGAGCCTTTGTGTTGCTGTCTACTAGATTTGATTGACTCTCTAAACTAGGGATGAAAAATTGAAATGGGCCAAGAAAATCTACAGCAGATCAACAACAGTATAATGTAAATAGGGTTACGTTTTGAATAATAAAAGTCCTGCAAATAATAATTTGCTTAAGAGACTCACAGACACAGAGAACAGACTTGTGGTTGCCAGGGTGGGGGTGGGGGAAGGAAGTATTTGGAGTTTGGGATTAGCGGATGCAAACTATTATACATAGAATGGATAAACAAGGTCCTACTGTATAGCACAGGGAACTACATTCAATACCCTGTAATAAACCATAATGGAAAAGAATATGAAAAAGAATGCATATATGTAAAACAAAATCACTTTGCTGTACAGCAGAAATTAACACAACATTGCAAGACAACTATACTGCAACTAATAATACTTTGCTCTCTTTGAAAGATTTCAGCACTCTGGTGTGACCTGTGAGTTTACAAGCATCAGGTTGGTGGAGAAAGGAGACAGTATTTCTGGGTAATGGTTGTTCTTTATACACTAAAAATCAGTCATAGAAAAAGATGGAAGGTATTTTTAAGTCTACCACTCCAGTCATGGAAATCACCTAATTTAAATCAATCCAGTACAGAAGCTTGTCTATAAATGTTTAATAAGAGTCCTAAGTATGCCCTTTCTCTTCCTAACACATATATATATAACCTACTAACCAACATTTTATGTTTAAAATAGAAGCTGCTCAAAGGAAGGGAACACATTTTTCTTTGTGTATTTTCTGAACTCAGCATAGTAACTGGCACGCAGAAAACACTAGCTGTTTGCTGAATGAATGAATTTTCCAATAATGGGGAAAGAGGAGTCTTCCAGCACTTGCCTGCATGTCTTTGGTATCAAAAATCTTTATCCCCACTGAAGTTCAGGTTGAATGCAAAATTACTAAGTTACAAAAGTTGGAAGAGGCACACGAAAAGATGCTCGACACAGCTAATTATTAGAGAAATGCAAACCAAAACCACAATGAGATATCACCTCACACCAGTCAGAATGGCTATCATCAAGAAGTCTACAAACAATAAATGCTGGAGAGGGTGTGGAGAAAAAGGAACCTTCCTACACTGTTGGTGCAAATATAAATTGGTACAGCCACTATGGAGAACAGTATGGAGGTTCCTTAAGAAACTATTTAAAAATAGAGTTACCATAGGATCTAGCAATCCTACTCCTGGGTATATACGTGGATAAAAACATGGTTCAAAAGGATACACGCACCCCAGTGTTCATTCTAGCACTGTATACAACAGCCAAGACATGAAAGAAATCTAAATGTCCATTGACAGATGAATAGTTAAAGAAGATGTGGTCCATATACACAACGAAATACATTACTCAGCCATGAAAAAGAATGAAATAACGCCATTTGCAGCAACATGAACCTGGAGATTATCATACTAAGTGAAGTAAGCCAGAGAAAGACAAATATATGATATCACTTATATGCAGAATCTAAAAAAAGAAAAAGATACAAATGAACTTATTTACAAAACAGAAAAATAAAACAAATAAATGCCTTAGGTAACTGGTCCCAATAGTCACTGAGCTGCCTGAAAACTCTGCCCGGACATTCACTATGTTTAAGACCAGGATCTCTACTGAATAATAAAGAAAATATCAAAGAAAAAATGGGCAAGAGTGTTGAAAACCAGTTTACACAGCAAGATGGCTAGTGGCAAAAAGAGGTAGGATTTTTTAAAATCTATAATGTTGTAAGTGGGAGAATCATTAAAAAAAAGAATGATCAGAAGTGAGGATTAAAAGCAAAAGAAAGTTAACAATAATCCCCTCTTGGGTTTTTCTTCTTACTTAAACCTTTGCTTTAATTTCCTGCTTTGGTGGCTTCATTCAGGCTGCTGACACAAAAATACCACAGATTGGCTGGCTTATGGACAACAGAAATTTATTTCTCAGTTCTTTAGGCTGGGAAATCCAAGGTCAAGATGCCAGCCATCTGGTGTCTGATGAGAGCCCGATTCCTGGTTCACAGAGGCCACCTTCATGCTTCACCCTGTGTCCTCACATAGCAGAAGGAGGAAACAAAGTCTCTCTCATGACTTTTATGAGGGCACTAATCCCACTCACGGGGGCCCACCCATATGACCTCACCTAACCCTAACTACCTCCCAAAGATCCCACCCCTAATGTCATCACATTTCACCATATGAATTTTGTTGTGGGGGACGCATTCAGTCTGTGACAGTGACTTTGCATCTAACTTGTAGTCTGAGGTTATCCTAAAGAGAAGATCAAAATTCTTTAGCTTGGGACTTGGACTCCACTGAACTGGTCACCTACCCCATTCTAGACATTTCCATCTCTTATAATGCTCCAAGTAGGTCCCTCAGATCTCACTGGAGCAAACTCCTCATTGTTTCCTGCCCATTTTTCTCTCATTTATCATTTTGGGTTCATTGTGGAACATCCAACTTTGCATGTCAGCAAGTGTGCTTACCTTGGGACACAAAAAGGGGTACCACAAAGTCCTTGAGCTCAGAGCCCTCATTTCAGGAGGATAAAATGCAATCATGTTGATGACAATAGTACACAGTAAACTGATTACCATGTTTCATCCAATCTAAGATGCCACTGGTTGTAAAAAGAAAAGAAAAGAAAAGAAAAGAAAAGAAAAGAAAAGAAAAGAAAAGAAAAGAAAAGAAAAGAAAAGAAAAGAAAGAAAGAAAGAAAGAAAGAAAGAAAGAAAAGAAAAAAAATCACTTATGCAATGGCTAAGAAGTTACAGGCACAGCCTAACTTCAGAAGTTAAATGTGGGGAAAAAGTGCATCTTGAAATTAACGAAATACAGTGGCATTCAAAGGCTGGTGGAGAAGGAAGATCACACCCAGACTATGAAAGCTATAAAGGAAAGGTGTGCTGAAGGGGATGCCATGTGAACTGAGACTTGATGGGGGTGAGTTCTCTAAAGATGGAGAGGACGGCATGGACTGGCTCCAGTAGGAGAGTACAGGGAGGAGAGGTGGACATTATGCTGGACCTTAGTTTGCATGAAGCAAAGAGGTGAAAGCCAAGACAAGCTGAAGAACACTAAACACCAGCTGGAAGCCGTGGAGGGGTCCCTGAAAATTTTATGTAACGTAGTGACGCACAGATACCACCAATCTGGTAGCGGTATCTAGGATTACGTCACAACTGTATTCAAATGCTTCGACGTAGCCTAGTTAGAACACATCCAAACTCCTTTTCTAGGAACCCAAAGCCCTGAATAATCTGGCCACTGCCTCTCTCCTTAGCCTAACCTACCTCTCCTATAGGACCACTGATCCAGCTGCACTTGAACCAGCCAAGGTCACCTCCCTTGGGGCGTTTGCACCTGCTGTTCCCTTTGCCTGTGATGCTCTTCCTTGGCTCCTCGTAAAGCAGGTCCTTCCCATCTTTCAGTTCTCTCCTCACCTCCTCAGATGGAGGGACCAGCCCTGGCCAACCCCATCCAAAGACTGTTCTTTTCCATTCAACCCTTTCTCTGTTTCTTTCCCAGCACCCATCAAAGCTGGAGGTGATGTTATTTGTATTCTGTTTACTTGTGTCTAGTTTGTTTCCCTCCTTAGAATGCAAGGCTCATCGGTGGAGGGACCAGGTCTCTCTTCTCTTCTGTTGTGTCCCAGCCCCTGGCAGCATCTAGCATGAAGCAGGCACTCAGTGCGGACCTGCTGACTGATGAGTAAGTGCCTGACCCGCCCCTCCCCTCCAGCACACACACTCCGAGCCAGGAGGCCAGATGGACCCCAGATTGACCCAATCTCAGCATGTGGAAAGAGGGTGTTGCCTAAGGACGTGTCTCTGGGATGAAGAAACCATGGTGATGCTCCGAGGTCAGAAGATCGTTCAGAGGAGGAGTCACAGTCCACTCAAGGGCACGGCCACCTCCCTCTCCTTTTAGCAACCTGCTCACTAGAAGCCGGTTTCCAGCAGCCACACCGTCCCTGCTGGTCATGTGACCACCCTGCGCTTTCCCTTACCTGATAGACGGTCTAACTCAAGCTTATCAGGTAATAGTGTTCTAACTCAGCCATGCTTCAAATCCAGGGTCACAATGAACTCCATACCCAATCCACTGATTCTGACCACTGTATGAAAAGCCCCTTACTTGTGACTCTTCCAACCCCTGGAAACCAGGGTTCAAGAAGGATGAGCTCCTAGGGCTACCCTCATGAATGCCACTCCATTACACGAATCAACAGTCTGCAGGACAGGGACACACCTGTCTAATCCACTGCTGCATAGCTGATGCCAGGAACACAGTGGGGACTCAATTTTTACTGATCAAGTGAATGAAAACTTCCAATAAGACGCTCTTCTCATTGGCCTCAATCCCAAGTTTCTTTTAAATCCAAAATATCTGCAAACGATGGGGCCTCTCCTTTAATAACTGATGATAATAAGAGATGAACTGAATTAGGCAGTGAATTAACTGGCTCACATAAGGTTCTCATTCAAGCTGAAGATCTCTTGAGCAGTCCACCAAATGCCTTCTAAATGGCCTGCTGGCAAGCTCTCTGTGTTCAGGAAGCTGGTCTGGAATTTGCCCTCTGGATCTCTGTCTGGTTAAGGGCCCTCTGCATCTCCCTGACAGAAAGGGCTTTCTACAGATCTCGGGGCAGCGCATGTGTCACCCTGACCTAGATCAGGCTGATATGAACCATCAATTCTACTATAGAACCATCTGCACCCCACCTTGCTAGATGTCAGGCAGGCTGCCACTTCTGCCAACCAAGAACCACATCTACTACGTCCTCTCCAGAGACCACTCTCATAAGAGGCACCCCCAGGGCCAAATCCTGAGGAAACCTCGTGGAGATACAGAAGGCATCTGTGTTCCGGCTGCACTCGGCAGGAGCTGAACTTCCAACCACCCCAGTCTGGCACACAACTCCCAAACTTCGGGGGAAAAGTGGAGGAAAGTGTTTCCTCTGACACTGCCCTATTGTCTGGACAGACCTCTTTCGTCCCTGAGCTATTTCGTGAAACCACCTGAGATCACAGGGATGCCAAGCCTGTGGGCAAAGCATGACTTGGCAACATCCAATTGTCCTGGGCCTCGGCATCTGACCGCTGTGGATCTCAGAGCTCCATGCTGACCAGAAGGAAATGATTTCCTGTTCACCTGGATTTCCTCTTAAGGATGTATTCAGACCCAGCCTGGCAGAGCTCAGCCCGAACGTCAGATGCTGCAGGTGCCTCTCTCTCGAGTTTCTCAGTGCGTCACTGCTCTGTGGTGAAGAGCTGGACTGAAGTCCAATGGCACCAGGCAAGGCCAAAAATAAGAGGACTGGCCTTCCAGAAAACAATAAACAACGCAGTTGGGGAATTCGGCAAGGAGATTTTTCAGAGGATATGGTTTGAGTTCATAACTGCTCTACTAAAAAGTTCATGCTAAGCCACTAGAATGAAGCAATGTTATTCATCTGCACAGGAGGGGTCACCCGTTTGGAAACATTTCGCTTCATCCTCTCCGCCTTCATCACTGCATTCTGGAAGGGAGACGCGTTTCTCCTTTCAAACTAAGTGGCCAAATGAGAATGCTCTCAATTATGAAAAGCTTACATACAGCTCCCTCCAACGTGAAGCGAGCTGATGTTTCTCCCTAAAACTGACATAGAAATGGTTGGGATTGACCAGCTCAACTGATCAGACTCAAGGCCAAGTCCAGGATTTGTGGCCCATCTTTGATTTTATTTTATGGCCACAACCTGAATACCTACCCCTGACCAGTTCAGGCAAAGACTCACTGGCACTAGAAAATATGCATTGAATATAATTTTTTAAAATTGATGAAGTATTATTGACAGCGATCCCATTCCTAGGCATATACCTGGAGAAAACTCTAATTCGAAAAGATACAGGCACCCCACTGTTCAGAGCAGCACTATTCACAATAGCCAAGACATGGAAACAACCTAAGTGTCCATCATCACATGGATGGATATAGAAGATGTGGTACATACACACAGCGGAACACTACTCAGCCGTAAAAAAGAATGAAACCATGCCATCTGCAGCAGCGGGGATGGACGTAGAGATGATCACACTAAGGGAAGTAAGTCAGACAAAGACAAATGTCACACGGTATCACTTATATGTGGAATCTAAAATATGATACGAATGAATTTACTTATGAAACAGAAATAAACTCACAGACACAGAAAACAAAGTTATGGCTACCAAAGCAGAAGAGGGGAGGGATAAATGAGGAGTTTGAGATTAACAGACACACACAACTATATACAGAACGGACAAGCAGCAGGGACCTGCTGTAGAGCACAGGAAGCTATACTCGATATTTTGTAACAACCTATAAGGGAAAAGAATCTGAAAGAAAGTAGATATGTACATATGTATATACGTATGTACTTGGTGTCTTTTTTTTTTTTATAAATTTATTCATTTATTTATTTATTTGGCTGTGTTGTGTCTTCGTTGCTGCACACGGGCTTTCTCTAGTTGTGGCGAGCGGGGGCTACTCTTCATTGTGGTGTGCAGGCTTCTCATTGAGGTGGCCTCTCTTGTTGCGGAGCACGGGCTCCTGGTGTGTGGGCTTCAGTATTTGCGGCACATGGGCTCAATAGTTGTGGCTCACAGTCTCTAGAGCGCAGGCTCAATAGTTGTGGCACACAGGCTTAGTTGCTCCGTGGCATGTGGTATCTTCCTGGGGCAGGAATCGAACCCGTGTCCCCTGCATTGGCAGGCGGATTCTTACCCACTGCGCCACCTAGGAAGTCCCGTGTACTTGGTGTCTTATAATAAACTATAGTGGAGGGGAATCTGAAAAGTGTGTGTGTGTGTGTGTGTGTGTATGTGACTAAATTGCTTTGCTGTGCACCTGAAACTAACACAGCATTGTAAATCAACTGTATTTCAATAAAAAAAATTTTTAAATGTGTAGTATTATGGAATCAATTTAATCAGTTGGTTTGAAAAATAGTCATTCCAATAAATATTTTCACTAAGCTCACGGACATGAAAATGAAATGTACAATAAAAAGAACCCCAGAATTGCTAAAAAAGTAAACTCACCCCCCAAAAGGAAAAGAAAACTTCTTTAGTTAGTAGGAGAGCTACCACTGAAACCCCTTTCATAAGAACAGAACCAAGAGATCCCGCCATCCAGACATGAAGACCTGGCTTCCCAGAATTGTGGAGCAAGAGGAAAGGTGCAGAGGAAGAGCAGTTTCGGGATGTAAATGTTAACAGAGATTTTGTGAGACAAAATGGCTCAAAGCCAGAGGCCAATATGTGGGGATGTGTGAGCTCTAATATTTATGGACATTAATGATTAGCTACGAAGTTTTCCACTGGAACTATTGGACTCCGTGAGACAAGTTTTTTAAGTCTGTATGTAAAAGCTCTCTCCTCAGGAGCTTGAGGAATGTTCATATTTATTACCTCATTTGTCTCTCCTTCTTGCTGTGAGGTAGGAAGGCTCAGGGTTATCCCATTTTACAGCCTGTATCTGAGATAAAGGATAGCATCCCATGTGTCCAGAAGGGGTCATGAAAGGAGGGAGGATGTCATAGGGTAAGGAGGCTGCTTTTACATACAACACACATGTACACACTCCCTTTATCATAACAGCATTTGCTTCTTTGGGATAAGATAAAGATAATATAAACAACACAAAAACTCCAAAAACATCAGCCCTAGAACCTCGTCAAATCAGGACTTCATGCGTTTGGCATGTCTGCCTCCTGGATGGTACCCGAACCTATCGACACTCGCGCTTCTTCACAAGCAAAGGGTTCCCTGAGCAAATGGACAAACGTTCCCTGTGAAGGGTCTGCTGGTAATGAGGGTGGGGATTAAAATCAAAGGTTTCAAGTGTTAAAGATTCTAAGATGATCTGCTTTTAAGCCCTGTAGACATTTTTTTTTTCTTACAGACACTATAATACAAGGGAAAGCAGGTTCTGGCTGCTGCTGTTGTCGACTCTAAATCACGACTGTTTATTTATAAAACTGAGCTGATTGGTCAGGATGCTTGACTAGCTAATTATCCGTTACTGCAGGTATTTTAAGTAATGGCCCTGTGCTTATAGGGTGTTGGCACTGCAAGAGACCTGAAAATTCATTTTGGTCTATCCTCCGTATTTACAGTGAAAATCCGAGGCCCAGAAGAGCTAAGGAACTCACACAATGACATTCAGTTGGCACCAAATAGCCTCTCTTTGAAAAAAAAAAAAAAATTATAACTTTCAACTCTTCAATAATTTCAACAGGCCTTCCCCAAATTAACCCAAGTTAGTGGCAGTTTTCTGAAATCGACTTTATACACAATTACTGATTTAGCATCTGACCCCCTGCTTTGATTGGCTGAGAGTCGGTGACCATCGAAAATCCACAACGTAAATAACCCTTGAAATGGATAATTGCGAACCGAGTGTAGTAATTTTAACAAATTAGCTTGGCACGCGGGCCTTAAGATGAGGTTATTCTGTTGAACAAGCGGCTCTCTGGTCTCTGCCTCCTTTGGAGTCCTTGCCAGAGTTTACCATCCGAACCTTGGAATTCGCAGTAGCCCAAGTTTTCATGCTCAATGTTGGAAAGTTCGAGTAAGCTTGTTACTCTTAGGCTACTGACCAATTAAAATCAGTACATGATGTGGTGAGAGAGAGTGAGTGAGGTCAGGAGGTAGTAATTAAAAATGATGCAATGAGATGACCCAATCTCCCCAGCCCTGCCAGAAGGCCCGTCGGTGACCACGCTCCTGGTGTGCCTGTATCATGCTGGCGTCTGGCCACGGACTTGGTGAAATCTAGCCACCTCTAATCCTAGCTGGGGTTTCTCTGGTTTCCAAGCTGAGACTGGTCATTAAGGCTGAATGTAAGGGAATCACCTTATAGACCGTCTTCCTTGGGCTACGTACGATGTGCGGATCAAGGACGATCTAGAAATATTCCACGTCAGCAGGTATGTGACGTGTCCGTGCACCCTGACCCGGAGGCTCATGTGTGGCACAGAGCAGGTCCGTGCAAGGGTGGAAGGAGTATCTGAGTCCCCACCCTCAACATGAACGGGACTGACAAGATGCCACCGTCTTTGGGAGGAGGAAAACACAGACCCAGGAACATGTGGAACGTGACTGTTAAACTGCTGTGTGTCTGCTTGCTTCCAACAACAACCTGGGATGTCTGATGAGACACCAGGGGGGAGCTGGACGGGACGGTGGTCGTCCAGCACGACCTCTAAGAGCCTGCGTAACTGGGAACGCGCACTTGAGCTCCTCTGTCTCAGGTCTGCATCTGCAAGGCCATGATGACGACCAAGGTCATCTCTGCTACAGACTGAATATTTGTGTTCTCTGCCCCCCAAATTCAAACGCTGAAATCCTAACCCCAATTTGATGTGACGGTATTAGGAGGGCGGACTTTGGGAGGTGCTCAGGTCATGAGGGTGAAGCCCTCTTGCATGGGATCAGTGCCCTTAGAGACCCCCAGAGAGCTTCCTCGCTCCTCGCACCACGTGAGGACACAGCGAAAGATAGCTGTCCAAGCCTGGTTAGGAAGCAGATGCTCACAGACACCAGATGCAGGTGCCTCGATCTTGGACTTCCCAGCCCCCAGAACTGTGAGACATAAACGTCTGTTGTTGATAAGCTGCCAGCCTATGATATTCTGTTACAGCTGCCTGACAACTAAGAATCTCTGTAGGTCCTGCTGAGCCCAAAGTCCTCAGCGCTCTGGTCTCGAATCCAGTTTGAAACTTAGGACTCAGGGCAAGAATTTGGCTGACTTGGCCTAAAAGTAGCCTGTGGCCCTTAAAATATAAGAAGGCTGACGGAATCTACAGAGAGAAAGGTACTCTGTTCATTTATGTCCATACATGAAATATAGGGTGATTGTCACATTAAATCCAAGATGTGGTCTCCTTAGTACTTCACTCAACCAAACAAGTCAACTAATTAAGAGACCAACATTAGACAACTAGAGTTTCTAGGGGCATATTTAGCTTAAGGGAAAGGATGACAGAAGTATGAGGTTTACAACATGATGGCAGGTAGAAGTCACCCCATCCCAAGAGAAGGATGGACCAATTGACGTACCCCATCTCTTCAACTACAAGTTTCTGCATTTCTCAAAACATCACGATGGAAGAAATTATCATAGAGAAGTTCATGTAGTAAGAAAAAAAAGAAATACACAAGAAACGAAAAAGTTGAGTTGAAAATAATTTCTCTTTCACCTTGGGGTCCTCGAAAGCTGGCTTTTTTGCTGCTGTTGTTAATAAAACTGAAGTCTAAGAGATGAACCGAGCGATCTCCTGGCCCATGGAACTTACTATTCATGCAATTCATGCAGTCTGTTCTCCAAGAAAGAGATTTACAGACCCAGAGTGAAAAATAAATCAAAGGTACGCCCGTGAGTAATGCCCGACGAGACAGCGGCATGATGACGGGTCGCCATTTCAAGTTTGACGGTTTACTGCTTACCCTCGACACCCACTCGTGTGTCTCACCTGAAACACAATTTCACGTTGAAATAATTTATAAGCAGCCATTTGCCAAGGTCGATCGCTAACCTTCACTTTTCACGTGATGAATTTGTAGGTGCTTATTAGGATTAACACACATCACCTCTCAGAATATTAGTTCCTGGGCTCTAGATGCCAGGAGCAAGTCGAAGCAACCATACACTTCACTGCTTCGGATTTGTAACAGCCCATGTTTTGTGTGGTGGATGGTGGGGGGTGGCAGTGGGGGCTGCCTTGCTAGATTTATTTTGGAGCTTGAGAACTTAGGGGCACATGAAATAGAGCATACATGTAAAAATAAGCACCACCTGAAATTTCCAGTGTGTCATCTCCATGAAGAGTCTGATGATGTATATTTGTTGTAGTTACTGCAAAGTTTCCTATTGCTTTACCAAAGTCTCCTCATTATTGGATCTGTTCGCCTACGTTGAAGCTTATTAGGAAAAGGCAGTACTTAAAGATGTTTGAGTCCAGAATTTTATAACTTACATTGATAAATAAAAATAAATCCCAACCCACATGACCAAAGAAAACCTACCCAGGGTTCCATTTATGCCCCTCAGACGGTGCTGATATCTGGAAAAGAGAACCAGTTATCCGGAAAGATTTGGATGCTATGACTTGAGACTCAGAAACTGATTTCACTAATTTACAGAATTCAAAGATTTGCTTCAATGGTGAATTCAGCAACTTTTTGTTAAAGAAAAAAAAGTACGCTATTAATTTCTTTATGGAGTAAATACTGTCTGAAATGCAACTAAAATTCCAGTATGTACTGATTATACTAAGAGGAAAGCAGTGAAAAAGAAAACAGCGTTGTTTTATAATATGACTTTTTCTGGCAAAATAGAAACCTTCTCACTATGATTTCTAGGTCCCATAAAAGTTAACACTTTGGACACATGATAATTTTCTCTTTCTCTAAACAGGCTGTCCATAATATAACTGAAAAGAATTCAGGAAAAATTAGCTAAGATATTCTGGCATCAAGACAAAGCCCAGAACTAACATTCCTACACACGAGGAAGGGAGAGATGTTATTTAACATGCCTTCATGCAACGATGTGGGGAACAGGGTGAAAATAACATACTATTTTTCCACCAAGGCAGAAGGAATTTTCCTGCTGCAGAACCAAGGTCTTCACAGCCATCATGGCTGCGGTCTGGCTGCATCCTTGGACAGGCTGCCAAGTATTCCTCCCTCTGGTCACCGGAGAGCTCCCCACCAGCAACCCAGACGGCCCTCCCCCGTCTTCTTTCAAGACCTCTCTGCAGAGTGTGACATTACCGATCCCACCGCCCTCCTCCCTAAAGGCTGTTAGATTTCATGCATTTCCAGGTCTGTACAGCCTCCTCCCCGGGATAGTCCTCTTCCACGTGCATCCGCCCCAGAAACCGTGCTGTCTTCACCCTCTCCTCAGGCAATCGCATCCACCCCATGGTGTCGACCATGGCTCCACGCTGCAGACTCCAAATCCTACACTTCAAGTCTTGACCTTTCGTACAAATTACAGACTTGATCCCAAATGCCTGCTTGACACATCCCAAGGGGACCTCACACTCACCATACGTCCAAAGGAACTCATCATCTTCCCCCCAAACCCACTGTGATAACCCTCCTTGTCAGGGTTAATCTTCTGGGTCACCTTGACCAGCCACGGTGCGCCCAGATTAAACACTGTTTCCGGGTGGATCTGTGAGCGTGTCTCCGGATGACATGAGCACCTGAACTGGTCAACGGTCCAGAAGATGGTCCTCCCGATGCGGGTGGCATCATCCAGTCTGCGGGGGGGTCCGAATACAACAGAATGTGCAGCAAGGAGGACCGCAACCCCTTTTCTCCCATATCGTTGCCTGAGTTGAGACATCTCTGTGGAGCCCTATACCAAAGTCACGAGGCAAGATTCCAGAGTTCATCCGACCCGCATAGCAACCAAATTCCAGAGCTATCTCGACCCCCACAGCAATCTTTGACTCATGACTTGGGCTAGCCGGTAACTGGACCCCATATTAGGGAAGATATTCACCATATAGGACCCTAGCCTATCACCTAATGACACCTGTTGCCTTTGGCGCACTGAGCAACCCGATTAGTGCTATTTTCCTAGCAGGAATTTTCTGTCTTGGGGTTGTTGTATAAAAGTTGGCTGTGAGCCCACCAGAGCATCGGCTCTCCCTGGTCTGCCAGGAAGTCATCTCGCTGTCTCTACAGCATCCCTTCTAATAAACTCTATCCTCGCATCCCTTCTCTCTAATAAACTCTATCTTCCTTACATCCTGCCTTGTGTCTACAAATTCTTTTCCAACCCGTGCTCGGACCACGACCATCTCATCTTCTCCTGCCCTCGACCATTGGCTCCCCTGGTTCTCAGGCTTTTGAGCTAAAACTGAATTACACTAGTAGCTTTCCTGGGTCTCCAGTTCACAGAGCCCAGGACTTTTCCATCTCATGTTCACATGAGCCAATTCCTCATAGCAGATATCTATCTATCTATCTATTCATATACATTTATAACGTATTGATGATATATAATTCTAACATGTAAACATATACTATATGACTTGATGTAAGCCTACAAACCCAGGAGATGTCCTATCAGTTCTGCTTCTCTGGAGAACCCTGACCATCACAGGCCTCATCCTCGCCCTCACAGAGGCATCACCTCCACCCACACATCCAAGATGGGCGTCTGCCTCGTCCTAAACACCTCACTCCCTCCCCGCCCCTCCCCTTTCCAATCAGCACCAGGTCCCGCCAACGTGACGTCCCCAGTGTCCTCTGAACTCGTCTCCTGTTCTCCACCCACACTGTCACTGCCTCGGCCCCGGTCCTCATTTCTCTGCTTCCCACGGTCAAGTTCTATCCCACGAAGCCTCGTCGCTGCCGCCTAGCAGTGCTCCTGGTTACGTCACTCCTGATTAAATTCCTTCGACGGCTTGTCATCACCCACAGGGCTGGATCTAAGCGGCTACAAGACCAACCTGCCCTCTACGGCTGGGACCCCGCCTCCCCGTCCTCCCCGAGGGAGAGGGTACCTTACACCTCCGCAGCCCTGACCCCCCACCTCCTCGGGGTCGGGGGTACCCCCTCACCACCGAGCACACCCCCCAGGTCGTCTTCCCGGCCAACTCCCCCTTTCGTAGGACCTGACTCTGTCCTCAGGCTTATCGAGCCAGTGGAAGGCCTTAAGAGCAAAAACAGGTCTCCCAGGTGGTAAGAGATTCTGCCTCACATCATGACCGTGGCATCAACTCCCGCCTGAGGTTGCAGCCTGCTGGCCGCTCTACAGATTTGGAACTGTCAGCTCCACCACTGCATGAGGCGATGCCTTGAAATAAACATCTAACCATCATCCTATTAGCGCGGCTTCTCCGACTGATACAGGAACCTGACCTGTCCTTGTGAGGTCAAGGAAGTCTGCCAGCATATTGACTTTTAAAGGAGATGAAGGGTGGGGAAGGATAAAAATAAGCAGACAGACGTGAACTAGACTAAGAAGGCAGAACTGATGTGATTTGGCAGCTGAAATGGGTAGGTGGGGGGTAAGACAAAGGAAAGAATTAAGATGATGCCCTCCTTGCTGGTTTAGGAAGCTGAGTGACAGCGATGTCACTCACTGGCCAGGCAGCATGGAAGTGAAACCGAGAGGGGCTCACTCCGTGTGGGGCTCCCGGCACGGAGGCCTCTGTGTCCCCCGTTTCTTGTAGGCAAGACTCCAGCCTCCATGCCCTTCCCTGAGTTCCAAAGGGCAGATCAGTTGCTAATCAAGAGGGGAGCAGCCAAGGAAACACCCAAGGCCAGATTAAAGGGACCAGAGCAGCGCATCACGATCAGGGCGGTTAGGGACCAACCAGCTGAGACCCCGCACACCCGCTCATCTCATCAGCAACCCCACCCTTGAACTGTTGCTGTAAAGCTCCTCATCAAATCCGACCAGGTTGGGACACACAGTTTGTGAGGGGAGGTCAGGAGCCCACTGTGGCCCCGTCTGCCTGGCAAAGCCATACTGCTCTTCTTTTCTACCTCACCCAAAACCCTGTCTCCGAGATTCAGTTCGGCACCCGTGCAGAGGCCAAGTTTCTGGCACCAGAAGGAGTGGCAGGCTTGGGGGCCAGGATGAAATAAGTTCCCTATGTGGTGAATTTGAGGGGCCTCTGGGACTTTCACGGGGTGATGTACAGAGGGCAGTCAGGAGGTTCTGCAGAGACAGACAGACAGACACACACACACAATTCTGGGTTAGAAATAGACTTAAAAGACATTGGCCCAGTGACACCCAAAGCCCTGGGAGAAGGTGAGGTTGCCATCAAGAGCGGGAAGCGGTGGAAAGGCCAAGGGCAGAGCCCAGAGAACACCAGCACATGAGCTGTCTGTAAAGATGTCAGAGGCGGGTGGGGAGCCAGAAGGCGCAGAGGAAAGACCACGAGCAGCCGCACAGAAGCCAGGGAAAGACGATGCTTCCCAAGGGAGAGAAGTCACGGCAAAGAGGACCGCACAGAATAGCCTCGCTGGGCTGGTGGGAGCCGCGAATGAACAGGGGGCTGATGGGTCTACTGGAAATACTTCAGAATCATCCAAAGTGGCTGAAATCGTTTAAGTAAACTGGGGAACAAGATGTGATTCTATTTCTGCTGGGAGAGCGCAAAAATCAACATTTGAATAGAGAAAGGAAATAAAATTTTGCCACTTCACAGGCCATCATGCATCCCCCACCTGATGGGGGAAGCCAGACAGAGGTGTCAGCGGAGGGAGGGGGCAGGGAGAAGCCGGCGCGCTGGCGCAGGGGGAGTGTGGACCGACGGGAGCATGTCTGAAGGCTCAGGGAAATAGCCTGCACCGGCGGTGGATTTGAACCTGTGGAGGGGAGGGAAGATCAGTGGTTTTGAGGAGACAGGAAGAGCTGGAGCTGGAAGACAGACGGCATCAGAGCTCTTCCATGTGACAGGAGGAAAAGAGGAAGAGACGCTCCTTAGGGAAGCTTAGACATGTGGTGGCAGGAAATCCTGCAGGAAGAAGAATTTGGAGATGCAGCAGCACCTTACAGGTGTTGAGAGAGGACCTGGGCGGCTTTTGTTCTATTTTGTTTTTACTGCAAAGGCCTGAAGGACCACGATGGACACTGACAAACTCTGCCAACACCATCGACTTGCTACTCGCTGCGAGATGCTAGGAAAATTCTCCCCACGTCAAAGGGGCAGGAGGGAGGGGACCACATGCAGAAAACACTTGAAAACAAATGCGAACAAACATGCACACACACACCAGTAAGAGCAGCTGTGCATACGAGGTCCTGAGTCAGCATCACAGCAAGTGGTCCAGGTTCAGAAACCCAGCTAAGTGAGGCGACCGGTAAAATACAAATGGTCTTTGGAACCCAGGGCATCACTCAGAAGAAGGGACAGAGGGGATGATCCCAAGTGGAAACCTGACGAACTCTGGGCGACGCCTCCAGCACTGGCAACACTGAGAAAATGGGGGACACGGGCCCGCCGGCAGCCCCCACCCGGGGCCAGCTGGAGGGTGTGACAGCAGCGGCCCCCAGGCCCGGTGAGGCCACTGCACACGGGCCAGGGTCAGAACAGGCCCAAAAGAATCTTCTGCATCTTAAAAAGATACAAGGGTCAGTGTTTATAGGCCAGCCAGGGAGCGTCTCTGAAGAAATCACACAAGCTGGGAAATGATGACCAACCCAGAGCACTTCCAGAAAGGAAGTTGTCAAGACACTTTAGAACTGACCGCTGAGGAGGAAGTTACCCACTATCCCTGAGCCTCAGAGCATCTGCCAGCCTGCCTGTCAGTCTGTCTGTCTCCCCCTCTGACATTTTCCCTTCCAAGTCCATGTGAACCACAGTCTCGTGTGTGTCACTCTTCTTTGCATTTTACTACCTATTTTTAAACTTTCCATCTACTCTTCAGATACTTTAATTTTACTTTTCAGAGTGTTTTTGGAGGCCCTTTTCCTTAGATGGCTGCTAAGAGTCATGTACTGTAAATCAGTCCTCTCCCAAGTGGGGTCCATAAACCCCTGGGGTGGGGGGCTGACAAAGATTTTCTGGAGGGGGCATGAGCACGGATGCTTTTTAAAAGTACAGTACATTCCCAGAACATCAGTTTCCATGTGAATTCTTTCCTAAACCTGATAAGCCTGAGATTATGCTGGTTCTCCTTCCCACCTCCTTTCTCTCCCCTCCAGAATCTGAGAGCACATTAGAGGGGGTAAGAGTGCCTGGGGTGCAGAATAAAAAGTGTAATTAGAGGATGCTCTCCTGAGGGAGAGCCCTGGAGAGAAAAGTATAGAAAACTTCTCTTCAAAACACAGAGGGAGGGACTTCCCTGGTGGCACAGCAGTTAAGTATCTGCCTGCCAATGCAGGGGACACAGGTTCAAGCCCTGCTCCAGGAAGATCCCACATGCCATGGAGCAACTAAGCCTGTGCACCACAACTACTGAACCTGTGCTCTAGAGCCCGTGAGCCACAATGATGGAGCCTGTGTGCCGCAACTACTGAAGCCCACGCGCCTAGGGCCCGTGCTCCGCAACAAGAGAAGCCACTACACTGAGGAGCCCGCACACCACAATGAAGAGTAGCTCCCACTCTCCGCAAAACCCGCGTGCAGCAACGAAGACCCAACACAGCCAAAAATAAATTTTTTAAACCAAATTTAAAAACAAAACAAGCAAAAAAACAGAGAGATGATACAATAAGGGAGGGGGAATGTCTTATTTCCACTAGCTGACAAATTCACTGCAAGGCCCTTGCTCTTCCGACCTATATATGTTAGAGTTTTAAATCCAGAAGTCAGATGGTTGTTTGGAGATACATGTTGACATGTTTGCATAAACTGAAAAAATACACAGTGACCACTTCTGATTTGCCCGATTTGTTTCATAATGAGGACTGGCTTTGCCACTGTTTGTTTTACACTGGTGAATGGTTTCCAAGTGTGAAAATCCATCACTTCCACATTTTGATTGAAAATATATTTAAAGCATATGTACACTGTTACAATGGGCCTTTAAAACTATTCAAATTTATAGGGAATCTTTAATTGTTGCCTGAAAAATGTATAAAGGGGTTCCTGGTTTCTTCACATAAACAATCTGTATGTGTATATACAAGAGTAGATGCTGTGTTTCTTGTTTGAAGTTGAAGTCACTCTTAGTACACATAGGGTTTAGCTGGAAAGACCGATACATGACCTCCTAGTCCTTTCTATATTAGATGCAAACGATGACTTCTTTCTCTAGTCCTTCTGAGCACTAGAGAACTACTTCCAAGCCTATCTGCCCAAGAATACCTGAAGGTCTAAATTCAATTGAGTACCAGCAAAAGGCTTCCCAGGACTCCCTCTTCCAGGGATTTAAGAATGTTCCCTAAGACATACAGATGGCCAATAGCACATGAAATGATGCTCCTCATCGTTAATTACTGAAGAAATGCAAATCAAAACGAGATACCACCTCACACCAATCAGAACGGCCATCATTAAAAAGTCTACAAATAATAAATGCTGGAGAGGGTGTGGAGAAAAGGGAACCCTCCTGCACTGTTGGTGGGAATGTAAACTGGAACAGCCTCTATGGAGAACAGTATGGAGGTTCCTCAGAAAACTAAAAATAGAGCTACCATATGATCCAGCAATCCCACTCCTGGGCATACGCCCAGACAAAACTATAATTCGAAAAGGTATATGCATCCCTATGTTCACAGTGGCACTATTTACAGCAGCCAAGACATGGAAACAACAGAAATGTCCATTGACAGATGAATGGATAAAGATGTTGTGGTACATATACACAACGGGATACTACTCAGCCACAAGAAAGAATGAAAGAATGCCATTTGCAGCAACATGGATGGACCTGGAGATCATCACACTAAGTGAAGTAAGTCAGACAGAGAAAGACAAATGCCATGAGACCACTCATATGTGGTAATCGAAAATACAACACAAATGGACATATCTACAAAACAAAAACAGACTCAGACATAAAGAACAGACTCGCGGTTGTCGAGGGGGAGGGATGGGGTGAGGGAGGGAAGGATTGAGAGTTTGCGATTAGCAGATGCAAACTATTAAATATAGGATGGGTAAAAAACAAGATGCTACTATAGAGCACAGGAAACTATATTCAATATCCTGTGATAAACCATAATGGAAAAGCATATGAAAAAGAGTATATATATATATATATATATAAATATTACTGAGTCACTTTGCTGTACAGCAGAAATTAACCAATTGTAAATCAACTACACTTCAATAAAATTAAAAAAAAAAAAAAGAAATGTTCTCTAGACTTGGACAAGGACTTCCCATATACAGTCTTGTAACTAAGCACTACTCATCAGTTTCTGTTACTTCTAACAGGTCCCATTGATCACATGCGGTGTGAAGGATGCTACACTTGAAACAGGCATCCAGCTTGACGTAATTTTATCAAAACGACGTTTGATTAAAAAAAAAAAACAAAAAACAGCCTACCATAGTCAGCAATCCAGAAGGTGGATAAAACATGCCAGATATAAATGTAAGCCCACCAAGAAGTAAAGAGGAAGGAGGAGAACTCCAGAAGGGAAACGCCAAGATCAAGTGATTTATGGGATTCTCGGTAAGCAATCTCGTTATTGCCATAACGAAAGTAATAAACATTCCATAGGAGTTAAGAAATACGAATTCCAGAAAAGCTCGACCAGCGTCGGACAGTTACTAAACTGAGAGTCTTCATTCCAACCTAACACTCAAACATGCCAGAGTCAAACGTGGCCTCGACCCTTTCAAACAGAGCAGAGAGTGGCCAAAAAAGTGCAAGAATGGCTCGCCACGCGAAGCAACGGCCCCTCGCCTTGCTAGCAGGGTGGCAAGGAAACAGCTCCCCAGCTCTGAGGCAGTGAGGACTCTAGCAGATTCCTCTCAGAGCTTTTTCACAGCCTGCAACAATTCATCTGTCAAAAAAAGTGCATGAATGGGAAAAATCCAGCAGCCCAGCCAAGGACTGTGTTGCAAGTGTCTGAGATTTTTGAGAGCTCGCCAAACACGCCTTTGTGGATTGTTTTCATGCTCCTGGCTTCGCAGCCTCTCATCCCGAAATCCCTGATAACTGTTTTAGAGGTGCAACTCCACTTAAGACACGGACTCAACTTGGGCTCTTTTAGAGAAATCCGTGCACATTTCTCAACACAGATGGTGTATCTGCATATGGACCGCTGGCCAAAGGACAAGTCAACACATTTTCCTTTTCCTGAGAGCTGACCCACACTTCGCGAGCTCACGATTCAAGGACTGATCTCCCCAACTCCCTATCCTGGTGTCCCTCCCCGCTCTCTTCCACGGGACTCGTGCGTCTCCCCACCCCCACCACCTTTCTCAGAGCGTCAGTGGACAGGGAACAAGAGGAGGCTGAACTCAAACTACTCAGCTGAGCTCCGTGTGGCAGCTCTGGGCAGAAGATGGCAACAGGAGAATGTGAACGCCGTTACCCAGATTTGGGGATTATCTGCGGATCTGTGCTTCCTACCTCGAAAGGTCAGGGATGATTAACACCTGGCTGCTGGTGGAGTTCCAAGCGGGACAGCCCGTCAACGTGGTGGACCTTCCAGGCCATCCTTCCTTTGACCGCTGAACTCGGTCACCTGCACGGGGCTCTTCTGCGGACGTTCTGAGTGTGCATTATCAGTTATACATCATTGCTTGCCCTTCTTCTTTCTGGGCTGTCTCCTGAAATGCTTGGGAGGGCTTGCTTGTCACTGGGGCGGGGGTGGGGCGGGGTGGGGTGTGTGTTCCAGGCCGACTGAACCTACCAAGGTTTGGGACACACACACAACATTCTAACTCACAAAGCAGCAACCTGCTAAGCGATGGCCAGCCTATAGCGACAGGTGCTGGCCAGGGGCGTGGCATGGTGAGCCGTGTGAGGGCTTTTACTAAGGAAGCACTGCCAAGGTTGTGAGCTGAAAGGTTTCCGGAGGGATTTTATTTAAAAAAAAAAAAAAAAAAAAGAAAGGAAAAACAGACTAAAGAAGGGGAAAGCAGCTGTTTGGAAATAAACTGTAAAACATCTGCAGCACACGAGCAGAATTCTCCAAGTATGAGCATGCAGTTTTAAAGGGACCTCATCTTGCAGAAACAACACTCCAACTCCGTAGCAGACACCAAAGGCAATCCATCCTTTGAGGTGTTCCTAGCGGGGCAGAGGAAAGGTGTGGCCAGGTGTGCTCTGCTAGGGAAAAGGCCAGTTTTCCTGGCAGCCCCAGAGCAAAAGTGTCCTCTACCGCACCACACCTCAAGGAAGGGAAAACTCAGAGGAAACTAGGCAACCTGGCAACATCGTCTTATCGTGGGTGGAGCTTAAAGAACCACACACACAGGGATCTGCTCTCCCTCTGCTGGGAATCCTAGGCTTCTGCTTCGTGCATTTTCAGGACTCTTTGGGGTCCTTTCGTCAACAAAAGGGCAAAGAAACTTTCTGCATAGTTTCCTCGGCTTCATTTGCATCAGTGCAATAGAATTCAGAGATTTTTTTTTTTTTTAATCAAGGTTCAAGGGTCTAAGTAGCTCAATTTATTTTTCAGTAACTAAGTTACCAGAAACTTGTAGCGTGGCTGTATTTATTTTCTGCAGGAGGCTCCAAGTTGGCAAAGAGGTCCTTGGAAGGACATATTTCTTCACGTTCTCTTGATCTCAGTGTGTGGAGATTCGCTTAACAGCTGTTTTATGTACAAGTGTTTTTTCAGCCACGTCCTCCCCCTCCATAAACAGACTTTTTTTTTTTTTTTTTTAGGCAAGAGAAGCCTGCAAGACACAACAAAATATGAGGCTGCTCCTCACGCCTCTGCCAGCAGCAGCCCCAGGAAGAGTTTAAGAAGATCATCGTGTGGCGTGGCCCCACCTACTCCTTTCATAGCTTCAGATGAAACTGGAGTTGAAAGCAAGAGATGCTCCTTCCCACCCTGTGTCAGCTACAGAGGCCCCTCTCCACGGACGGCCTCGCAAAAAGACACATCAAAATAAACACGCCAATTCTACTAAATGTCTGACACGTCTGAATTTCAAACTCAAAGACCCCTCTTCTCATCCATCAAGGAAGCTCACAGAGAGGACCCAGAGTTCTGACACATGAAAAGAGAAGAAGAGAAAGAAGCCAAATGAGCATCACTCTTTAAGCTCCAGCTTTGTATTACTTACAGCAATCATTCCTTACGTTTTTTGAAACAACATTTATTTGAAGAATGTCAAACTTGGTGAGCCTGTTAGCTTCTTTCCCTCTGTAGCCCTGGGGGGCAGGAGACAAGCAGTGTTTTTGTCAGTATGGGAAGGGGATCGTCACAGCCCTCTGGTACCGCACTGCACTCTTAAACCTCAGTGGCCCTCCGCCAGTTGCCTCGAACAGGTGTCTGGGGGAAGATCGGTTTCCTCCAGAATTCATCTAAACTTTTTTGTCTCCGTGACTAGTCCTCTTGGTTTGCCGGTGAAGTATTAGTGATTCCTGGCTAAGAAGGTGGCAGATGGGTCTAGGGACCTCCCCTGAAAAGCCCACCTCAGACCGTAATGAACACAAAACCCTCTGCCACTTCCGCCACACACTCTGGAGCCGGGGAAGGAGGAAGTGGCTGGGTGACTGGTGATCCAAGGTGGGAGGCAGCTGGTCTCTGCGGGAACACCTGGACCCCTGCTTCCCTCCGCTGCTCCTATAAGCTCAGGGTTAGCATCCTACTGAGAAGTAAGAAGATTTCTTACACTCCTTCCAAGATCAACTTACTACACTTCCTTCTCTTATGTGTTTGATCTTCTCCCATGCTTGTATCAAATACTATCATCTGAAGTTCAAAGGATTTTCTAAGAAAAAGTGAATTCTGCCAAACGTGTTCATTGGGGATGAGGGGGAAGGAACTCTGGACAAAGTATCTGCGTTGAGGCATGAATTTTTAAAAATGTATCCTGGCACAGAAAAGCTTTACTTTGCAATAATATTTGTGATAACAGTCTAAACACATTACTAGCACATGATCCAAATACACACTCAGACACATACACCTAGACCCATTAAGCTGTACTTAAGACAGCCAATTCATTTTAAAAGAAATTGGCACTGTAGATGACTAATTTTCATATTTCTTTTTTAAAAAGACTGATTTAGATAATAAGCAGCGGAGATGCAAGAAGATGAGTCACACATCCAATAATGAAACTCAAAAAATGTCAACAGTCACAAAAGGAAACTGGCAAGGAGGAAACCACATTTTAGCACATTATGTGCATTACAGAGCATGAAGGTCAGAAATAAAGGCATCTTAAGACATGGAAAGGAAACCATAAACAAAATGAAAAGACAGCCCACAGAATGGGAGAAAATATTTGCAAACGATGCAACTGACAAGAGGTTTATCTCCAAAATTTACAAACAATTCATGTGGCTCGATATCAAAAAAAACAAAAAACAAAAAACAAAACACAACCCAATCAAAAAATGGGCAGGAGACCTAGATAGACATTTCTCCAAAGAAGACACACAGATGGCCAAGAGACACATGAAAAGCCGCTCAACACCGCTAATTATTAGAGAAATGCAAATCAAAACTACAGTGAGATATCACCTCACACCAGTCAGAATGGCTATCATCAAGAAGTCTACAAACAATAAATGCTGGAGAGGGTGCGGAGAAAAGGGAACCCTCCTGCACTGTTGGTGGAAATGTAAATTGGTACAGCCACTATGGAAAACAGTATGGAGGTTCCTTAAAAAATCTAAAAACAGAGCTACCATATGATTCAGCAATCCCACTTCTGGGCATATACCCAGACAAAACTATAATTTGAAAAGATACACGCACCCCTATGTTCACTGCAGCACTGTTTACAATAGCCAAAACATGGAAGCAACCTAAATGTCCATCAACAGATAAATGGAAAAAGATGTGTTACACATACATAATGGAATACTACTCAGCCATGAAAAAGAATGAAATCATGCCATTTGCAGCAACATGGATGGACCTGGAGATGATCACACTGAGTGAAGTAAGTCAGACAGAGAAAGACAAATGCCATATGATATCACTTATATGTGGAATCTAAAAAAAATGATACAAATGAATTTATTTACAGCACAGAAACAGACTTAGAGACGGAACTTATGGTTACCAGGGGTAAGGGTGGAGGAGGGGAGGGACAGACTGAGAGTGTGGGGTTGACGTGTACACGCTGCTCGATTTAAAACATAACCACCAAGCATCTACCGTAGAGCACAGGGAACTCTATTCAATACTCCGTAATAACCTAAATGGGAAAAGAATTTGAAAAAGAATAGATACATGTATATGTATAACTGAATCACTGCTGTACACCTGAAACTAACACAACATTGTTAATCAACCATACTCCAACAGAAAAATTTAAAAAAAAATAAAAGAAAAAGAAAAACACACACAAACAAAACTAATGAGTTATTTCTTTCTGGAATCTTCCATGTATTGTTTTCCAACAGCAGTTGACCTCAGTAACTAAAACCTCGGCAAGTAAAATCACAGATAAGGGGGGACTACCACATACTGTTTGGATTAGAAAGCCGCAGAGAGTACAGGATAAAAATATAATTGTCTCACTAACATTTAACAAATATTTATTGACCACTTTACTAGGTAGAAGCTGTTTGAGACATAAAAGAAGGATTTAGATTAATTCAAGGGTTGAGGAAAACTAAGAGAGTTTGAAGGGTCTTCCTTGCCTTTGAAAAGAACCCAAAATGCTATTGTGGTGGGTGGCCAGTCTGGTGCCAGTGACACACAGGAGACGGGATTAAACTGGTCACAGAAACACATCACAAGGGTGAGAGCATCTCAACTCCTCAGAATAAGTCATGATAAATTAGCACTACAGTTAAGTAGAAACAGCACAGAAATAAATGACTGGGTGTGTGCGCTATCTAGATTTGACTTATTCAAACACACACACAACCACACACAGCCTATGAAGTAAGGTAGAAGGAGGTGAACCAGAGCTGCAAATTGGTTTCCCAAAGGCAGCCTGTGGTTTCAGGGAGGAAAGAGCAGACGCACCCAAACGCTGCCTCCAGACACCACAAAAAGACACAGTGAGCACCGAGGAGGCACCAGTAAAAGGCTGTTTCTCATCAATCCCTCTTGACCTCAGATGGCATCACTTTGCTATTTAAGTATCCTCCCCGCTTTGGTGTCCCCATCTCTAAAATGGGGTTAAGGGCCTCACGAGAACACAATGCAGAAGAGGTGAAACAGCACACCTGAGGACACTTTGGAACATACAGAGCTCTATGTAAGAGTAACAACATGTTACGATCGTTCTTAAGGAGTACACTATATGCAAATTAAAGCCCCTTAGAGATGAAATCCACCCAGGTGAGGAGTGGAGGTAATAACTTGAGCATCCCCCAGAGGGCACCATGGCAACTTGGCACCACGGCCAGCACACGTGAATGTGGGGTCTGGCTGGTTGGGAGCCCACCACCACCATATGCTGGGCTGTAACCTGGGTGGTAGGGTAAGTACTCGGGTCCTCTCGCTCGGCTCCTTTGGGTGACCTACAAGGATCCATAAATTGCCAAGATGACCCACCCTCCAGCACCAGAGTCAGGAAATACTGGTACTGCCTCCCAAGTGGTAGGGCACGCCTCATGTTACATTAACATCACAGATATTTGAACACCTACATGGTTGAGGGGCTGGACTACGAACGGGGGGAAAACAAAGACGTTGGACCATACCTGCCCACAGAACATTATAATCTTATTGGAGAAATAAGACACGAATGGAGAAGGTAATCAGAGAGGCAAGAAGATGACCAGATACCAAAAGAACGAGAGAGGCCACAGAAACAACAGTGAAGGGGAAGAGTCTGCTGTCCCAGACTCCAGACAAGCCCTGCCCCTGACTCGTTCAGTCAATCTAGGAAGTCACTTCATAGAACCAAACTCCAGGGAAACAGTGCAGGAAGCATGGGTTCGATCCTGGATCAGGGCACTAAGATCCTGCAAGACGGGTGGGGGGAGGGTGATAGGGAGATAAAATAAAACAAAACAAGACCATTTCAGGAATTCCCTGGTGGGCCAGTGGTTAGGACTCCACACTTCCATTGCAGGAAGCATGGGTTCCATCCCGGATGAGGGCACTAAGATCCTGCAAGACAGGGAGGGAGGGTGATAGCGAGATAAAATAAAACAAGACCATCTCAAACTCTTTTCTAGGTCCGAAATCCCAAGACTGTGACAGCTGTTCCAATTTCTCTACTTCTTTCAAGTTTTTCCTTTCCTTCATTTAAAGAAACTTAGAAACACTGCAGCCACAGAAACAATGTCTAGGAAACACCTCCATGTTCACTCATTTACACAGAGACAGAATCTTCCAGTGGTCGAGGGGTGGGATTTCGAGTCAGACACACCTGGACTCTGCTGTCACTGACTCTGAGACCTGGACAAGGCACTGAGCTTCTTCAGAGCCTCAGGCACCTCCAGGGTTGTCATGGAAATAAAAATCAGACAGCGCATTTAAAGAACAGAGTACAATGTTTGCTGCATCGTACTCAAAATTACAGGTTAGCTGTTAATAATGTTTGTGTTTTAATGTCACACACACACACACATCTACTTCCTACAGTGTGCATTTATCCTGCATGTACTCCCACTGCTTTGAGATGAGGGTACCTAAAAGGTACCCTCGTCATCACGTCTGGTATGACACAGCTCTCCCCACAGTCTCATACTGTGCTCTGAGGGTCAGCCGACAGTCAGTAAACAGTTATTTAAAGTAATTTCCAAACGGCACAGCTGCCTGCTCCGAGAAGCTGCGCCTCTGAATGGAAGCAGGTAACCAGCCTTCTGAACCAACAGGTAATGTTCCTTATATAGAACTTATTAGCACTCATTTGGGGAAAGGAGGGAAAACAGAAGGGCAATAACATCACTATTTGACGTTCTAGAAGCCAAAGGAAACATCAAAGTATACAGGCAAGTCCTGGACGGGCGGGGGCCACAGGGCTCAAAGTCTCTGCCGCCCAGGCAAGCAACCTCCGAGAAAGGTCACCTGAGCCGCTCCAGCCCTAAATAGAAAGGTGTGTTTGCAGAGAGTACTAATTTGGTAGTTCTGATGTGTTTGCTCGGGTGTTACGCTTTACTTTCAGTTTTTTTCCTCCTCTGTTTATTAAAAAAATAATGATGCCAGAAAGATACAGGTCTTCATTAGGTCGATGTGTTTGTTTTGCTTTATTTTAATACTGGCCCCAGACCCTCCCTCTCTTCCTAGCTTCTCTTCCCCGCCTGCCTTCCTGAGCCTGCAAATGCCAGAAGTCTTCTAAGAAACAAGGGCCTCCCTATGTCTGCAACTGGCTTCAGGGAGCTCCGTGTACTCTCCATCTCCCTGTTCTAGTACAGGTACCTCAGGGAGAGGTACTAGAAGGCACTGCGGTTCCCTTCCCTCAGGGGGAGCTGCAGAATGCTCTAAAGAACATGCCCTTATAGACTGCCATATATACATTACCAATAAGAAAAAAAATCAAATTGTACACTTTAAATATATGCAGTTTACTACATGTCAACTGCATCTCAATAAAAGTTCTTTTAAAAAAATGCCCTTATAAAGCAAGTATTCATGGATGACGTTGTATAATTTTTTAAAACCACAGTGTGTAAAAATGTATCCAGTCCATTCTCTTACCCTGACGGCTGCCTATGTGAAATATGTGCTCACGCAAGCATGTGTGTGTGTGCTGATGGTCTGACAGGTGAGGTGCGCTCCGGGGCCTCGTGCTGGCACCCAGGCTGATAGGACCAACTCGGCCTCTGTCCTTCACGTCACCCTGCACCCTGACTGAGAAGATGCCTCCCAGCCCCGAGGATGACCTTTTCAGCTGGAACATGTCCTTCCTTGAGGGGGCAGAGGAAATGCCCCACTTCCCGTGGGACCCCTTGGGTGAGGTTGTCATTCAGAAAGCTACGGCACCATCCCTAGCTCTACAGCAGCAACCGTTTCTGATTAGGACCCACCAGTGCTGGGGCTTGCCCTAAGAAAAGGTCTGGGACTAGATATTTAAGTTGTGACCATATTACATCCCTAAGGACTCAATTCTCACCCTACTGTAGGTCTTTTTTTTGTATATATACATCTTCTCCTACGGTCATAAGGAAGTCAGGGTAAGGCCTGAGTGACTTCCTGTATCAACAGAAGTGTTCATGTAAGATACATTATCTTTAAATATATAATATGAGTCATACTTTTTTTTTTTTTGGCTGTGCCGTGTGGCACTCGGGATCTTAGTTCCCCAACCAGAGATGGAACCCGGGGCCCTCAGCAGTGAAAGCGCGGAGTCCTAACCACTGCACCACCAGGGGATTCGCTAATTAATACTTTTAATTTGACAACAACCAATAGTAAAGTTGGGAAATGAGCTGTGAGAACAAATCTGGGGGAGCAAAGCACTGAGGAGACAGCCCCAGTGACCAAGCTGACACCGGGAGGTTCTTCCTCCTGAAGCACTGGAAATGGGCAGGGCACTTGCTGACAAAATACAAAGAAGGGGTTCCTTGGGCACCATCTTTTTTCTTGGGGACCCAAGAAAGCAAGCCATATATATAAAGCAGAGAACCTAGTGTCATGCTACTCTCTCTGTTAATTTGTCTTTTATGATATCAAAGTCTCTATGAAAGTCTCTTTAAATGTTCAAGTCCAGGGACTTGCCTGGTGGCGCAATGGTTAAGAATTCACCTGCCAATGCAGGGAACATGGGTTGAGCCCTGGTCCGGGAAGATTCCACATGCTGCAGAGCAACTAAGCCCGTGCGCCACAACTACTGAGCCTGTGCTCTAGAGCGCACAAGCCACAACTACTGAAGTCCATGTGCCTAGAGGCTGTGCTCCACAAGAGAAGCCCCCCATCACCTCAACTAGAGAAAGCCTTTGCACAGCAATGAAGACCCAACACAGCCAATAAATAAATTTATTAATTAACTTAAAAAATGTTCCAGTCCAGTCCCAGCTAGTTAAAGCTTAGCCAAAGTGAAAAAATGGAAGGGGGGATGTGAGAAGTTCTGTCAATGCTTCATGTATAACTTGGGCAACTATCTCAATGACTGGATTCCTTATTTCAGCTCTCAATTTTGCTTAATCAAAAGTAAAGCATTTCCTTTCCAAGTGCTGCAGTCCTTGCCTTTGATTCCCTTCTTGGCTATACAACAAATTAAACAAAACACTGTCTAATGTTTTAATTAATATTTTTAAATTAAAACTCTAGAAAGTCCTATATTTGAAGTGCTATTTCATCCCGATGTGAGCAGAATGGATGGAAAGTTACTAAAAATGCATATAATGTCTTCTGAAGAGATGATGAATAATGATGCCTTCTCTGCTGCCCCAAATGTGCACCTTGGTTTTAGAATCATGGAGGAGAGATTAGATACACTGCATTAAGTCACTGGAAGTGATGGAGAACACTGGCAATTTCCTCCACAATAATCAAGAGGAGCTAATCTGACCTGGAATACCAAGCAGAGAAGCTCATCTTTGATTTGGGATGCAAGGTAGTGGGAAGGTGACAGAATCAGAAGTGACCTTCCACATTCCTGCAATGGGGGGAAATAAGCCTAGATTCTCTGCCAATGAGTGGGCAGCTTCATAGGCTAAGGGTGCATCTTCTTCCCAAGGAGTCCATTTTACTCATTAGGTGATAACTTAAAACATATTTTACATTTAAAGAAACAAGGTGAGGACCTCCCTGGTGGTGCAGTGGTTAATGATCTGCCTGCCAATGCAGGGGGCATGGATTTGGGCACTGGTCCAAGAAGATCCCACATGCCATGGAGCAACTAAACCCATGCACCACAACTACTGAGCCTGCGAGCCACAACTACTAAAGCCCATGTGCCCTGGAGCCTGTGTGCCACAACTACTGAGCCCACGTGCCACAATTACTGAAGCCCACGTGCTCTAGGGTCCATGTGCCACAAATAATGAGCCCACGTGCTGCAACTACTGAAGCCCACATGCCTAGAGCCCATGCTCTGAAATGAGAGAAGCCACTGCAATGAGAAGCCCGCGCACCACAACGAAGAGTAGCCCCCACTTGCCACAACTAGAGAAAGCTTACACTCAGCAGTGAAGACCCAACACAGCCAAAAATAAATAAATTAAAACAAACAAACAAGCTGTATTATGGATGGAAAGCAAAATTTGTATGATTTTTTGAGAAACTTCAACAAATTTGAAAAAAATATCTGAGGCCCTTGGTGGTGGCTGTGGGTGCTCCAGACCTTTTCAGAACACAAGCTGGGTCTCCACAGCCACTCAGGTCACTTCGGCAGCCCTGTGATTCTCAAGATCTCTCATCAAGGGCATCCTTGGAGCAAAGAAGAGAGACGTTTTAGGATCAGATATCTCCAGCTTAGCTACAGGTCCACAATTTTACCTTTCATGTCTTATCTTAAACATTCATCTGAATTCCCAATGTGTTTCACAATATATCCATGCTTGTTTTAGTAAAGAAATAATTTCTTAAGGCCTTTAGCACTGAGGAAAACAGAGGGTCTGTGAAGATGTGCTGTGTGATCCTTCGTACCTTAGGAATCCTCCGAGGCTATGTTCCCCTGTGGAAGCAGTTGGGGGAAAGGACCCCAGGCAGGAAGCTGGAAGATCTCGATTCTACTCCAGTTCCCAACACCAGGCAGCTGTGGGTCCCTAGGCCAGTCACTACCTCTCTGAACTAGATAAGCTCTGTGGTGGTGAACCTGGTGTATCGACTTGACTGGACCATAGGGTACCAGATTTTGGTCAGACATTCTGAGTGTTTCTGTGAGATTCTGGGTGTTCTGGCACGAGCTTAGCATTTAAATCAGTAAAGTGTATAAAGCAGATTGTCCTCCCTAATGGGGGTGGGCCTCCCCCAACCAGGGGAAGGCTTGACTAGAACAAAATGCTGACTCTCCCCCAGGTAAGGGAGAATTCTCCTGCCTGACATCTTCAAACTGGAACATCAGCTCTTCCTGCCAGATGAGCTGGGACACTGGCTCCTGCTGGTTCTACAGCAGCTTCCAGTCCTTGGCCTTGAATTGGGACATTGCATCTGCAGATTTTGGACAGGCCAGCTTCTATAATCGCATGAGCCAACTCCTTACAACAAATCTCTTTCTGTATATGTATATATACACACGCCCTGTTGGTTTTGTTTCTCTGGAGAACCCTGACTGATAAATACAAGCTCTAAATCTCCACCACCTCCAAAGTATCCTAATTGGAATTACACATTCAATGCTTTTCACTGCCTCTCTCCCCCACACAAATTCTAAAAATAATTGGCACTTACTTATTGGACACACTTTGCTCTTTCCTTCTTCTAGTTTTTATAGCCCTTGAGCTAGTATTACTGGGGTTGGGAGGGGGAGAGGAGGTGGAACTCCACTTTTTTTTTAAGTAAAATAGAACAACATTTCTTAGAATTTCATGATGTACCTTAATGTGAAAAGACTAAGTCTTGCAGAAATAAATCTTTTCAACTGCTTGGAATCCTTTTCTTAAAAAAAAATGAAAATATAATATTTGTTAACTCTACCGCCACAAAGTTCAGCATATGTTTTGAAAAATGGGAAATGGGAATAACCGTTCAGGCCCCAACAATGGCCTCTCTCTCCTCACCCGCCACCCTAGTACGGCAGACACCAGGTAGCTAAGCTGTGATTCACCCAGGTGGCCATCTGGAGGGAAGCAGGTGGCTCGACTCCTACTGAGACAGTGTTATGAGCTTCCCATCTTGTATTTCTCCCTGGCACCTACCAAGGCAGTGATGGGGTGGAATTACCCCTCTTCACCTCAATACCCTCCAGCTGCCCTTGGCTTCCACTTGGATCTAAACTCACCTGTAGGATCCAGAATAATTTATCCTTGACCCACACCCCACTAGGACGTGCCTGCTGGTCAGGGCTGCTATTTATCCTCTGTCTTGTCCTCTGGCCCTGGAACCAAGCGTTTCACCAACCCTCTATCCCCCGGCACAGGGTCTAGCACATGAAAAGCACTCAACAAACATCTGTGGAATATGTAAATGAACAAATAAAACTGCAAAGCAGTACCTGAAATACTGGAACTTTCCATAGTGTGAACCTAATTCTGACAGCCTTCTGGCAAAGACCGTGAGAACCCGCTACAGGGTCCTTCTCTCCACGGTTCTCAAACTCTTGGTTCAAGGCAATAACAAGGAACAAACAGCCTCCTAGCATCTGGGGATGCACGAAGGATATACTGTACAGTGTATCTGTACAGCACAGGACAACACAGCAGACTGGGGCCGGCTTAAATACCTGTAAGCTACAGCCCGAACTCAGATTCAGCAAGGACTCATCGGAGGGGGTGGGCGGGCGTCAGGACCATCTGAACTCAGCAGGCACAGGGGACGTCCCACCTATTGTGTGACGTGGATCTGCCCCTCAGCTGCCCAAGAATAAATCAGGCAGCCAGTGCTATTAGGATGGCAGCCACGGGGGCCAGTGATACCTTACAGATTGAGACAGTTAAAGCCAGAAAAGATGCCAAGATGATCTATTCAACTCCAACCCCACGAATGTGAAGACCAAGGCCAAAGCGTTGCTAAATAACTCAGCTCAAGTTTAAGAGTTTGGAGCGAGGACTTACACCCAACTCTCCTGGTTCCAAGTCCAGTATGTTTCCTACCACACCACCCCGCTTGGGCTTCACTCAGGCCTTAAACCTGCTGCCGAGGCTTTTTAACGCAAATGTTCTGACACTGTTTTGAGAAATTCTTGGAAACATCTGCTGACATTCTTTCAAGCTGTCAATCTCCAGACCCCACGTGCAATCCACCAACCACAGCACACAAGGTAACTTACTGAGGTTTCTCATCCCGCTGCCATTACCCATCTCTATTAGGACACCAAATCTGCCAGCGCTAAATGATAACAGCGGCACCTGCGTATAGAACTACTACAAAAACATGTTGTTACAAGAACGAGTTCGCTGACGGGGTCTGGGGCAGGCCAGGTAGCAGGTACGTAACCCCAGGAGCACACCTTTGCTACTTCTGCTGCACGCTTGGCATCTAGAGTATACACGAACTAAGCAAGAGGCCGAACCAGGGTTCCTCCCATGGATTTCCTTTCTTTTCATTTACTTTGGAAATGTTTTCTTCTGGTGAGAGACATGGAAAGGAAGATACAAGTTTCAGGTTGTGCTCTTGCAAGACAGGTACACGGTTATAAATTCTTTCATCCGATTCGGTTAAACCATTTAACAGACATGACATCACAGCTTTCTTAAAAGCTTAAACTTATTTCAAAGTAAAAGGTTTAAAAAAGAAAGAATGGAAGAAGGCAGGCAGGAAGGAAGGATGGGAGGTAGAAACAGTCCCATGAGCACCGAGCCCCACCTGCGTGGTCAGCCCAGCAGGGAGGGTGTCTGGGTGCCACCAAGCAGGGACTCGTCCGTATAGTCAGGGTGCAAGCACAGATCACGGAGCCAGCCGAGCCACGTGAGGAGACTTGGGGAGCTGCCAGCGGCGCAGTCAGGAAGCTACTGCCCCAGGATGGTCCCTGGACCACGACCATCTCAGCCACCCCCAGGGAAGCAGGAAGCTAACACTGGACCAGTCAGCTGGCCCCAGAGGCTCACTGGGCTCACGAGATCTGCACCGACCAGCAAGTGGGGACCTCCCGCCCCCTCAAGTCGGTTCTGACTTCAGTTCCTTCACAGTATATCGATGGGGGAATGTACATCACAACTAGAAATGTACTCTGGGAGGAGCATGGAGTGGATGCTGACCAGGCTGGCATACCGTACATCCTGCATCCACCAGCCAAAGAAAGCCCTCCTTCCATGAGCAAATGCCTCAAGGCAGGAGGTTGATCCTCACTCTGAATCATCCCCTTTCTAGGCGATCCCAGCTCAAATCCAAGCCCTCTTCCTAGTTAGCCAGATCTCCACAAAAACAACAGGCTCCAAAGAAAAGTTTCCAAAAAAGACATCCAAACACCCAACAGGTACATGAAAAGATGCTCAACATCACCAGTCATCAGGAAATGCAAATCAAAACCACAATGAGATCCAGTTATAAGATAAATCAGTACCAGAGATGTAACGTACAACTGATAAATATAACACTGCTGTATGTTACATATGAAAGTTGTTAAGAGTAAACCCTAAGAGTCCTGATAATTTTTTCTATTTCTTTAATTTTGTATCTATATGAGATGACAGATGGTCACTAAACATTGTGACAATCATTTCACAATATGTGTAAATCAAATTATTATGCTGTACACCTTAAACTGATACAGAGCTGCACGTCAATTACATCTCAATAAAACTAGAAGGAAAAAACAATAATGAGATATCACCTCACACCTGTTAGTACGGGTACTATCAAAAAAACAAGAAAGAAGTATTGGTTGGGGATGTGGAGAAAAGGGAACCCTTGTGCATTGTTGGTGGGAAAGTAAATTGGTACAGCCACTATGGAAAACAGTATTCCTCAAAACCTTACAAACAGAACTGCCATATGATCCAGCAATTCCACTTCTGGGAATATATCAAACGGAAATGAAAACACTAACTCAAAAAGCTATCTGTACCCCTGTGTTCACTGCAGCATTACTAACAATAGTCAAGAGATGGAAACAACCTAAGTGTCCATCGATGGGTGGATGGAAAAAGAAATTCTGGTATAAATACACACACCAGAATATCATTCAGCCATCAAAAGAAGGAAAGCCTGCCATTTGTGACAACATGATTGGACCATAAGAGCATTATGCTAAGTGAAATAAGTCAGATAGAGAAAGACAAATACTATATAATGTCACTTATATGTGGAATCTAAACAAACAAACAAGCAAACTCATAGATATGAAGAACCAATTGGTGGTTGTCAGAGGTATGCCGAAGTGTGCATATGTTGAAGGAGGTCAAAAGGAGGTATGGGGCAGGGGAAGCCGGGACGAAGTGAGAGAGTAGCATTGACATATATACACTATGAAATGTAAAACAGACAGCTAGTGGGAAGCTGCTGCAGAACACAGGGAGATCAACTCGAGGATGGGTGATGACTTAGAGCGCTGGGATAGGGAAGGTGGGAAGGAGTCACGGGAGGGCGGGGATATGGAGATATATGTATAAATACAGCTGATTCACTTTGGTGTACCTCAAAAAGCTGGTAGAAAAGTGTAAAGCAATTATATTCCAATAGAGCTTAAAAAAAAAAAGTAGGTACAAACTCACAGATATTAAGAAAGAAAAAAAAAAAAAAAAACTAACCCACTAGACACACGGCCACCTCACCGGAGTCGGCTGCAGAGCAGACCCTGAACTGTCCGCCCACCCCAGCCCAAGCCATGAAGCCGTCAGGAGACACCTGACGGACCACTGCCAGACACGGCCCTCAGCAGGCCCCCTGTCTGTGCCCAGCTCCCTCCTGGATACCGAGACTGCCCTCGTGTCACCTTTGAGACAGTGACCCTGCTCTACTCCCCACTCCCAGAACTCCTGGGAGCTACTGTTCTTCCCTGACCCCATTTACTTGAGCTGGACTCAACCACCTGCTACCAAGTGAGCCAGCAGCTCTGATGTGACGGAAAGAACAAAAGAAATGAGTTTAAATTAAATCCTGGTGCTGCCACTGACAGCTGAGTGAACTAAGCAAGGTACCTCCACACGCTGAGCTTTGGTTTTCTAATATGTAAAACTGTGAATCTGGTCTACCCGAGATGTTACAAGACGCTGAGACAAGATATTATGCCTAGCGGGCCAGGGCCAGGATGAGCACTCAAACTGTCCTTCATCCTTTGGTTTTGTCCTACCTTCCTCGCCCCCATGTGCTTGGGGATGAGCAGGGCACGCCTGACACCCACCGCCTACCTCTCTGGACCTCCCCTGACCGCCTACTGCCAGCACCATCCCGGCCAGCAGCCCCTTCCGGGGCCTCTTCTGAGCCTGGTGGTTTTTCAACCACAATGAGTCATAACCAGATGTAATAAAATACTGGAGTCTGCAAAAGAGTCACTTTTTTTTTTTTTTTTTTTCTTTTTTTATAAATTAGATGAATTGAGGCTATCCCCAGCCTCGCTCACATACCAGCACTTTCTCGGGTAGAAAGGAAGGAGTCAGGTCGGAGGCTCGTGAGCTGAGGATTTCTCCACCACAGACCTGATAGAGCCGCCCAGACCTGGAGCTGGTACACCACGTGGATCTCTTCATGGAAAAGCAATTTCTTTGCGGAACCTTATTCTTGTCTGTAGGACCCATTTGGCGAAATCCAAGTTCCGTCACTAATCGCCGTCTACTCCCCAGCTTGGCTCAGGACTGGTCCCTCCCCAGGACAGATAAGCTGGAATGACCTGGACCCCTCTGGAAATAAAAGAGGTGATGGTCAAAGACATGCAGGGCTCCTGGCCCTTCCATACAGTCCCAAGAAATCACTGCAAACAGGTTAAAAAGCCATTGCCTCCAAATTCCAAACAGGCTCGAGAAAAGGGCCTCTCCCAGAAGAAAGAAACGGAGGGAAAGAATCTGTCCCACTAACTCTTCCCAAACATGAAGACCAGAAGCAGGACAGCAAACACGTGGAAGTCCCAAATGACCCATTCACCTGCACTTGGATCAATGACACTAGAAGACTCACCTTAGAATGATGTACTATCAAGATTTTTAAGTCCTAAGCTTCAGTTTACCTGTCATTCACATTTCTCTATATCCCTATTCCTTTAAAAACCTTTGGCTTTTGGATGGATCTAGATTATCATACTATGTGAATTAAGTCAGAAAGAGAAAGACAAATATGTGATATCCATTATACGGAGAATCTAAAAAAAAAAAAGGATATAAGAGTATTTCTTTACAAAACAGAAACAGACTCACAGACTTCAAAAACAAACTTAACGGTTACCAAAGGGGAAAGGTCGGGGAGAGGGAGGGATAAATTAGAAGTCTGGGATTAGCAGATACACACTACTATATATAAAATAATAAGGACCTACTGTATAGCACAGGGAACTCTACTATTTTTAGGTGATTATTTAGGATATTTTGTAGTATCCCAAATGGGAAAAGAATCTGAAAAATAGATACACATATATGTATAACTGAATCACTTTGCTGTACACCTGAAACTAACACAACATGGTAAATCAACTATATACTGCAGTATAAAATAAGCATTTTTTTTAATTAAAAATAATAAAGTGAGAAGTCACACACACACTTTGGCTTTAGGATACTCTTTTGAAAGTCTGCAAATGCCCCTAAATACTAACAGAAATAGAAGTACGGTACACACGCCGTAGTCACCTGAATGATTTGCATATTCGTTATGAGCTTATGTTTATGCATGGTCCAGACCTGGGGCCAAGTCTGGCTCACCTGTCCATCCTTTCACTGCCCCTGATTGTGTCTGCAGGGAACCCTCCACAGCCATCTGTGCCATCCGCTTCCTCCCCGCACCCTGCCCAGCCACATTCACTAGGAAAACGCATGGTGATGAATGAACATGACTCATAGCAGATGTTCCCTGTCCTTTCATTCCAAAGGGAAATAGGACCTACCTGGCTTTGCCAAAAATGCCATCATCTACAGTAAAACTGGGTCTACTGCCGTGTCCATGTGTGTAGATGGAGGTGAGGAGCAGAGAGAGGGTTACACTGCGGTTTTATGCGCACCACGTGAGAGTGTACAAGTAGAAACTACAGAGACACCATCCACGGGGCAAGAGCCTACGCAAACTGAGAACCTAGGTTCTCCTAAGCATCGTTCTTCTGTCATCTTCCTGACCGTGAACAGCGTAGAGGGGCTAAAGTGAGAAATCCCCCCGGAGAATCTGAAATAAGAGAAAATTGCCTTCGGAAAATGAAATTTTAAATCAACTCATAATGAGTCCAATTAAGCCACCATAAAGAGAAAGACTGGCTCCCAGGCTCGCAAGGCATGAAAATAATCAGATCAAATGTTCTATAAAATATCTAAAGAAAGAAGGTAAGAATGTGCTGATCAACAGTGAGTCAAGGGGGTGCCTGTCAGCTACTGGTCATGGGACCTTAGGAGGGAAGGGTCCAGAGGTTCAGACAGACAGGTTCTCCCCAAGCACGCACAGAGTTAGGGGAGCCCTGGCCTCAGGGATTCCGGGTACAACCGTGATTTTAGAAGCTCCTGCATTGTGGTTCTGGTTTTGCCTAGTGATCTGCTTATAATGTGCTCCGTTATATGGAGAGCATGTCCTGGAGGGAGGACCCATGCACTTGACCCTGTGTGGCAGTTATCCATCTCACCATGAATCAGTAAACGGGCATCACGTTTGGGACCTGGCTTGTGCGGACAGCCCGCACCTCCAGGGAGAGAATATCCCACCATCTGACTACATTTGTCTGGTCCCCTCAGTAGTTATGGTCTCATCCTAAGTCAGTACATTCATTCCTGACCTAAAGGGCTATAGGTCTTTACAGCTATGGGACAGACTCAAAACTCACCAAGCAAAAGACTCCCCACCAGGTGTGATTCTGCACATGTAAGAGTGAGAAGGATGATGTGAGAACGTCCCCAGCTATGAAAGATGACAACACAATGGAGGGTGTCCCATTAACTGAAGCCCCTCGCTTGGCTTAGGACCTGGATGACTGTGGTGAGGCCGGGTGAGGGCAGAAATGCTCAGAAAACAGAGGAAGATGGACATGGAGTTCCCAGGGGTGATCCTGAAAGGCGAGGATGGGGACAGGGGTGACCAGTGCTGGCACTGGCAGGGGCACAGACCGAGTGACAAGCTCCCCGCCCTTTTTTTTCTAGCCACAAGCATGCGGGATCTTAGTCTCCAGAGCAGGGATCAAACTGGTGCTCCCTGCACTGGGAGCACAGAGTCTTAAACACTGGACCACCAGGGAAGTCCTGAACAAGCCCCTTTTTGTGACAACTAAAAGGACTTCTAGTAAAAGGAGTGACTGGGTGAGGTTTCAGGTTTCCACTGTCCAGTCCACTGTGCCATCCCACCCTGTGACCCCCCCCTCACAGCCCCCCACCCAAAGTCTTCAGTAAAATCTACCACTAAGGCTAGATCGCATGGCTATAAAGAGCATCAAAACACAGACTCTGGGGCTGGGCTGCGTGAGCCTGATGTCGGGCTCCACCACTTACTACGTGATCTTGGAGAAAGTTACGTAACCTCTCTCTCTCTCTCTCTCTGCCTCAGCTGCCTCATCTGAAAAATGCGACTGATGCCAGCATGACCTCACACAAGTGCTCTCTGTGTGTGGCATTATTATGCGGGAGGGAAGATTTCACAGCCAGGTCCACTCAGGGCTGAACCTCTAGGCACAGAAGCAGACACCCAGCGGCTGCGGGCAACAGAACCACACAAACACCAAGACAGCAGGGACCTTGAGGACAACGTGGAGAGGCTGCAATGCCATCAGGTCCAGGGCTTAAGGAGCTGGACGAGCCCAGCTGATGTCTGCATTAGACCAACAGTAGTGAGCATTTACTGAACACTTACTATGCGGTGGGCACACACCTGCTTTTCTGCAGAGGTATAACTTGGTTGACCAGTTTGATTTTTGAAAGAATTAAAGAGGGAGGAGGAGGAAAAAAATAAGAATCAGAGCAGAACGAGGGTTTCCGTCTCACCCCTGATAGGCAAAGAGGCAGAATCTACTCAGTTACATTGACTTTCCAAGACAAGGAATCACCCATGAGCGCAAAGAATTCCGCTCAGCTCTCAGGAATGCTGAAGGTCAAGGACCCTCAGTGCTGGTGCTGAGCGTTTAAAACGCCTGATGCCCAGGCCTCCTTCCAGAGATGGAGTCACTGGTGGCTGTGGCCCAGGCGTCAGGAGTTCTAAAATTCCCATTTGAGTCTGATGTGCTTTCAAGATTAAGAAGCACTGCTGTCATGAATTTTCATCTACTCCCAGGTAGGCTGTTTCCCAAGCTCTTTCTAGCAGAGATCACCTGGGCTAACTGTTGAAGCTACCAATTCCCCAGGCCCCTCCCCTAGGATTTCTGAGTTAGTAGATCCAGGATGGAGCCCAGGGACCTGCGTGTTTCCAGGCACCCCAGGTGATGTGTATAATCAGGGAGGTTCAGAAAACAGGATGCACTTTTAGGAAAGGGTGGAAACAACATCGCAGAATCAACAGGGAAGTTCAGTTGCAAATAACGGCTGTCAGTACAGCCGTGCCGCCTGAGGCACCCTCTGGGGATCCGTTCCAGGACCCACAGTGGCTCAAACCCCTTATACTGGGCCCTCTGCATCGCGGGTGTGCAGGGGTGACGGTATACATGTTTATATCCCTCTTTAGAGTTGTGTTCCAACCCCAGTCTGCGTCCAGGACTTAAAGGACAGACAAAATGTGAAAAAAAATTCCCAGTTCTACAGACAATTGATCTTTACTTGGTGGGCCACAGGCCGAGATGACCATCACTGTGACATGGTTTCTGCCTCTTCTTCAGGGATCATTTTTTTCACTATTATTTCGACTAAGTCACCAGGACCTAGTATTTGAAATTAATGTAAGCTATACACATATCACTGAATAAGCACTTAGACAGCAATTCATGTAAAAGTATATTCAACTGTGTAAGAACAGGATATGGCTTACTTTTTTAATTTTAAATGTTTTATACTGTATTATTTAAACTGTATCACGCACTTTAAAAAAAGGCAGAAAGCTTCTGCATTCATTTTTTAAGTTCACACTGTAAGTAGCTATATAATCCTGATATCAAAATTGGACAAGGAGAGAAAATAACTGGAGATGTATAGCAGTCTCATTTGACTATATCCAAAGATCCTAAATACAGGATTCTATTAAAATATTTGTGTATGAGAAGGGTTTATTCCAGGATGCAAGAATGATTCAAGATTAGAAAGTCTGCTTACATAAGTAACTACTTAAGTAACTTGAAGGGTACCCCTTGTTGCCATTATATATTTTATTATAATAAAGAATTTTTTTAGGACCTCTCAGAGGTCATAGACAATGAAAGACAAAGAAAAGACAGTTATGAACCCTGGAAAGAAAACTTCAAATTTATCTTTATTTGTAGATAATATGATAGTCTACCTCAAAAATCCAAGAAAATCAACCTCTCTGCACTTTTTTCTGGTTTGACTTTTTAAAAATAATTGCAATTATAAGTTACAATTTACAAATTATAATAATACTTTTCCAAATATTTTTTCCCTGACATTCCAAAACTCTTACAGCAACTACCTAAAGTATTTCCCCACACTTGATTTTTCTGTGACCCTACCGGGTAAGTCTTTCAGATTTTTAATTCACAGGCTGGAAAATGCAGAAAAACAAAAACCTAGCAGAGGTTATATGAATAGGGATGTGATGACCAAACACCTGTGCTGAACTTGACCCCAACTCAACACATCTGAGCATAAGCTCCTGGCTTTCCAACTCTGCTGCACCCCGCAATCCGCTGGGGTATCTTTAAGTGAGTGTGACACCCACCATGACTGATTTAGGGTGCAACCTGGGCATCGAGCTTTTAAAAGCACTTCAGGTGATTATAAAACCTAACGAAGTCTGGGAACAGCTGACTTAACCAGTACCCGGGCTGCTCATCATCTTGGCAAGTCTGGGCTCCGAAGAGCTGAGAGCAGAGCTCTGCTTCATCCTTTCCAACACCTGGCTCAGGTCCTTTTACTTGTAATCCGTCTCTGTTCTCACTTGGAAACTACCTGGGACATCTGAGTACCTTGTTGGCCTTTGGCTTTGTTCATCCTAACACACCACACACTTACCGAATATGTTGGTTCTGCGGGAAAGCATGTATCCCTTTAGAATGGTTTATCTAGTTAGTACAGTAAAGCTCCTATCAGCTTTACTGACCGCCTGCTGTGCAGGTGCTGGGGGGTGACAGCAAGGATAAAAGCCCCAACTTGAGCTCCCGGTGTTGACAGTTTACAATGTGGCAGAAAAAGGCACAACATAACCATAACCACAAAAACCATGCCCAAGCATAACGAACTGTGATGAGTACAAGAAAGGCACGAATCTAGGGAGAGAGATGTATCCCTTTACTCTGCAAAACAACGAGACGGGAAGAAGTACCCAATCTTAGAGGGCTCCTGAAACATGAAAGAGGAGACCCTCAGGTCCCTGGCAGGGTGGGGAGGTGCGGCAAGGAGATGCCAGCCCAGCTGGGGCGACCTGAGGAGTACGGGTGGTGGGGAAGTCAAGGTGAGGCCTCTATGGAGACCGAGGAGACTGAGGTTCAGAAGCAGCTAAGCAGAAGACAGCCTGGAGAAGAAGCAGATGCAAAGGGGGCAGAGCCCGTGAGAGAGGTCAGGGTGTCTGGGAAAACCCAGGGGACCCAGCTCTGACGAAGGCAGGGCACCAGATGCCAGTGAAAACCAGTCACTTTCAGTTTCCAGTTTTGCATGTAAAGATCCTGGAAGTCACCAATCCATCCTAAGCACAAGAGAAAAAGCTCAACGAGTTGAAAATACACAGCTCTTCTTAACCGCATCAGACAAGTGAGGTCAAGGGCAAGGCACTGCCCAAGAACTTAGACAAGCAGAGACAGAGGATTGTAATTTACGAGAGCAGAGACTGGTGAGCAGAAATAGCTAGGGGAACCAGCACTGGGGTAGGAAACCCTGAGCTGTAATTGATGAATTGCTGGAGGGTCCTTATAAACGATTCTGAGAATTAAAACTCCAGGGGACCCCAAGCTTTTCTGAGTTTCACCTTCAGGAACTCCACCCGGTTCTCACAGCGAAGATTAGAGGAAAAAATCCCCTCCCGCTTTCACCAGGAAGAGGGGAAAGGGGTCATTTTGAAATTCACCAGAGCACTCTGTTCCTCTTAAGGAGGCCTGCAAACATGAGAAATTATTTCACTAGAGTTCAGCCAACCTGGGAGAAAGGAAATACCCAACTCTCAACCCCTGCAGCCATCCTGCCCCACCTAAGGGGGGAAAAAAAATGTGGAGCTTGGTGAAGCTCACCGCCTGGAGCAAAGGTTCGCTACAACACTGAGATCTAATCACAGGGCTGGAAAACACTCTCCCCCCTCCCACTTCACCACATTCTCTGGGGCTTATGTACCGCAGTTCCTTTGATGCAGCATGTCATGTCTGTCTTTCAACAAAAACTTACAAGGCATACTAAAAGGCAAAACAGCACAGTTTGAGGAGACAGAGCAAGCTTCAAAACTGGGCTCTGATATAGCAGGGGTGTTGGAATTACAAGATCAGCAAATTAAAATAACAATGACTGTCAGGTACAAAAGATTCTCCAGCTGGCACTCGAATAAAAATTATCCCTGGCTTGAAGACACTAACAGTATCACATTTTCGCCTAAGATAACAAACAAGAAAAATGACAGCTTTGTATCTGGGAGACAAACAGCTGAGAACTGAGTTTCCTGAGCACGCCCTCACCAACCTATTAAATCCGACTCTCCAGGTGACACTCAGGTAGGTAAAATATCTGTGTCACCCGGCAAAGTCTCCTGCATGAAGGACATGCCTTCAAATAGATTGATTTTATTGAATTGTGCACATTATTCTAAAAACAGCGAGCCTAAATTTAGGCACAAGTAAATAACCTGCCATTACATACTTTCCAGTTAATTATTTCTAATAATCCACGTTAGCAAACTCCTCCTTAGAGGCAGACTACAAAACCACTCAGAAAATCTGCAGATAAGATAGAATCCTCAAAACTCTCTATAGGATCTTCCTCAAAAGACCACTTGGGAGCACGCACTGAATGCAGAAGGAATCTCCCACTTAAACAAGGTCTGCCATCACAGGGCACCAAACTCACTGTACCAGACAGAAGAGTGGCCCCCAAAGAAGGCCACAACCTAATCCCTGGAACCAGGGAATGTGTTACCTTATACAGCCAAAGGGATTTTACAGGTGCAACTAAGTCATAGATTTTGAGATACGGAGATAATCCCAGGTCATCCAGCTGGGCTCAACATGGGAGGCAGGAGAGTCAGAGTAGGAGAGGTGATGAAGAGGGGGAGAGAGAGCTGAGGACGGAGGAAGAGGCCACAAGCCAAGGAATGCAGGTGCCTCTAGAAGCCGGAAAAGGCAAGGAGATGTATTTTCCCCTAGAGCCTCCTGAAGAAACGCAGCCTGGCCAACACCTAGAATCAACCCAGCGAGACTCACGTCAGACCTCTGGGCTACACAGCTGTAGGAGAATAAGCTCATGTTGTTTCAAGTCACTAATCTTGGGATAACTTGTTACAGCAGCAAAAGGAAGCACCCTGCCACCCACCAGCGTGTGCCGAAGTGGGTCAGGCCAGCGAGTTCACGCAAGAACAGGAACCGGGGTCCCTTGTCTTGGGAGGTGCTGATGTTGACAAGGTGAGGAACGAACGTTGGCTGATGTGTGCTTCTGATGCACTTATGTGTTCTTGCTTATGTCAGGCAGGATCACAGAACAGAGTTCACCTACCTCAACCAACTGAACCAAGCAAGGACTGACCACCCCAGTTGTTTGTTTCTGGGGAAGGCAGGTGAAGGGGATTCTTCTCTTAACCCGAAACAGTGAGAGTTGACGTAATTACCTTCATCCTTAAAATCCTGAGAAGCAGGTAAAATAACAATTATGTTTAAATGAATTGGGGTTTCCCCTCTCTGGGGAACCAGCCTGGCATCTTTGAGAAATAAACCTACAACCCCAGGCACGCCTGTGCCAGCCATCTAACTTAACCAATCAGGAGGGAGATGCAGAAACCAATTAGCCAGCAATTCAAGGCTTTCAAGTCTCAAGACTGGTCCATTCCTGGAACATTTTACAAGCACCGTTTGTTGGAACACAGCTTTATAACGAAAGGGAATGAGATGCATCCCAGTGAGAGTGAAACAGGACACTGTGTGTGTGTTTGACCAAACCTGCATCGTGCAGATGGAGCCCCAGGTGACAGAGTCACTCCTCACCCTTGGAGCACACAGCACATCCCTTTTGAGTGGCCAGCTGACCACTGCGGGGTGTGCCCCACGTCAGTCTCCCCCAAATCAGCCACGAAACACCAGGTGATTGGTCTTAACAGCTCCAAGGAACGGCTAAGGAATAAGACATTTTGCACTCTGGAGGGGACGCAAGTTATTCAAGTCAAACATTTTAAAAGTTCAATCTCTGATCCCTCTTTAAAGGGGCCAAGAGCCGAGGTGACGGTGACACACTGAGAATGTTACTGCAAGCAGGGAGAGGAAAGGAAGGCGACTGGGGATGAGACAAAATTCAAACGCATCACAAGTCTCCCCAGTATGGAGAGAAAACTTGAAGTCAAACTAATCCCCTGGCACGCAGTAAGTGTTCAATACAAGTCTATTCAGTGAAGGCAGGAACAGAACCCTCGAGCTGTCAACAGCCGAGGTGACAAGATCTCCAGGCACAAAATAAACTCCTTCTTGGCTTCTTTCTCCTGGTCCCCCTCTGGCCTCCTTACGTCTGGGGACCCTGCAGTGCCAGCAACAAGAATGTGGTGGCAACTGAACCACAGAATCTGACCTCCACGTTACAGCGTGAGAATGGACCACTGAGGAGCATCCTCACACGTGCTCTGTGGGCATTACTGACATCCTCCCCATCAGACGGCAAACCTACACTTGTGCAGTAAAGCGGGAAAATACAGGAGTGTGGTCTGAGACGTGGTCTTAGTGGAAACAGCTACAACAGTCGGCTTCTGGGCCCATGGACTTCTAATGTCTTTTTCTCAAAGTTGCAGATGATTTAAAAACAACTGGAGAAAGAGAAACGTCCCCATCCATCCCCTCCAGAAAAGGACAACCCCCTGCTTGTATATTCAACAGAGGTTTCATTTGAGGAAAGGAGATGAAATTTCACACTTTCCCCCAAAGCCTTCCCACACAAATCATTCTAAATACTTGAACCGCCTGAGCTGAAAACGCAGGCTCGCCTCTCCACCCGCTCCGCTTCTCCTGGAGCGCGCAGCGGACACCCGGTCACGTAACCCCTCGCCCCCGCTGGGGTCCCCCTGGCAGGGCACCGCTGTGTTTTTTCACTGTTTCTGAGGACAGATCCTTCACTCAGCAGCTGTGTTTGTTTACTGGATGAGAAATGAACACGGGACACATGCGCTTGGTCCAGCAGAGTTTTCCTTTTGGCATCTCCCTCTGCAGACTACACAATATCTCCGACCTCGTAGTCCAGTTAGCATTTGCCATCGACGGGAGACAAGAGGGTGGGCAGAGAGGATGTCACCGTGGAGGGGACATCTGCATCATCTGCTCTACAGACAGACATCGATTTTTCCTTCAAGCAGCATCAACAGGCCACAACTGGGTGTCCACCCGAAACTGCCATTTCCATACAGCAGAGGGACAGGGTCCCCCCTTCTCAGACACCAGGGGATGGGTGGCTCTGAGTCCCTTGAGGTCCCGCCCAGGCATGATGGAGCCCACTCGGCTGTCCAAGGCCACAACCCACACTTCCACATCTGGCAAACTGTCGCCTGTAGCAAGGTGCTCGTTGCATGAAACTCATCAGCCTCCTTTCTAAGTGGTGTTTTAAAAAGATGAGGGTAAAAGTCTCTGGCATAAAAGAAAAGGCAGATGTTTTCTTGAAACTTTTTCTGTTCAGAAAAAGACTCGGGTGGTGTTTTTAATTCCCCTAACAGTGCCCTCTCCAACTTTTTAAAATAAAATCATCTGAAAGAGGATCATTATTTGCTATAAAAAATACCAATCTTTCCTTTTTTTTTTTTTTTTTTTTTGGAAATGAATACTTCTGATCCTCTTGTTTCAAAGTAGAGGGGTGTCTTGTGCTTTCATTTCTCTGAGATGTCTTTTGGATTATTCCTCCCCAGGGTTGGCTGCAGAAAGAGGAGGCTGAAAACCCTGGTGAGCTGTTTCCAAGTTCTAAATTTGCTTCTGGGATATATGATTTGTCCTTCGAAACACAGGTTTCTAAAAGTTCACCTGGTTATCTAAGACTTACAGAATCCACAGGAGTATCTGCAGAGTGGAGTGTGAGGGTGGGAACACAAAGGGGGTCCAGAGGGCAGGTGGGAAGCGGAGCCAACGTACAGGGTCACATTTTATGGGCTGCATCCCAGGTGCTCAAAGGCCCTGCCTCTAAGCTCCCAAATGTCAGCTGGCTGCACACTCGTGTCACCAGGCAGCTTAAACACCAAGCCAAGCATGGAGATACCCTCTGGCACCTGACTGCTGCTCCCCTAGAGGGGCAACCATGAGTTTTAGTGCACAACCAGTGCTCTGATAGGATGCTGCGGTTGCTGGAAAAACACAATGTGTGGACACATACTCAGACACACACACTGAGCAGTATCTTTTTATTACAACAGAATATACATATGTTATAGATGCTGTAACATTTAGAGCTAGAAGGAATAGTTCGTATACCACGGATTCAGATTAAACTCACGTTTCTAACAGTACGTACTGACTGTTTTACTCAACAAACTCCCAGAATATATTTATGTCCTTTTTTTTTTTTATTATTTATCTTATCTCCCCTGATAGGCTGTAAACTCCAGGAGGTCAAGGCCTACTGCATAAGGGTTTGAATCCTGGTCAGCCCTTACCAATAGGAGGTGCCCAGTAATATGGTGAAAAATACCTCATTCTTAAAGCAAACTTTCAAGTATGAATACAGTGTCAACCCCGGAAATTACTGGTGAGGCCTGGACATATTCTGTGAAAAGTAACACGTAACATTTCATGAACAGGTGGCTACCTCCATCTCAATGAAGACCATCTATTTCCTACACCAAATGCAAGGTAAGACTCTGCCCTGTCCTCCAGGAGGTGATGGGCAGGGGGGCACGAAAAAGTGAACAAATGACAACTGAGCCCTCAGGAAGTGCCAACCAAATGCCATGAAGACTTTGAGAAAGGGCGTCTGCATCTACCCCAAAGAGGTCAGTAAAGGCTTAAGGAAGGAGTGACAATTTGAGATGGGCCTTGAAGGTTGCGTAAGAGCACGTAAAGGAGAGCTGCACATGGTGAGGGTTGAGGACAGAGCCCACTTTGGTGGCTGTATCTGGGTCTTCGGTGCTGGCCCAATCTATTCTATTCCTGTTGCCTCAACTAAATGCAAACCATGGCTACTGGTTTGGTCACCCCTCAGCAGGACTGGAATTTTCTATGCTACTAATTGATCACACTGAGTCCATTACAGAATATTGTGTGTCTGTCTCCATCTTACCAAATGAGAAGCACGCTTGGAATTCTATGTTAAAATAATACACTGTGTTCCTTCTGTCTCTGGCCCAATTATGTGATGTTGGAACAGTCTGCTGGAAAACTTGCAATAATGACCAGCCAAGTGCTGAAGGGCATCATGTTTTGATTGTCAAACAGGTTGCTTATGATGCAAATCTATGACTTCAGAAGTGATTTCACAAACATTTTGGTAACAGCGATCTGACTCAAAACCTCCAACGTAGTCTCATAAAACAGCTGTGCGTGTAAGTCATCCAAAGATGGTCCTTGAGAAATGTTACAGAGAAAAGCATAAAATAAGAAGAGAAAGTCTGCATCTTGAAGAGGATATCGTTTCGCAGCGCACCTTTAACACTAAACACAAGGCGAGGGCCAAGGCCGTGCATCATTGAATGGGGCCGGTGGGGGGGGGGGGGGGGGGACACTTGTATAGGCTTATTTTACAAAATAAATTGGAGACTTTCCACCCACTGATTACAACACTAGGCAAAGAAAACTCACTTGGGAGGTCCCGTAAGACAATGCTTATTTCACACAGAACGTGTTGATCCGTTCAAGACTTTCGCTTTGATTTTTACGTTTTATTCCCCAGGCATCTGTTTGCGTGTTAAAATGCGACAGTCCAGGAGAGTTAAGTGACTTGCCCAGGGTCGCCCAGCAGTCAAGTCAGGGTGGGAGGATGGCATCCCTCACTCCACTGATTCCTTCCCTCTCATCCACACACACACACTTACAAAGACTCAGGAAAAGGGCCAAATATGTTATAATTCTGCATTTTCTGTTTCAGCTTCACTGCTGTTTATCACACCAGCTCAAAAACAATGCGCAACTCTGGTTTCTTAAAAATAAGAATGAATCAGCACGTGTTCAAATTTTACCTCTTTGTTCTTTTACTCCACTTGAGCCTTTAAAATCTGAGGCCCTTAATCCCATACAACATGACCCTTATTTAAAATTCAAAGCAAGTTCACACCAAGAGCCTTAAAGAGCATGGGTTTTACTGATGAGGCAACTGGGATCTAGAAAGGTTAAGTGACTGCAAGGTTACCAGCTAGTTAGTGGCAAACCAAGACTAGAAACAGAGTGTTCTGGACCTCAGCATGCTGAGTGGTGACGGAGGACCTCCGAAAAGCTGAATTCTAACCGCCTAGAGCACATGGCTTGCATTTTTTCACCCATGCTCTGACAGGTCCCCTCTACCTTGAGCTGCCCAAGGAAACATCTGACAAAATTCACACCCTGTGGAATTATCCAGGAACGATGTAGGATCTTCCTAAGAACACAGGTTTCTAGTAAGATGGAAGATATTACTAAGGTTGAAGATACTTACATCGTCGTGAGGGACGTAAAGAACGTCTAACAGCATCTCTTGAATCACTGAATGAGTCCCCAGATCAGCAGTGAGAATGACATTCTGAAAAAGGAAAGTCTTCTTTGTACCAGGTTACCATTCAGAAGGTAATTCCATAGCTAACATGTGCCAGACTCCGAGCTCAAAGACACACAGGACTAAGACAGCCCCTGCTCTTAGGAGCTCGTGGTCTGGCCGGAAGCACTGGTGAGTAAACAGACCACTCGCGTTGGTCTGACACGAGACAGCTCTGCTCCACCACTGCCCACGGCCTCTCCTCAAACCACAGATACACCTGTGGACAGGTGAGCAAACAGAGTAGGGAACATGGGCTCCACCTCCCGTGGTGCATACGAGCCCATGGTAGGCGGGTAGAGAGGGTGAGGGGGGTTGTGGTTGGGTTGCAAAGAGACTGGACACCAAAATTGCTAAGTACAGGCCTGACCCAAAGGCTGCACTCTTCTCGTGGGTCAGGTTTGGCAACGGGCCTCCCTCCTGTGACTAGTCCCCCTGAAGCATCCCCACGCTTCACCTTCTAGCCACTACCACCACAGCTATTCAAAAGAAGTCAAAATTAACATGCAAAGACCACGAAACACCACAGGGAAGAGAGGGGGTTTGTTGATCCTGTTTTAAATAGGCTTGGTTGCAAACCAGAGCTGTCAGGATGGCTGTTTTCCACAACACAAACCTGGTGAGGTCCTACAAGGACCTAACAGAAACCCAGATGAATTTCTTGGTCCTTAAAAAAAAAAATGCCTGGGGGTGAGTGTTCAGCCAGAATTCTCTAAATCTATTCCTGTTTCTGCCAGTCATGGCTAAGCCTGAGTGAGAATCTTTGTTCCTCTATTCAGCTCCCTGCCTGGATTGAGCAGGGATATCACTTATCTAAGGGTGTTGGCTACTCAACTCGCATTCACATCCTCGGTGTGAATTCAGAGATGCTGAAATATACACAGATTACCATCATTCCAGAAAGAAGCCGAGTATAAGTCTGAAAGGTAACGTGGAGGGGGCGGGGATGTCTGTGAAAATTGTTGTATATTTGGTTGCTGGTATCCCCATGCATAAGCACTCTTCTCTAACCAGAAAGACTAGTTTGCCATGATTTTGCGTCTCTTCTATAGAGCTTTGATCTAGGAAAGGAGCCACTCTAGAGAAACTGTGAAGATAATTTGAGGCAGGATTCTCAAATACGTGAACTTTCAGAGAGTGGCCACTTTAGCAGGTTAGGGAGTGTGATCAGCAGTCGTGACTGAGGTCTGTGGAAAGAATGAAGAGGAAGACTAGATAGCATTTCCTCCCTGCTCTACACAGGGAAGGAGAGCAAAGGGAGAGACTTCAGGAATATTTATGAAGATGAAGCTCTGGATGGAACCATAAAAGAACACCAAAGAGTTGCTGGTAGGGTGGGGAGATGTAACAGGAGGATTCTGGAAACAAAGCAAGCAGCATCTCTGAAACCAGTTTTGTTTCAGCATAAAGAATTTCCTCGTCAAGAGTAATAGTTGAGGTAAGTTCCTTTTTTGGGGGGAGGGAATGAAGAAATTAGAGACAATTTGTAGCTTCAAGGGATCAAAGGAAATTTGGGAACTCACAGTTGACATATGTATTGGGTTGGACAGTAGCCCCACAAAATTCATATCCTTCAACGTCAGAATGTGACCTTATTTGGAAATAGGGTCCTTGCAGATATAATTAGTTAAGATGAGGTCACAACTGGAATAGGGTGGGCCCTTAATCCAATATGACTAACATCCTTATAAGAAGACGTGAAGAGACATAAAAACAGCAGAGAGAGAAAGAATGGCACATGAAGACAGAGGCAGAGTTTGGAATGATGCCTCTACAGGTCAAGAAATACCAAGGTCAGCCAGTAACACCAGAAGCTAAGAGAAAGGCATGGAACAGACTCTCTCCTAGAGCCTTCAGAGAGCACAGCTCTGCCAACACCTGGATTTCAGACTTTTGGCCTCCAGAGCTGTGAGAGAAGAAACTTCTGCTATTCGAACCCACCCAATTTATGGCACTTTGATGTGGAAGCCCCAGGAAATTAACATAGCATACCACATATGCATTTTGCAAATGAAATATAACTAGTATAGTCTTTAATTTGATTTCTTTATACCACACAATGGGAATTTCCCTTCTGTCCATGAAGACTGAACACTATGGAAGTGCACTCCCACCATAAAACAATTAGAAAACAAATGAATAAAAGTTATGAAACAAATGACATAAGTCCTATGATTGCCCGAGGTCACTGCCTAGAGAATTTCAGTTTGGGGTGGGGTGGGGGGCGGGGGTTAGGTGGACAGAGCCCAATAATCTCACTGAATTCAGGAGACTGAGACTGGAGTTTGGGGAGGCCAACGTAGATGAATCTGCAGGGCTGAATACCAGAAAAGAAGGAGCTACACGGAGAGAGCAAGCTCCAAAGATATGCAAAGGAGTCTTCTCTAGCCTTTAGCTGAATTCTGAATAGCTCATGTCTGAGAAAAGCCTCCAAGGAATGGAAAGAACTATGGCAAAAAAAAAAAAAAAAAAAAAAAATTACCAGAGCTCACACAAGGCTGGGAAGTTTGTGTTCCCAAGAACCAGACTGTAGAGACATCATAATATATGGAGCATTGGGTATAATCTTCAAAAAGAATGTACCTTAGTAGGGGAATAAATTTTTCCTAAAATAAAGGCTGATCTGTGTCCACTATAACAAAGCATAAAAGCAAACTTCAAAAGGATCCTCAAATAGATCTGTAAGTTGCTTAACAGCATACCAAAATAAAAGTTAACTTTCCTTAGAGGAATATAACAAAATCCAGCAGCACACAACACTAAATCAAAAATGAACAGGCATGCAAAGAAACAGGAAAATATAACTCATAACCAAAAGAAAAATAAATCAATACAAAGACTCAGATAAAAGATAATAGAATTAGTAGGCAAAGACCTTGAATAGCTTATTACAAATCTTAAAAATACTCAAGAATGCAAAGGAAAATATTAGTATGCAGAGAAATAAACAGAAGCTATAAAATATGCAAATGAAACTTCCAGAAGCCAAACAAAAATAAACTGGAGGAGATTAACAGCAGTTTAGATGATGAGGAAGGAAACATTAGTGAAGTTGAAGTCATAGAAGCAGAAACTGTGCCAAATGAGACAGCACAGAGACAAAAAAGACTGAAAATAAATGAACAGGTGAACTGTGGGATAACATAAAGCAGTCTAGCATTTTTGAAACTTCAGTACCAGAAGGAGGGGAAGTAAAGGGGAAGTCTGAAAAGTGATGTGAAGAAGTAACAACCAAATTAAACAAACAAAAAAACAAAAACAAAAAAACACCCCCCAAAAAACAAAAAATGATCTGGTGGTCTCTGCCTTTTAATTGGAGTGTTTAGATCATTTAAATTTAATACAATTACGAACACGGTTGAGTTTAAATATACCATCTTGCTATTTGTCTTCTATTTGCCCTGTCTGTTCTTTGTTCGTTTCCCCCTCTTTTTTCGTCTTTGGATTAATGGTGTATTTTTTATGATTTTATTTTATCTTCATTACCATCAATTTATCACAGTCAACCTTTAAATTCTTTACCATTTCACATACAATGTAAGAACTTTACAAAGTATACTTCAGTTTCTCCCTCTGGTCCTTTGTACTATTGTTGGCATATATTTTACTTCTATATACATTACAAATCCTTAATACTGTTATTTTTGTTTTAAGCAGTCAATTATGTTTTAAAGAAATTAAAACTGAGAAGTCTTTTATGTCTATCTACATATTTACCATTTCTCGTGCTTTTTATTCTTTTGTGTAGATCTAAATTTCCATCTTCCTTATGCTTGAAGCACTGTTTTTAACCTTTCCTGTAATACAGGTCTACTGGTGATAAATTCTCTCAGCTTTTGTTTGTCTGAAAAAGTCTCTATCTCCCTTTTTGAAACATTTTCACTTTCAACTTCTAATTTTTTTCAAATTATAATTTTAGATTGACAGCATTTTTTTTTCTTTCTGCACTTTAAAGATGTCATTCTATTGACTTCTACTCTGAATGGCCTGATGAGAAGTCTATCATGTTTATCTTTGTCCTCTGTATGTAATGTGTCTTCTTTTATATGACCGGGATGTTTAACTTTATCACTGGTTTTCATTAATTTTTTTTATCATGTGCCTTGGTGTTATTTTTTTTTCAACAAAAGTATACAGAAAGCCAGTAAAGATACAGAAAGCCAGTAAAGATACAGAAGATTTGAACAGCACTATCAACCAACTTAACCTAATCGCCATTTATTGGAGACTCCACCCAACAGCAGAATATATGCTCTTTTTAATTGCACAAGAAACATTCACCAAGATATGGTTTCAAAACAAGACTCAAATTCAAAGTGACTGAAACCATCCTGTGTTCTCTGATTGCAGTGGAATTAAACTAGAAATTGGTAAGTCCTCAAATATTTCAAAGTTAAACAACATACTTCTAAATAATCAACAGGTCAAAGAAGAAATCACAAGGGAAATTATTTATATCTACTGAACTGAATGCAAATGAAAACACAAGAGGAAAAACTGGTGGTGAGAGGGAAACCTATACCATTTAATGGTTATTTAGAAAAGAAGAACGGTCCGTACACCGGAGTGATAAACGTACTTATTTATAATTTGGGCACTCAGAATTAATTTTAATTTGCAGATTTCTGGGCAAAGTCTCAACCTGACTTCTCTCCCCCACTTATCTCCCAAGAAAACAACTCAAGCTCTTTTTAAATATAGGCATTTCTGAAACAAAGAGACCTCTGCCTGTCAGCTCTGTGGAGAAGGAAGGCTGTGAACTAGCTCAGTGCTTCTCAAACTTTAATTTGCCTATGAATCACCTAGGGGGTCTCCTAAAAATGAGCATCTGAATCAGCAGATGCAGGGTTAGGCCTGAGATGATGCATTTCTAACAAGTTGCCTAGTGAGGCAGACCACACTTTCATGGGCAGGAAACAAGAACCCCGTCCTCCAAAAAACACATCAGCCTCATTTTAACCAGAAACAATTTCTCCCACCAAATCTTTTAACTTCCTCCTGTGTCCTCTTCCCTCTCTGGAGAAAATGCCAAGAAAAGGTCAATGGGTGCTGGGGGCAAAGCTACTTAATAGAGAAGAGACAGAGCTGGCCACTGACTACTGGATCAATTAAGTAGCAGGTGCCCACCTGGGATCAGGACTGACTTTAATAAGTATTACTTTCAATGGTCTGAAACCTTTTTGAATGCCTAAAATTACCTTGGACTCAGACCAGTATTTTTTTTTTTAACAACAGTAGTGCTATTACCACATATAATGAGAAATCTTAAAAATGAGGTTGGTTCTGTGCTTAATATTACCTGCTTCTGCAGCCTGATAAATCCTGACTCCTAGCTGACCCTGTGTCTTGAGCCCCTGAGCTAGGCATAGGTGTTTATTCTGCCCAGCAGACAGTACTCGGGCACACCACAGTCCTGTAGAAGAGGTTAATGGGTAAACGGGAAAGTACGAAGGGCAGGAGAAAAGCGGAGACCACGTGAGCTGGGCTTCGTGGAGCTGTTCCGTGTATCCACCCACAGTAGAGTCCACAGTGCTGGAAGGATGGTTGTACTCTGAGTTATAAAAATATTCTGCACTCTGGGGGCAAAGATTTTTGTTCAGCTGCATCTTCCTTATCTGCAAATTGCCAATCCCAGCCAAGAAATGGAACATTGAGTTTTTTTGAACTTATTGCTTCCTGGCATGGAAAATTATATAGAATTAAATTTACCCCCTTTTTAAAAAAAGAGAAAACTTTAATTCCAGGTATAAATTCATTTCTATTAGGACTTAAAGACTTTTGTAAGATTGACTGAATGACTATAGATAGACTTTCTTAATTCATTCATTCAGCAGAGCCAGTAGAGAGTAAGGACCCCTATACACGTCATGAAACCAGCCTGGAATGAAACGTTTAAGTAATTCATATAGAGGACCTGGATTATGCAGCTTTAGAACAGAAGCCAGCAATCTACAGCTCCTGAGTCAGCCACCTAGTTTTATAAATAAAGTTTAATGGGAATGTATTCCCATTAAAGTCCTATTTTTTGAAGTACTGCTTCTGCACCACTGGAGCAGAGTTGAGTAGTGGTCGCAAAGACTCCGCTTGCAAAGCCCTAAGTATTTGCCATCGGGCCCTTTAAGAAGTTTCCAACCTCTGCTCTAGAAGAATGTGCAAGGACCCAGAAGTTTGAAGAAAGTGGAAACTTATTATACTGAGCAGAAAGCTCTCAATATCACAGTACAAAATTTAAATGAAGCATCTTTGTGAAGTCGTGAGTTTCTAACACGAAGGGTTTAAGCAGCTCCTAGATGACCCCCACCCTAGAACTGTGGCGGAGGGGATGGAGGCGCCATTGGAAGGGTTTCTAAAATCACATCTGTAATTCCGCATCATTTTATGCTATCAGTCGCACAGAGGTCCACATGAGACTTCTTAAAACATCGTCTCCCTTGACTCACGAAGAAAAACATCTTACATTACAGCTAAGAGAATCTAAAGAAAACAAGCATCTTGAAAAGGAGCGCCCTGGGTATCTTCTGATGGCCAGTTCATCTGTAATTGGCCCACAGAAGGGACGCTGCTGGACAGAAGCCATGTCTAATTCTGTGGCCATTACAGCTCTTAACATACCGAGATTGCTCCACAGAGATTCGTAAATATAATTTAATGATGTCTGTGTAATCCAGATTGCCAAATCTTTCTGCAGTCTTACTCTTGGGCACAGAATGTATGTGCCAACCCAGTTATAGACTTCGAAGTATCTGCAGCACCGCTGGATGTTGTAGAACAACAGTAAGGATTGTTTTCTGGAAATCCAGGTGGGTGGGCTCACAGAGAAAGAAGGCCTAAGAAGCCCAAGATTCATCTTTGCTTTTTGTTTCTTCACCAAACTGCTTTTATAACATAGCAAATTAAGAGCGGTTTTTTTTTTGTTTTTTTTTTTTTTTTGAAGTTTCCAATTAAAGTACTTGACCTGTCTACTGAATTTTTAGTAGACTAAGCCAGGTTCCATTCTCCTGCCAGAGGAACACACTTTGCAATTCTCAAGCCAATTCTTTCTCTGACCAATTTGGCAGCGATTGGCTGAGCTTGCAGGTAGTAGTGAGAGCAGAGAGCTCCCAGTAAAACGTTCATTTTTACAGTGTTGGCTTTCACCTAAGTATCAGCGGGAGGCAATACCACTTGGTCAAGTCCACAGTCAAGCGACATCAAAGGCCCTGAGCTTAACGTGGCTGAGTCCAGACTAATCCAACAACATTTGAAGCGTTGGGTTGTAGCCAAGGACAAGTAGATTGAGAACTTCCGTCCTGACTCTAGATTAAGAGTAGCTTAGACAGCATCCTGAGACGGACCCATCCCCCATCACAGCTGAGACAGTCCAAGAAGAGACACAAGGTAGACAGAATCACAGCTCTGACATCACAGAATTGGGGCAGATGTGGAGGTAAGGAGGTTACCTGGCACTTAACCTCAAAGTGTTTGATGCCCATGGAAACCATACTTAAAAAGAAATAGTAGCCAAGTTATTAAAAATCTTACCATTTATTAACTCTCTTTCAAATAAAGAATGTTCACTTTGTTTTTCTTAAAGAATAGAGAATTAAAAAATCAAAGAGGCTTTTTTTTAACTTCAAATTCCAGAACCAGCTGGAAAAATCTCAAGATACACCTAGTGGAGGTCCCTATATTTATGGAGTTCATTTAATTAAGTAGCAAAAGGACAGGTAAAACACAAGCAGAGCAGCCAATGAAAATAAAAAGTTATTGTAAACGTCACTCTGGGGCATCTCAAGCTAAATCGTGGCCATTGTGCAAGTTCAGAGACTCAAAAGGAGAAAAATATCGGCTCAACTTCCAGACTCAGAATGCTTCCGACTTCTCGTGCCCTACTTGATACACCCCAAATAGATTTCTATCCCAGAAGCTGCTACTCTCCAGAAGGCCTGTGTATCTACGTATCAGCCTCCTCCTGGATAACCTGGCCTATATATCCCATACTCCGGCGCCTGGCAAAGTAGCTGGTACACAATAGGCACCACCAGCGTTTAAGTGGATGGATGTACACATGGCACTGATAGCAGGAAAAGTGCCCTCAGCATACATGGGACCCCTTCTTTAGCCTCCCTGTCTGTCACCATTCTTACCCATTATCATAATAAGTGCCTTTGTTTCTGTGAGTTCCATCATCTGCCTCTTTAAATCCCACCCACCCTTCCGGCCACAGGGCTTCTCAAAGTCTGGTCCCATGAAACACCTGACGAAAAGCCGTTTGGGATGCTTCTTAAAATGTGGATTCCTTGGTCCCATAGCAGACATACTGATTCAAAACCTCTGGGCGGGAAGCCCAGGATGGTACACGTTAAACACACTCTTGAAATTATTCTGCCATCCATCATCCACAAAGTACATTTAATGCCAAGTCCAACCTGCCTTCAGAGATCAATCAGGCGATGTCACACTGTCCCCTCTGCACTGGGGACCGTGTATGACACAACTATTTGGCAAAAGACTCCAGCCCTACACACAACGGGGGTGTAGGCTGTTTCTTTAGAGAAATGTCCCACAGGCCTGGCCAGAGAGGTAGGTGCGGGGCTCCTGGCTCCGGTGCAAACAGACAAGGGTTTCTTTGACAATGTACTGCTCATCTTGACCAGTAATTTATCTCCTGCCTCAGGCTGCAAGTAAATCTGAGACAATTTACAGAAATACAATGTTACAAAATAAACAGGAAGGAGATGTGGAAAAAGGAACAAAAGAAAAATAGGGCAAGAAAGACCATGTTAACCCAGAAAAATAAACACCATATAGTAAATAGTAGTTCTAAGTTTCCTAGTGACCAGCAAAGATGGAAACATGACCATTTACAACACTCACCTAAGACAAAAGTTGGTCCGAAAAAAATTATGAACTTGCCTAACACTGGCAATCTGAGCTAAGCAGAGCATCGTATTCTGAAAAGCATATCAATAACACAGAATGCCAATCCCTCCCCTTCCCCAGTGGAGGTGCAGTGGTTTGTCAGTGGTTACCTTTTGTAGATGAAACACACCCTAGACAATGAATAGCTACAGGAAAGTTCTAAAGCATTTCTACTGAAGTTTAGAAAACCAGTGGTGACAGTGTGGGAGATGAAAGTGGCAGAACTAGAGATTCTTCCTATTTTACTAGGATACATGATTGGGCTGAACCATGTAGGGACTTCCAATTTTTTTTCACAGGTTCATCCTCTGTTGATCCCAGGAATAGGACAGCATCGTCACGGCAGCATACTTGCAATCCTAGAGACTAAGGCCATGATGGGATGCAAGAAAATTATAGACTGCGGAGATCATGGGACTACGGAACTCCAAAATTACAGGCCTATGGAATTGCAATGTTTCTCAGTACATGACGACAGTTCAGACCTCGACAGTCAAATCTTGGATCATTCAGCTTGGGTAGGCTTAGTAATGGCCAACGTCCCCACCCAGGCAGCAGCAGACCAGAGGCACTGAGCTTACTCACAGGGTATCTGTGGTCCCCACAACCGGGGTCGCCCCCAAACATCCTCCTTTATCGCACCTTATGTTGACACAGTGCTTCAGCTTTATAAATTTCTCTCAAAAACATTATCTTAATTCCAGAAAGCACATGCCTAAGTGCTTTCCAAAAGAAGTTAAGAATCTACACGTACTGCCCGATGTTTCCCAGTGTTCTTTCCTGATGGTTTCCTACCCTCAGCATCAGAAGACGATGTGTTAAATTACAGGACAAAGAACATGAAGATTTTTTTATATGGCCTCTCACTGCCAACACATCCAATAGCAGCATCCAACTGCCGAGCACTGAAGACATACCAAGCGCACTGCTAAGCTCGCCACAGGGAGTATCTCAATGAATCCTCACAAGAACCCCAAGAACTCAATGCAGTTGCTGCTTCCTATTTCTACAGGTGATAGAACTGAAGCACAGAGGCCTAGGGAGCAAGCCTCACGTCCAAACACAGGCAGTGTGCCTCCTCCATTCACATATTCTAATCCAAGGGATCTCAAGGGACCAAGACCGGTGCCAAGACCCTGCATAAACACGACTGTATCCATTTTTATTGCTGCTGTAACTCATCCCCACGGACTCAGCAGCTTAAAACGATGCACATCTATTCTCTCATGGTCCTGTAGGTCCGAAGTCTGACATGCATCCCCCTGGGCTCAAATCAGGCTGTTGGCAGAACTGCTTTCCTTTCTGGAAGCTCTGGGGGAGGGTCTGTTTCTTTGCTCATTTGAGTTGTCGGCAGATCTCAGTTCCTTGTGGTTGTAGGACTGGCATCCCCATGCCCTCACTGGCTGTGAGCGGAGGGCTGGTCCCGGTTTCCACAGGCCACTGCGGGCCTGGGCTTCAGGCTACTTCCTCTGTCTTCAAAGACAGCAGAAGCAGGGGAGTCTCTCTCACCCTCGGAATCTCTCTTCCCCTCCCTCCATCACATACCTATGGCTCTGCCACCTCTACTTCCGTTTATAAGGACCCCAGTGAATCATCATCCACGATAATCTTCCTATGTTAGGGGCAGCTGTCTAGCCATCTGAACCCCCTTTTGACATGGAAGGTAACACATTCACAGGCTAACACTGGGGGCAGGTACCACGAGGGCCAGAATCCTGCTACTGCAAATACTCCCAATGGTGACCATCCACACGTGTCTAAACCAGCTCTCACACACAGGTGGGCCTGTGAACTGAACCTTGTAAACAAAACTTTCTTAGGAGTAGGTCCTCATGTGATTAACTGGGGAGGTAGAAAGGAGAAGAGCATAGAGTGGCACTGGCTAATTCCCAGCCCCGGGAGACGACACCTCTCTTCACACTACCCACCACAGGTGTAGATTGGCCAGCAGACCGGAGAGAAACCGGGTGGCAAATGAAGCAGAATTTCCATCTGGCAGTCCCGCTGCGCTAAGCTGCTGGTGGACGAGGCTCGGGTCACTGCTGAAGTCTCCTCTTGAGCCCATTCATTTCAAAGACGGAAATGTTCTCTGCACCTTGACCATAGTTCTATGCTCCCAAACTTGTGTTTTTAATTTTAAGGAGAAAGGAGGGAAAGCATTCCAGGAAGACCAGGTGAAGTCTAGTCAAACATCTATTTAAATCATAACCTTTCAGATTTTAGTTCCTGGAAGGAGTCCTTTTTCCACCAGTGATCATCATTTAGGTGCGATGCGTGAATTCGTCACCTAATTTCCCTCCTTTATTAAACATTCCACACTTAATTGAAGGAAAGGAAAATTACAGGAACGCCTATGACTTCCACATCCACCAGCAGAAACCCACTTCTCTGTACACTCAGTCTGAAGGTCATGTCCCCTCATGAATTAATCACATCTCCCTGGCACTCCCATAATATTTTATCTCTATCATAGACACCACCACATAAAGGGGTTTGGGGGTAGGGGTCTATGCTACTCTATCTTTCCCCATCCCTACTGTGGTCAGCGCCAAGCTGGGTGCCTTAAGAGGACCCCATAAACACTGGACAATCAATTCAACCTGTCATTTCTAATATGGAAGATAATCCCTCGGTTTCAGGAAGCTTTTTTTTCAGGGTGTATCACCCAGGACACCTCAGATGCCATCTGGTCAGAGGCACACTCTCTACCACTCCATCTCCCAAAAGTAAAATGATGCAACAGTAGAACCAGCATCCTTTTGTCTTCCTGTGCTACCTGTAACCATTTTACAAACAGATCTTTTTTGCATTCTGTGGAGAGTATATAGATATTCACCGTAAAATCTTTCCATTTTTCAGTACATTTGAAAATGTTCACAACAAAATGCTGGCCAAAAGTAAGGGATGAATCATAACTTGGAATTTGCTTCCTCAAACAACGTGTGGAAGTCAATCACAACATTTGCAGGAATCAACAGGGAGGAAGCCAAGAACTCATTGTGGAATTATAAACGAAAAGCGCTTAGGTAAGAGTTTGGTAAAACATGTTTGCTGCCCAGTAGGAAAAACCATGTACTGTAGTTGACCTTAGAATCATGGAAATAAATTCCTCATTCCAATGAAACGTCCTGGTGACATATTTTATTTTTGCAGAGTGAAACGGGGCTACCCCGGTCGTCCCTGTGGTTTTTAGTGATGCAAGGTGGCACTTTGGGAGGAGTTTCAGTTCTGAGCTCAGCTTCCTGTGAGCTGGGCCCCAAGCACCAGAAGAACCACAGCAACAGGTCACTCCATGGGGGAGACAGAGAAGGATCAGGTACGCAGGAAGAGCAAGCATTTCCACTGTCCTGAAGACAAAGGCCTCAAGGATAAGTGAAGCCAAAGGATGATCTGCTTCAGAAAAGAGTGTCTCGTGTCATTCAACCCTGAGAGGAGAGTGGAAGTGCCCTGGTTAGAGGATGCCCAACAGATGCAAGACAAATCGTGCTCCTTACAAGAGCCAAATGGGAAAAAAATGAGGGGTAAATAGTACAAAGGCTGAAACACCTCAACCTTAAAATTCCCGACTTACGTACTATTACTTGTTCCTAAAGACGGACAAAAGTAAAAATAAAAAACAAAACCATCAACTAGCCAGGATGTGGAAGCATCCTAAGTGTCCGCTGACAGATAGAAAAAGCAAACATGGGATACACGTATGATGGAACAGTATTCAGCCTTAAAAAGGAAGGAAACCCTGCCGTTCTCGACCACGTGGGTGAACCTGGAGGACGTGATCCTAAGAGAAATAAGCCAGACCCGGAATGACAAACACTATGTGACCTCACTCACACGTAGACGCCACAACAGCCAAACTCGTAGAAGCAAAGAGGGGATGGTGGTTACAAGAGGCTGGGGGAGAGGGAGAAACCGGAAGAGGCTGGCCCAAGGCTACAGAGTTTCAGTTACACAAGATGAATGGTCCCCGAGATCTCTTCCACAGCGACGTGAATACAGTAACAACACTGTAATGTATACTTGCAAGGTATACTTGAAATCTGCTGAAAGGGTAGATTTTAGGTATTATCACCAAAAAAAAAAAAAAAAAAAAAAGGAAAGGAAAGAAAAAATGCTAATTACGTGAGGTGACAGATCCGTTGATTGTGGTGCTATTTCACAATATATCAAATCATCACGATGCACGCCTTAAATATATATGATTTCTGTTTGTCAATTACACTGCAACCAAGCTGGAAAATATATCAATAAACTATTTATTTGGGGTTGTGGGGGTGTAAAGGGAGTATAAACTATATAATATACCTTCCTCTACATCTACGTATATTTTTAGAAGGTATAAAATTCACAAGATTATCACTTGATGGGATTTACGAGTCTCAAATTATTTTCATAGCTCCTGTGGCTACATCTTCGCAGTTCATCAAATAAAAATGTGAAAGAGAACTAGATTTGCTACGTCTCTGGCCTCTATCAACGTCATCTCTCCCCTTTCCCTCCACGCTAAGGCTAATACCTATCCTGGAAATGAAAGTGTTTATGTCTGGCATACTCTGGTAGGGAGAGCAAAAATGAAGTGGATAGGGAAGAGAAAAAAAAAAGGATCTCTGTTCCAGGACCCACCTGTCTCATTATACATAATTTAAGTACTGAAGAGCTGTTTTTAAACAACTTTTCTAACGGCCTAGAAAAAGAAACATCCCATCTTGCATGCGCTTACTCTGATTTGACATTTTTTCCGACCGATTTGGACGCACTCGTGCCCACTTAAGCGTTCTCTCCGGATTGGCCGCTCAGACTTTCATTCTGCCTGATTCGTTTCACCAATGGTCTGGAAAGACGGGGAGGCAATAATGCACGTCTGTTCCAGGCACCCACCCAAGAGACCACCCTCCCCCTGGGTAGGGGTATCTCAACCCTGCCCTTGGTATTGATCTGGTTTGGGTTTTTAAACGCTCCCTGTGGCCTAGTGGGGAGCTGAGTGACTTTGCTTCAATAGACATGATGTCACCCCCTCAGCCCTTATGTAAACAGAGCGTCTAACACCTTCACAATGGAAGCCAGGCCAGCCGCCTCCAGGAGAAGCTGACAAGATAAGCATTCTGCATCAGCACCTGCGGGCAGAGCCGTGGCACAAGCAGGAAACTTAAACTTAGATCCAGCTGCACTTCTTTCTGACTCCTATGAATACTTAAAGTCATAATGACCTCAGATAAAGGGAAAATAACATTTCTCCTCCCGGAGGCCTTTTTTCTTTTTCTTTTTCCCTCCACTATCTAGTCACAGAATGTAAACCCTGGGAGAAGAAGGCAATGTCTCGTTTTATAACCACTGGTGCGAATGGAAGTTCGCGAGCATCCTCAGATCTGCAGTGTTTCACTGTTTAGAATTCTCTCATTCAAATGGTTGAGGTTATTCACGATGAGAGAAAGACCACCACACGCAGTCATTATATTTTAGAGAAACTGACCCTCATCCATCCCAAGAGCATCTACTGAGTATGACGTAAGGTAAGGCTAGGTACGTGGGGGGAGAAAGGGTGTCTGGAGGAACCAAGCATTGCATGATAAAGAATCAGAGTGTTGAAGTCAGTGTTGAAGGTAATCTGCCCAAATCTACCCAGCTGGCAGGTGGCAGCGCCCACACTGGAACTCAAGGCTCCCAACTCCCTCCTCTAAGCTACACGGAGCTCGTCTGCAAACACATCTGAACTGTGAATGCCACTTCACGCTGTCCTGCGCTGGGGAAGGTCACTAGACCCCAAATGTTCTTCCCCAGAGTCAAGGCACGTGGTGAGCCAATTTCCAAGAGGCTTCCTTGGGAAGATGGTATTTGAGCTGGGGTTTAAAGAACAAGTCGAACTGAGAAGGTGGAAACGGGCAGTGATGCAACGTAAAGGGGAGAAATCAGGAGAAAAGGCCACAGGAAGGAACGCATGGAGCAGACTTGGTTGGTCAAATGATACTGGAGACAAAGAGGAGGGGAGGGCATGAAACGGAAGGCATGGAGTCACTTGGCATCCTGGCTTCCGTCGGGGCCACGAGGATCCAATGAAGGTGACGGTGGGATAACAGATCACATCTGTGCTGCAGAAGCACCGAGCTGGCGCTGACGCAAGGGGGGACCAGCGGGAGGGGAGGCCGGCATGGAAGTCCAGGCCAAGCTCATAAAGACCTCACCTGGGGAATGCGGGGAGAGAATGGAGGAAAAGATGGGGAGACGGGAGTGAGAGATTTCAGAAGCAGAAACAGTAAGTCGGGCAACTGCCTGGGTGTGGGAGTGAGGACAGAGATTGAGGGTGACACTAAGCCACGAGCACCAGGGTCTCGGGCCCTCGTCAGCACGCTCACGTCCACGTGGGCTTGTTCAAGCGTAGATCAGCAGAGCACCCGAGGCCCCACGGGTCCAAGAAGGTTTTCACTGCACGTCAATAAAAACGAGAGATCTGTGCTGACTTGAGAACTCCAGGTGATTGTCCTGCAGTGAGACGGGTATGGAAACAGAGACTGCCCAGAGGGTTTGGTAGCAACTTGACTGATCATTTTATATCAGTGGAATCTGATCACTAAAAATTAAGGCTTGATTTTATATATATTTTGTTTTTTCCATTTCACTTCTCTAATTGTTCATTTTTAATGAATTTGACAAACGTATGGGTCCACAGAAATTTAGACATTTTTAAAAACCCAACTGGGTCTTGCACAAAGACAGTCTGAGAAACAACCTTTGACTACACTTTCAACAGATGGGGGAGCAAAAGGGGAGCACATGAGGAGGGGCTCTGAGCTGAGACTCCTCCCTGCAGCTGACACCCGGCCGCCTGAACCCACCAGCTGCCGGGGCCCCATCACCATGGTCCGCTCACCCTGCACACGCATCACCTGAAAGCTGGCGCCTGGCCACCAGCACGCCATGTGGCCACATGTTATCTCCGAACTGCTACATCTGAGTGTGGCCCCCCCCCCAAAGCCACAGCCATCTCCGCCCCGTGTGGAGGTCGAGGGCCACATGCCAACCCTCTGAATCTTTTGCTATTTTTCAGGAAATGTCTCCACACGGCCATCTGGGGGACAGAAAAAGAATCGAGTGAGCGAGTAGCATCACAGAAGCTAGACAGAGAATTTCTCAGGACTGTACAGTGGGTGGGGAAGGAGCGTCAGAGGGTTAAAGGCTTTGAGAGGAGGGTGAAGACTCGGGGCAGAGTGGTTAGTTGCCTGTGATAGAAGAATGTCCCCAGAGTGATGGGGACAGAAGTCACACGGCAAGGGGACAGGAGAAAAACGTGCAACAAGGGAATGGTGGCGAGGCAGGGAGCCGGAGAGACAGCTCAGCAACTTGACCGAACCGTTCCATCGTGTGACTGGGTGCTGCCTGGAACATTAACTCTAAGTAATAATTTTCTCCCCAAATCTCAACATCCTCCCCTGTGTACCTACTAATGCTTAATGGACAAGGGTGAGTCAAAAATTATTCGCACTCCGGTTATATTTAAACGTCTGTAAATTCTACAGCCGGAGTGCGGATAATTTTTGATGCGCCCTCATAAACTTGCAGCTGTGAGTCTGTTTTTGCCTTGCTGAGATAATAGGGTAAGTCACATCAGGCATTCTTTAAGGCAAAAGGCCATGAAGAAATACAATACTGCCGCCCCTCCCCCCCCCCCACAAATGCAGTTTTCTATTTAAGCTTACAGAACACTTGGAGAAGGATAAGCATAGCAGAAGAAAGTTAGCAGCACATTGGGGTCTACTTTGGTAAATTTCTTGGACTTGTGCCCTACCTCAATTGCCAGAATTTAAAACAGAAACACAGGGAAGCATCTTTGTGATACTTGCCAGAAGGATCAAATTTTTTCAACTTGAGCGTTGAGGAAGAAGATGCCAACAGGATCACTAACCATCCAAAGGGCCCCAGATGCTTGATCTCAAAATCAGAAGAGATCTGCCTGTTTTTATTTCAAGCTCCTAAAATAAACATGGGATTGAGGTCAGTCACCCCTGCAAAGAGCAGGCTTGACCCCAGAGTTCTCTGATCCAAGAAAACCATTCACAAGCATCTTCAGTAAATTCCATTCTTAAGGATGTTCAAAGCGTATAAGAGGAAAAGCATGAACAGCAACAGCATCAATGAAAGATGGGAATTTTCACGACGCTTCCTGTGTGCTAGGAAATTACTGCATTTCCTGGCATAGGCAACTGTTTATAAGAATAGCTCTGGACATATTCACTACCTTGATTGCAGTGATGGTTTCAGAGGTGCTTATATAACTCAAAGTGTATTATATTGTATACTTTAAATAAACAACTTATTGCATGTCAATTATACCCCAGGAAAGCTGTTTAAAAAAAATAATCAGGGACTTCCTAGGTGGCGCAGTGGTTAAGAATCTGCCTGCCAATGCAGGGGACACGGATTCGAGCCCTGGTCCAGGAAGATCCCATGTGCCATGGAGCAACAAAGCCCCTGCGCCACAACTATGGAGCCTGTACTCTAGAGCCCATGAGCCACAAGTATTGAGCCCATGTGCCACAACTACTGAAGCCCACGTGCCTAGGGCCCGTGTTCCACAACGAGAAGCCGCTACAATGAGGAGCCCGCGCACCACAATGAAGAGTAGCCCCCGCTCGCAGCAACTAGAGAAAGCCCGTGTGCAGCAACAAAAACCCAATGTAGCCAATAAATTAAATAAATTTATTTTTAAAAAATAATAATAATCAGAGATACACAATAGGGAACACTCCTAGAATTAATTTCTGAGCATTATATAGTCTGGGGTTTCTCTGCTGTGTTCCAGAGAGTTAAAAAGCGGTAGCAATCAGGGTCCAGTCAGGGAAAGAGAAATCACGGCAAGTGTCTACAAGAGAGGGAACTGAATGCAGGGGAGTAAAGGCATCGCAGCGGGAAAGGCACGCAGGTTGTGGTCAGACAACCCACAGATAAGCAATAGCCAGAAACCACGTCTATCCTCTGGAAAAGGCAGAGAGCCTGGGCCCACCAGCGGAAGATGGCACCAGGCGGCCCTTCCAGAGAGGGCCAGAGCCGTGGAAGAGCAGGAGCAGCCGGGAAGGCAGCCTCCTGGGGTCCCACCCCCGCCCTACAGAAAAGACCAGGGGAGGGTCAGGGGCGGCTCTTGGGGTAGAGAGGCCCGGGTCTGGCATATGGATGTTTCAGAGGGCCAAAAGGGGGCTACAGAGCAAAAGTCAGTTCAAAAAACTCTATTAAAGCAAGTTAGCAGAATTCCTTACTGCTGGGCTTTCATATGCTCCTAGATGCAGAAATCTCAGAGAGTAATATGACCTAAGGTGCTTCCATGCTCCTCCTCTGCAGAGCAGTTGGGAAAAGTCTTCCGCGAAACACTAGTGGGAAAATGCTGATCTAGCCCAATACTCACATTTTACAGACAAAGAAAGGCCCAGACATTTGGTTAAGGGGCTTGAACGTGCTACTATAAAAAGGAATAACAGGAAGACTAGAGGCTGAAGCTTCCTGCATCTTAATCAAGTGCTCTTTCCTCAACTCTACACTCAAGAGGCCTTAAGCACTTTCTAGTGCCACCAAGAACATCAGCACTTAACCGCTCTAGTGAGCGATACATCATTTTGGTGGCAGAAACTACCAGACTCCATGCAGATGTATACGATCTGCTGTTAGGTCAATGGCAACCTAAGGTACTCATCACTACAGAAAAAGAACAGATATAAAAGGAAACAAAGGCAACAAAGCTGCCAAATTTACTACTGGGAGGAAAAGAAGAGAAGAAAAGGAAAAGCAAGAGAAGAGGGGAGAAACTAAGCTCCAAGGGGTACCACCCACATCCCTGCAGCTATGCTGGCTTCCACATCTTATCATGACGACACGCATGTGCACATACAACAACAGACACAAACAACCTCAATTAAGCAGATGAAATAAACAAGGTGCCAGATTGGTGGGAAGAGTTCCAAAAGGTGGTGTTAGGGGATTCTGCCCTACACAGACCCCATAAAAAATGCAAAGGCCTGTTGCATGGCCCCCGGAAGAAATGCAACTCTCCAAATATCTTCAGCTGGAGACAGCTATGTCTTCCTCACCTTACCCTCCACAAGTCTCAGCCCTACCCTTCGACAGCAACTCACTTTTGGCTCAATTAAACTTCTATCCCACCAGACAGAGAGGTAGTTGAACCACCCGCAACTAAGTCAGGTGTTAAGGAACTAAGCTGAATTTCTCAAATCCACTGATACGACCCTGGTCCCAAGCTCCTCTTTTTAAGAGGTTTCATCTCTACAGGGATGTAGGAGGAGATAAAGGAGGTTACTTAGCTAGAATTCAGTGAGAAAATGGCCAACAACACAGCTGACACAAGAACTGGGGAGAATTCATAGAGTCTCACCTGTACATTATTTGTAAAGAAAGGGTCACCAGGTCCCAAACTAACTCTTTGATCAACAGCACTCTTTATGGTTACCGCATTACTTGTGTATATTACTGCACTTTCTCATTTATTTACCATTAGTCTGGGTAGACCTTTCTCATAGAAAACAGTTCAAAGCAAATGAGCCTAATCTACAAAGACCTCTGGTTTACGGAGTCTCTACTAATTTAATTTTAATCTGATCTAAACAGTCTCTCCTGAGGACACCTTTTCAAGTCCCCTGATCCTGCCACTAAAGCCAGTAGAAGGTATTTTTGTGAGTTTTTCAACCCAAAAGTCACAGTAAGTTTTAACAATATTTTTTCTTCCTTTCAGAAAACTTTAACCCCTCCCCCAATAACCTCCCAAATTTTAATAATTTACAAGCACAGAATTCCTCTAATTCTTGTTCATTCTTCAGGCCTCTTTCTTCTACTCCCCCAAATCCCGCCGAGCATGGATCAAACAGGGCACAAGCCAGAGAGAAATTTAATCACTCATATCTCTGCCTGAGGGATTGTCTAGGTACTATGGTGACAGACACCTCACTGAAAGTATGTGGAGGAAAAAAGATTTTTAAACTCCTAGACTTAAAGAGCGAGAGAGAGAGAGACATTTCTAATGGATTTGGTATCAACACACAGAAGCACAATATAAGGCCTACAGAGTCAATCAAAATTACTTATACACTGATGGAGTAAAGCAGCAGAAACAAAATATTGTTCAAAGGTATGTTGTTTCTCTTCCCTCAAACTCTGCATATTTTGAATTTTAGGATTTTTATTGATTTGTTTTTCTGGCTAAATGTACAGTTTCCCCACAGAAGATTTTTAGGGCAGTGAAACTACTCTGTGTGATGCCATGACGATGGATACATGTCATTAGACTCTCATCCAAACCCACAGAACGTGACAGCACGAGGGACCTGCAAGGCGAACTATGGACCCTGAGTGATGGCGATGTGTCCGTGCAGGTCCGCTGATTGTCACAGATGTCCCACTGTGGGGGGGGACGGTGGTCCCGGGAGGGGGTGTGCGCACGCGGAGGCGTCGGGTCATGTGGGAAATCAGAGCTTTTCACTCAATTTTCCTGTAGACAGACTACTCGAAAAAGTGAATTTATTTTTACTTTTTTACTGCTAGTTTACTTTTTTACTGCTAATTTATTCTGATAGAGGCGTGTTCAGTAAAATCTGGAAAACTTTCAGTCCTTCCTCTTCTAGTTTACAAAGCTCTGTCTTTAGACTATTTCAGTTCATAGATCGACAAGGGGGGAAGGAGAGTCAGTGGTCTCAGAGATTAAGCAAGGCCAATTATAAAAATCTCCTGGCCTCATCAGCACAGAGAACAGCCCCCACCAACGGTGCAGTGAGTTCATGCTCTGCTGATACACGGGTCAGACTTCTCTGCCAGCCCAAGTTCATGAACAGGAAACCAACAAGACTGTAAACACAGGGACAACAATCAACAGACGCAGATGTTTCGGGCTGGAAGTTACACTCTGGACAAGGTGAAAAGGCTAAGTGGCAGCAGGGTCATAATACAGCCGTCGGTGGATATCAAAGCTCAGCGTGGAGCGGGCTCCTGGGCAGTGCCTTCTGCCTCCCGTGCAGCCACCCGCTCCTCCCCCCTCGGACCCCTTGGATGATGAGAAAACAATCTGAACATAAAATCAGCGTTACGGAGCAAGGCATTTCAGGCGTAGGACAATTCCCAACCTATCTGGCAGGGTCAAGAACCAAGGGCGTGTGCCTGTGAACCCAAGAGCCAGGAAGGCTCTCCCACTCAGAACCAGAACCTCATTCTGCAAAAATGTTTGAAGGGGAGTCTTCAACCCAGTCATCTGGGACTCGGTTAGAGATAACAGGACCGTGGGGACCCATCCAGGAATTACTGATGTAATTTAGATAGCATCTCTATTATGGACCCGATCTCTTTAATAATGGACATGGGCAGGGCAGGAAGAGAATCAGTGTCTGCGGACATCAGTGGAACAATGCCGCTCAGGGCAACGTGGTTTTCAACTCATTTTTGGAGCAAAAACAATTCTTTAAGGTCAACGGTCCTTCAACCTACCGAAGAGGGGGATATTTATAGAAATACATCATTTTTTTCTTTTCTAAAAGCAGAGTTCTAGGAGAGAATGCTATCCCCCAAGAGAACCCACCAAATTCCAGGTCTGGGCTCCCCGCCTCCTGCCCAAGGCTGTGGTCCTGCATGCTTTTATAACTTCTCCTGAATTAACCACTCACAGCTGACCGACAACTCGACAGCCCTACTCCTCTGCTGCGTTAGGCTCTCTGTGCTTCTGCTGGTTGTGCCTCAGCCTTAAGATGTACCAGCAGCGAGGAGGAAACAGTCCTGAGTACATCTAACAAATGTAACTGCAAACCCAAGAGATGACATGGCATGCAAGAACCTTTTAAGCTGTAAATCTAGGAGCTATGGATGACACAAATGGACCAATCACCCCCAACTGCCTATTGACTGCAGGAGCCCAACTTAAAAACAGGCTGTCCGTTGCTGGGCATGTCACAGACGGTAGCTGTCTGTCCCCAGCCAGCTCCAGAGTCTAACTTCATAACGAGGCTGAAATAGTGTATATTTACAGTGGGAAAAGAAAATTGCAGAGAACAATATTTTCTTAACACTAGTAAATCAAGTGAAAAAATCCAATCAACTTCAGTGAACTACAATGTCTTATTTCTAAAGCTTGGGGGTAGAGAGGATAAGTTAGGAGTTTGGTGTTAACATATACATGCTACTATATATAAAATAAACAAGGACCTACTATATAGCACAGGAACTATACTCTATCTCATAATAACCTATCAGGGAAAAGAATCTGAAAAAGAATCGATATATATATATGTGTGTGTATAACTGAATTATTTTGCTGTACACCTGAAACTAACACATCGTAAATCAACTATACTTCAATTAAAAATTTTAATAAAAACACACTAAAAAATAAAAGCATTAAAAAAAAAAAAAAAAAAAAAACTTGTGGGCAAAGACCAGTAGGTATAACTCTGCAGTTCTGAAAATTTCTAGCATGCACAAAAACTTCAGGGGTTGACATGGTCCTGGTTCTTTAGCAGCTAATTTTCATGAAAACAGGAACGGCTTTCCTTCTCCTTGACACAATTGTCACCACTTTCATATATTCCAGGTAGGACTGGGACTCTTCTCTGGTCCCAAGTTTCTGGAGGCCAAGAGGTGCAGGAGGGGGGAGCCGGGAGGTAAGGGTATTATGAGAAAATGTGATCGAATAAAAGCAACTCAGCTGTCCCGATGAAAACAAGAAATGAAGGCAACAGAACACACCAGCTCTTTGTGGGGAACACAAAAGGGGAGGAAAAGATGCCAGCTGCCCCCCATACCAAGCCCCTGGGTGACACCATGCAGCCAGGACACTGTGGCCTGCCTGGGACAGGGCTGGGTAGGGAAATGGCCTGGGGAGGGTGAGGGGAGAAAGATTAACGGATCACAGCTGTTTACACGCACGGGACTCTGTAAGGGGCTCATATCTTAGGAAGTGTCTATACTGGTTTCTACCCCTTTTACTCAGATACCTAAGGGAAGCTTAGCCTAGTCAGGAACACTGCCTACTTTCCTTCCCACTACTGGAGGCGCCAAAGGTGGCGATGTGACAAATTCAGACAAGATAAGAGGGTAAAAAACCAGAGTAAGGCTCCAAGTGCAAAAGTTAAGAGAAAATGGCAACGGCTTTATATTAAAGGAAAAAAGAGCCTTCCCGGGAATAAATCATTTTTAAATACAGGATGGGAAACAGTGGAGGACTGACCTGAGAAAAAATTACCCAGAGCTGGTTAATTACCCAAGAAACTGTACAGGCTTCACTTTCCTTTCCTAACTCAGCTTCATAAACAGATGAACAAGAGGCAAAGATGAGAGAGCAGTTGGTTACCTGAGAGTTTGCTGTCCTACCTTTGACATCCAGTATTCACCCTCCGAACCCCCGTATCCAAGGAAAACACTGATGTGAAACCCAATATTTAAAGTAGCTAAACTCAGGGACTTCCCTGATGGTGCAGTGGTTAAGACTCCACGCTCCCAAAGCAGGGGGCCTGGGTTCCATCCCTGCTCAGGGAACTAGATCCCACAAGCATGCCGCAACTAAGAGTTCACATGCCACAACTAAGACTTTGCATGCCGCAATTAAGGAGTACACCTGCTGCAACTAAGACTCTGTGCAACCACTTTTTAGAAAAAATTTTTAATTAAAAAGTAAAGTAGCTAAACTCTGAAGACACAGTGATGAAACGATTACATGCTGATGAAAGTGCTAAGTCTGGGGGCTTTTTTTCCCACTTACACAGATGTTTATATCACTAGGACTCCTTCCTCCATGCTATTCAGAGGTAAGCTCTCAAGCAGAGGGACCAAGCATGAGTCAGCACATTTCAAAAGGATTTCTACCCATTCTTAGAAGGACAACCAGAGGAAACCCCATCTGAGGTCTAAACAATGGTATCTGCTTGCCCTTTGACCTGAGTTAAAGAACACTTTGTACAACTTTTTTGTTGAAATACCACTGAATCTCACATTTACTATTTGAAATCTCTTTAGGAGACCATCTACTGCTTCTTTGAGCCACACTCTTGCAATCAAATTCTCCAAACTAATTTTGCTGTGAATAGTTTGCAAGCATGGATTTATTTTCTGCTAACAAAAATCTAAGTACAGGCAGTTTAAATGAAAAATTGGACCACTGATCCTAAGAGAAAAAGACAGTACAGTGTATCTGGTCACAAAGCCAAGCAGGGAATATTCCATTTTTCTCCTAATTTATGTTTCCCAAGAGTAATTTTGTTCAGAAGATTGCCAGTATTTTTCGTACAAGTTTCCTGTTACTTGGGCTAATACATGCTGATTCCTTTTTCTGACCATAGTTTGTGTTTTTTATTTCATTTTATCCTAGCATCTGTAGATCAACACTTCATTAATTTCAAATAAATAAATGAAGTCTGAAATGCAGAGACTGAATGAAATCTTTGCACTACTCTCTAATGTAATGCATATTACAAATGAATACACGTGGGTAACTAATAAAGAGGATTAATAAAGCATGATAATACACATCAGATATCATGCATCCCAACATCCTAAATGCCTTCACTTTCCTCAAGTGTTTACTTCATAAAAATCAGGTATACCATTTGTAAGTGATCTAAATAAAATCAGGGATACCCTTCCAGCTTAGTGAAATATGAATTTTAAATGAACATGTCGACTTTCATTCAATCTTGATTAAGCGCCTCCTATACGCTCAGCATAATGTTAGGAACTTCGGTTACAACGGTGGATAAGCCTGGTTACTTTTTGAGGCTGACATCCTAGAGGAGTGACAAACAAATGAGTAAGCAAATTTTAGAAGGAAAAAAAAAAAACACACTCCTTGTGAGAAGTGCAACCAAGGAGATACACAGGGTGCAGAGATGGTAAATAAGTGCATGGGGGTGGGGCAGCACCAGTTTCTATGGAGTGGTTACAGCAGGAGGCTGCTTCTCCAAGGTGAATTTTAAGCTAAGACCTGAGATATTTCAGGATACTTCTCCAAGGTCACCAAATTGGCAGGCTTGCTTATTTGGCTGCCAAGACATTTTTTAGCATTAGAAAACAAGTAGAAAATGGCATCCGTTGCCTGGGTTGAATGCAGGTTCACGAGTGCATCCAGCTTGCCCGGAGTGCATCCAGCTTGCCTGGCAGGCGCTCTGCACACCAGCCGGTTTGGAGCAAGGAGGTTACACATCCCCAGACTACTCACCCTGAGAGAGTGTAAAACCGTCAACATAAACAGCAGTGGGCCGGTCACATGACCAGCCTTTGGGACGCATGAGAAATGTATCCTGTTGATTCACACTTCCTGATAACCCCTCTGACAAGACTCAAAGCATTTTTAATGTATTTCATGAGTAAGTTACGCGCCTGTCCCAGGGAAAAAGGATGTTTACAACTATGTAACACATTCCCTTATACTTTCCCTTTGTAACTTACATAACTCAGTAGGTGTAAGAATACTTTAAAGTAACCCATGCTGTAACCGGTATCTTTCTGTAGGTTCTTTAGTCATGTAATGCAGTAGCTAACATGCCATTGACACAGTAAGAAATCTGTGGAATTCTCCCAACATACTTATTTAAGGAATCCACATTGCTAAGCAATTACTTCCTCCAAATGAACGGCCCTTATGCTCAGAGCTATGATAATCAGATTGTATCACATGTTTAGCCTCTGGTTATGAAATCCCCATTTTCCTACTGCTAAATGGTTTAAGATTAAATGGAATTGCTTGACTGGCAAGTGGCTCGGCTTGTGATTTGGATTCTACTCACCTGGAAAAGATATTCTCCTCTAACTACACATGTGGAGTCCAGGATTGGCCCTACGGATGGTCATAACTTGCGGTCAGAAAGCCCAGTGGTGTGACAGGAGGGGCGTGGGACAGAATTCCCTTCCCAGTAATCTTTTTCCTTCTGTATTAGCCTATCCCAGTCCTGAAATGACACCATTATTGAGTTCCCTTGGAATTTTTCAGTGCTATTTTCTGAATCTTTAAAAGTCTTTCTGAAAAATGAAAATATCCCCTGGGAGATACTATGTTAAACCAACGGCTTTAGCACAATTAGTTGCCAACCAGCTTCAAGCAGTGCGACTGAGAAGCAGTGGGTACCTGCAGACCTGGAAAGGTTGGAAAAGCAAGGAGCGGGGAGAATTTGGAGATCACTAAACACAGTGAATGTCACCGTACTTTACAAACTTGCCTCAAGCCAATTCTCATAATTTCAAATACCAGTGGTTCCGAACCACTGGAATCACCTGGAAATCTTTAAAATCGCTGATGCTCGGCTTCCACCCCGTGCATTAACTTAACTGACACAGGGTACCACCTGGTCATCTAGCCTTCAAAGCCCCCAGGTGGTTCTCACATACAGCAATGTTTGGGAGCCACTGACATAAGGAAGCATTGCTCTTAATCTCTTTCTGGGGTGATGGGATTCCCTTCAGACATCGGGATCCCCAGGCCAGCGTTTCTTGACAGTGGTAGCACATTAGAAAAAGCTAAGGCACAAGAAAAAGGAAAAGTAAAAAAGAAAAAAGCCAGATCCCACCCTCTGAGACTCTGACTTAACTGCTCTCAGGAGCAGCCCAGCATCCCTTACATCTTTCCCTGCCCCACGTGACGCTTGTGATCAGTCAAGGTCGGGAACCATGGTGTAAAGCCCAGGAAATGTTTTCTGGAGACAGCAATACAACTGTCCTTGAAGGAACCAGCAATTCTTCCCACTTTGTTCAGGTTGGGACTACCCCCCAAAAGGCAATAAAACGTTCCCCCAAGGCTGTGGGGAAACTTAGAGGAGGGAGGCAATGAGGGAGAGGCCAAGCGGTGGAATTTACTAAGCCAGAAGCAGCAGAGATGTTAGAATAAGGAAAAGCACTGGTTCCTCCCCACCCCACCCCCCACCTCCTCTGCCCTCCCGCCCCAACTTTGCTGACTGGCATGAGAATTTCCCTAGAATACTTCTTGGAGGTGGCTCAACCTTGGATTTGGTCCCATAAATTGTGAAAATTCCTGCCCAATCAGAACCCCTGGCACCGCAAGGAGCAGGACTGGCAGGCCTGGAGCCTCCACTCCCTGTGAGATTCTGTTTCATGAGTTTCCCAGGAGGATTTCTGCACCACTTGGAAGCCAGTCGTCCTGCTCCATACGCTCCCGGACCTCGCCCCTCAGCCCCACTCCTCCTTCCTCCTCCCAAAGCTCAGCGGAGTCGGGAATCATCGCCTAGATATACTTGTAAAGGACTCGCTTAAGTTTTTCACGTGAGACTCATTCCAATAAGTAATGTCCTTAAAAGACGTACGTCTTCGACGTGGCTTGGAGACGTGAGTGCTCCTTTGGCACTCTTTGTCTGCTAACCCACTTCAGGGCCTGGGCAGAGCCACGCGTCCTGCACCGGAAAGGAAATCCGCGGAGACCCACCCCACCACGCGGCTGCACCCACTCCGGGCGTGGCTACTGCGCCCCACTTCTCCCCGCCGAGAACGCGTCCCCTACAGCGCTTTGTCTATGCTAAGCTGAGTCCGTTTATGAATGAAGAGCAGCACAAATCCGAGGCGCTGACTCTGGAAAAAGTCTTCCTTACACCATTCTCCTCTACAGATGCGAAAACTCAAGGGGGAAAAGGCTGTGTGACTCCGTCCGGGTTTGCCACAGAACATTTGCGGCTGAGCCCGATTTAGCCGCCCTTGAATTTCCATTCTGTTGCCTGGCAACCAGTTCAGACCAGCTCAGGGCCCAATCCCGGCCCCCAACCCGCACCCTTTCTCTGCCCGTGCAGCTTGAGTCGCACTGCTCAGAGGTTCAGCCTTTTAGGGCACTGGCCAAAGGTACTGGGTGGGGGACCGCAACTGCGCTCGGGGTCTGGCCCCAAACCCGAGCGAGCCCGGCCTGGCCGGGACTGGCGCGCCTTCCGCGGTCCTTTCAGGACCTCCTTCTGCATCCCTCCTCCCCCAATTCCGTGGATACCACTTCACACAATCACTTCAAGTTTCCAAAGTTCTCAGCTGCTATCGGATTCCCTAAAGTCCCGGTGGGAAAACTGGCACTCGGAGCGTTAAGCATGCAAAACAAAACAGGAGGGGAAATTGTTTTAGAGCCTTCTCCTTCCCAGCTGGCTCCACTCGGGCCGGACTTTTCTGCCACAGTCGAGTTAACGTGGCCCGAGCCGGGCACCCACGGGAAAAGCGCGGACTGTGCTCCGGCCGCTCGCAGAGACGCGCCAGCCAGCGCCGCACCCGGGCCCCAGCGCCCCAGCCCGCCCGCCGCCTCCCGCCGCCGCAGCGCGCAGCCCGGCCCGGGGCTCGGGGAGCGCACGTGCCGCCCCCGGCCGCACAGGTGGTGGGACGGCAGCCGGCCTGTCCCCGCCGCGCCAGCCCGGGTCCCCAGCGCCAGGGGCTCCTCCACCCCTCGCTCCCCCCTCCCCGGGCCCAGGAGACTGGAAAGGGGAGAACGTTCTGGTCGTTACGCTACCCCCAAATCCTTACCCAGGTTCACAAAGCTCATGACCATGTCGGCGTCGTTGAGGAAGGCGCTGTCCTGCGCGCTGGTCAGTGGGGACGCGCCGCCGCCAGGTCCGGTGGCCAGGAGGCTCCTGCTGCCGAGGGGGTGCGCGGCGCCGGGGGGCGGCTGCCGGGGCTGGGACGAGCCGGCCCCTCCGCGCGGCCCGGGCTGCCGCCTCTCCTCGTCCGAAGCCCCGTCCTCGTCGTCGGCGGCGGACAGGGAGTTGTACAGGTCCAGCATGAAGAGGGGCGCAGACTTCAGCCGCCCCGGCGGGGGCTCCCCGCGAGGCTCCTGCTGCGGGAGCGCAGGGGGCTGCGGCTGCTGGAGGCCGTGCAGGGGCCGGGGCCGGTGCGGGAGGCCCAGCACCGAGAGGATCTCCTTCTGCATCTCCCGCTTCTCGTGCGTCTTGAGCCGCCGGTAGAGGAAGCCCGAGGAGGAGGTCTGCGGCGGCGGTGCCTGCTCCGCGTGGCCCGGGCTCCCGCCGTCCCCCAGCAGCGCGCCCCCGGCGGCGGCGGCGGCGGGCAGGGGCGGCCGCAGCGGCGGGGGCCCGCAGCAGCTGCACAGCAGCCCCCACCACCAGCACAGCCACTGCGCCCTCCGCCCCAGCATCCCCGCCGGGCCGGGCTGGCCCCGTGGGCCCCGCGAGGCGTGGAGCGGCGGAGCGAGGCCGGAGCGCGGCCGCGGTGGCCCTTGGCGTGAACAGCCCCCGCCACCTCTCGGCGGGCTCGCTTCCCTTTCCTGGCCCTCAGTCCTTATCTCTCATGGTCGTCTGGGGCCCCTGCAGTTGCCCAGGCTGGAGGGGAGGCGAAGGGGGCGATCCCCGGGAGGACCACACTCCCGCGCAGGTCTCCGGGGGCGCAAGGTCCAGGCCAGGTGCGTCCGAGTCGGGGCCGCGCTGCAGCCGGCGCCCTCGCCCCTGGGCGGGTCACAGCGCAGTCCCTCTGGGGTCTGGCTGCCCGCGCACGTGCGCTGCCTTGCGCCCTCCGGGGCGGCTGGACCGCTCACCAGCCGGGGGGAATGTCCAGCATCATCCCCGCGCACGCCCCTCCCCGGCTTGCACGGCCGCCGCGAAGCTGACCCGGCCGTAGGGCCCCGGCCGTGGCGACGAGGCGTCCCCAGACGCCAACCTCCTCCGCGAGACTCAAACTTCCTTCTCGGTCCCGAACTCCTCAACCCTCCGCCCTCGGGCACTGTCGCTCCCCCTCAAGATCTCCGCGCGCCGTTCCACTCCCCAAGCGGAGGCGGTGAGGATCTTGCTTTCCGTTCCGTGCTCGCTCGGCTGCCCTGCAAACCCCGCTCGCGGAAGGGATGGGAGGGAAGCGGACCCGTGCGCGGAGCGGCGGCGTCGGCGCGGGAATTCGCAGGCGCCCGCCTCTCAGAGCCGCTCTCCCCGCAGCGGCCAACGTGGGCTTTCTGGAGCGCGTCTCGCTCAGGTACAGCACTCCAGCCCGCGGGACGCCCCGCCCTCCTGGTAAAGGACGGGCTGGCGGCCAATGGAGAGGCGCGTCTCGTCTGTATTTAAATAGGCCCGCCCCCTTCTTTCACCCTCCCTCTCCCGGGAGGCGTCGCCTCCGCCGCGCGTAGGTTTCAAGTACAGAAAATTCTCGGAGGCATCCGAGGAGTGGCAAAGGCAAAGAGGTCATGGCTAGGAGGAACGATCTGAGCAACACCCCAATGGGAACCTTTCTCTTTTACGATCGCATGAAAGGCCTAAATTGATGCCTTAACTAAATAAAAGTAAAATCAGCTGTTAAATCAGTGCCACCTGAAAGCCGTCATTTTCCCCATTCCTTCCTTAGTTTCTCTAATTGATGTAACATAGGCGTTGAGCGTGCACGTGGCTTCCAAAGGCAGCTGATGGGAGTTGGGACACACCCTCAGCGAAGCTGCTCCCAAACGCCACAGACGGGGCCAAATAGAAGCCAAACCCGTCGCCTTGAGGGCTGGGGCTCCGAGTATTTTGATTTATTTCTTCATTTGGGCTTCGGCTTCGTTTCTTAAGCCAGCACCCGAAAGAAAGGGAGTGTAATCAGATAGTATAATAGAAAAGCGCCCCGCCCCCAGCTTCTTGGAAATGTTTCAGTGCTTCTCCAGTTTGTCTGTTAACGTTGCATTTTAATGTATGGAAATACAATCGAATTTGCATGGTGCAAGATCAGTAAAATCTGAGGAGAGGTGGTGAAGGTAATTTCAGCAAGGGCCAGGGCATGGCATGTCCCATTCAGGATCAGAGACAGGGCCCTGAAACTCGCCTTGCTGGGAGAATTAGACAAGGTCAAGCATCTAAAACTCGTTAAAATTTCATGGCAGGCTCGCTTCTCAGTTACAGACACTGCCCCCTCCACCCAAACAACACCACGACCATCTGCCATTCCGGACGCACATTCGTTTCCCCTTACTAGGGCCTGTGTGCCACAATTACTGAAGCACACGTGCCTAGAGCCCTGCTCCGCAGCAAGAGGAAGCCACCGCACTGAGAGGCCCACACACTGCAGCGAAGAGTAGGCCCCCCCACCCACAGAGTCTGGAGAAGCCCGGCCCGCAGCAACGAAGACACAATGCAGCCAAAAATAAAATAAATACGTTTATAAAAAAAAATCAAAAACCGCAGTACTGACCTGGCAGCCTTGGTTCACATAGTGCAAGGCATTTGGAAGCCAGACCTACCAAATACATATAGACTATGGAATCTGTGAACTTATAAGGTCATGAGGTTTCTGCTGATCCAAGTCTTATAAGCAATTTTATCTTGTTTCAAAGAATCTGTTTTGAATGGGTAAGCGTCTTTACCTCCCACCATCCCACCATCCACGGGATCCTTCTTAGCTGTTGTTCTGTCTTGGCCCAGACACAGTGGTCTTTACGACAAACTTTAATTTTACAAATGTCCCATAGCCATCGATCGATCCCTGACAAGGCAACGTCAGCAACACTGAAGGCCCATCGTTAACTGTCTGCAGGGGTTCTTTTCATCTGAAAAGTGGAATACATCACTATGTGGTCTGGGATGCCAGACCCCTTAGAATTCAAGAGGCTCCATCACTTCTTTCTTCTGTCTGGGACTTGTTACCAGCATAAAATCATTGCAGTGCATAAAATCCCAGCAGCTAAGAGCTCTGATCAGAAGATCTGAAATTTCAGCGGGTGTATGCAGGCTTCCTGCCAAGAGCCTCCTCCTTTCTCAAACCTAGTCACACCTTCTTAAGACTTCTAGTGAAACACAAGCAGAGTGAAAGCAGCTCTAGCCCATCAGGGCAGTGAGTACAGCACTGGAAAGCTGTAAAAACCCTGAGCATAGAGCACTTAGGAAGGGCTATGCCATTTAAAACACAAAAGCAGGGACTTCCCTGGTGGCGCAGTGGTTAAGTATCCGCCTGCCAATGCAGGAGACACAGGTTCGAGCCATGGTCGGGGAAGATCCCACATGCCACGGAGCCGCTAAGCCCGTGTGCCACAGCTACTGAGCCCAAGTGCTGCAACTACTGAAGCCTGCATGTCTAGAGCCCGTGCTCAACAAGAGAAGCCTGCGCACCACAACGAAGAGCAGCCCCTGCGCGCCACAATTAGAGAAAGCCAGTGCAGAGCAGTGAAGACCCAACACAGCCAATAAATTTATTTAAAAATAAAAAAAAATGCAAGAATGTTACCACTTAAAACACACACACACACACACACACACAAAAGCAGATTGTGACCCATCTATTGCATATGCACCTGTCGTATATGCATAAATGACCCAGTGGACAACACACACAAACACACCTTAGTGATTCCTCATCAGTTAACATCTGAGCAGCAGCCCTGATTCAGGTCTGCCGCGGGCTCCCATCTCAACCAAGATGCACCCTCAGGTCCTGATGTTGTGGTGCTAGAGAAAGGGGGTGCCTCCCGATGACAAACACAAGAGCATACGACTCGCCTAAGAGCCAGAGGGTACGTATGTGACATGAGTTACAACAATGATCACAAAGACGGTGACATTCAACTGAGGACCACAGAAGAGGGCATGCTCTCCTCACATCCCCACCGCCCCCAACATGTGCACGTGTTTGTCAGAAGACACTCAGACACAACCTTGGATCCATTAGGGGCAGAGAGCATAAAGAGATATGGCTCTGAAATTTTAATAACTTCAAAATTGGGACCTCTGCTTCTTCAAGTGAGTCGGAACTCTGGGTAGATAAGGGACCCCTAACCACCACCTCACCCACTCCCTGCTTCTCTGACCACTCCCCATCGTCCACCCCAACACTCCGCAGAGGACAAGGGGGCTGGGCGAAGTCCAGATATGATTCAGGGCGGAGGGAGTGAGGGCAAGGCACCGGTCTGGGGTGTGTGACCAGAGGGAAATCAGAGGGAACTTCGCCCCCTGCAGGACACCAAAACATCACCGCCCTTTGCTCTGTGTGCCTGGACAGGCTTCGTTAAGTTCTCTGTACGGGTCTCCAAAACATCTGGGTGGAAAGAGGAGGAATTCGGTCAAGAAGCCGGATGTGGAAGCCAATCCGTATCAAACATCTGGTGGCTTGGCTGACATTTCACGCAGATGGCCTTCAGGTTTCCGGAAGTAGGTTGCCTGTCCCACTCCTGCCCATGAAATGAGGGAGGGAGGAACCCTCACGGTAAAGCGCAGGATCACCCTGTGCCTTTGGTGATACCGGGAGAGGGTGAGAACCCTGTATCCAGCTGTTCCTCAACGCGCAGGGCAGCTCACACGATGCAGTCTTTAAGAGAGCAGTTACCCATGTTCCTTTCATATTATGTGGGTTTCTATTTTACATTTATAACACACATGACCAAGTAATTTCTGTTTTTAAAAGATGCTGTTTATTAATTTGATATGTTAGATATTCTATACTCTATGCTTTCCTTGGAATTATATTATTAGCAATAAACTGCAATTGCAGTCTTTGATTGATTGATTGATTTTATTGGCTGTGTTGGGTCTCTGTTGCTGTGCGTGGGTTTTCTTTAGTTGTGGCGGGGGGGAGGGGCTACTCTTCGTTGTGGTGCGCAGGCTCCTCATTGCTGTGGCTTCTCTTGTTGTGAAACACGGGCTCTAGGCGGTGGGCTTCAGTAGTTGCAGAACATGGGCTCATTAGTTGTGTGGTGTACGGGCTTAGTTGCTCCGTGGCATGTGGGATCTTCCTGGAGCAGGGATCAAACCCGTGTCCCCTGCATTGGCAGGCGGATTCTTAACCACTGCGCCACCTAGGAAGCCCCCAGTCTTTGGTTTTTATACTAAATCACACCTGGGCCCCTTTCAACTGACTTTTCTAAAGATGTAAGTCGCTGCTTTTAGAATTACTTTAACGTAGAAGTGTAATAAGCTATGCTGCTCTTGTGTTTAAAAGCCTCAGGTCTGGTCACCTGGAATCCTTGGGCCACTTCACTTAAAACACTACAGTTTTATCTTTTACATCCATGTGAGGGTTTGAGTATTCCTTAATGGGAATTTCTCAATATAATAATTTGCTCAAACCTTCAAAATATCAATTTGGAGTTGCACGAAAAGGAAATATGGTAAGTAAATGTTTGCAGAGTATGAGAAATGAAAATGTGAGAGTTACATAAACATTGCTTCTGAAAGCTACACCTGTAAGGCAGGCTTCAAAATACGTGTCTCATCCAAAAGTCTGTGGCAACACTTACATTCACTCACACTTTCCTTTCACTGTCAACTATTCAAAAATGCTGGGCATTCACTTCAAAATATCATCCCAGCCATCATATTTTCCTACTCATGAAGGACATCTGGTGGCAGAGTGAAAAACTAATATATAAATCTGTTTCCAGAGAGTTTTTCCACACTGTAACCCAAATGGCAAATCTGTTACTTGCGTGTGCCTCAGACTTTTCTCACCAGCTCAGATGTTGATCATCCGAGGATGTAGCCTGGCGACAAAATATCAAGCCACAGCATCTTTAGAAACATCCAGAAGGTTCACTTTTGAAATTTTCATTGGATACCTGACATGGGCAGAGGAAACCTTAATTTTTCTTTTTAACTGAGTAGAACAATGCTTAACACATTTCCATGACTCGCTCTACTGTCCCTGAAGTTTTGTTCCAAGAAATCAGTGGACATTTAGCTGCACTGGGCAGTGCCTGAGGCCTCTGAGCTCCACCCCGTCTGTGGTTCCCTCTGGACGCATCTGTCGTGGATGTGTGTCTTGTGTGTCAACGAGGAGGTCCCATGAAAAGGTGACATTCTGGTGCTGCCAGTCCCCTTAACTAGCAGAGCTGTACCCAGGGGCATGTGAGGGGCAGGGAAAACCACAGTGACTGGATAAAATCAGGTTAAAAGGAAAAGCAAGGCCATCTTTTAAGGAGGAAGAGAAAGTCTGAGGAGATGTATGCCAATGGGAAGGCAGATGTCGATACTAATTACCCAGTCTGCATTCATTCCTTCATTCCTTCCTCCCTTCCTTCCTTCCTTCCTTCATTCATCTGACAAATATTTGAATGCCTCATGTGAATGCCAGGCACTGTCCTAGGTTTGGGGATACCAACGAGTCAGATTTCAGGGGGAAGACTGACAATAAACAAAACAGCTAAGAAAATATACATGGGTTCCCGTAATTTTTCCCGTGTTCCACCTGTGAATATGTTACTGTACATGGCAGAGGGGACCTGGCAGATGGAATTAAGTTTGCTAATAAGCAGGTCACCTTACAACAGGAAGAGTATCCTGGAGTCACCGAGTGCACCCAGTGTAGTCACAGGGGTCCTAGAAAGCAGAAGAGGGAGGCCGATCATGCAGCAGCCTGCGAGGGACTGGAGCCGCCTCTGCTGGCCTCAGAGGTGAAGGCGCCACAAGCCAGGGGGTGCAGGTGCCTCTAGAAATGCGAGCAGACCTCAGACGACAGCCGGAAAGAAAACAGTCCTAATTCTGGATTCTGTCAACAACCTGAACGAGCCTGGGAGGGGACTCTCACCCAGAGACCCCAGGAAGGAGCCCCGGGCAGCTGACGCCCTGATTTCAGCCTCATGGGACCCAGAGCAGAGAAACCAAGCCTACCAACTCCGACCTACACAACTGTGAAATAAGAAGTTTGTGTTGTTTTAAGCCACTAAAGGTATTTCTTTCACAACAACAGGAAACTAATTTGTATACAGTAGGGTGACAAGTACTGTGGAGAAAAACTAAACAAGGAAGAGGGGGTAGGGAGTGTGGATGGTCAGGAAAGGCTTCACAAAGGAGCAACACTTGAGTCCACGTCCGACAGAGGAAAAAGAACCAGCCCTGAGGATATCCAGGGAAGAGCTTTCTGCATAGTGGAAATCAGTAAGTGCAAAGGCCCTGAGGCAGGGGCACGCCTGGTGAGTCTGAGGAAGAGCGAGGAGGCCAGTGAGGCTAGAGCAGAGGAGAGGGGATAATAGCAGAAAATCACATCAGAACCCCAAAAAGGGGGAGCATTGGGGACCAAGGTCATGGGGCCCTGGGTGTTCTCGTAACGAATTCAGCTTTTGAAAGTGTAAGATGGCGCCACAACATGGATACACCTCACAGACATGATGGTGAAGAAGGGGCACCAGACACAAAAGAACAAGTATCGCAACTCCATTTATGCAAAATTCAAAACCAGACTATTCCTGGCGACACAGTGCTTAAGAATCCTCCTGCCAATGCAGGGGACACGGGTTTGATCCCTAGTCCAGGAAGAGCCCACATGTTGTGGGGCAACTAAGCCCATGTGCCACAACTACTGAGCCTGCACTCTAAAGCCTGTGAGCCACAACTATTGAGCCCACATGCCACAGCTACTGAAGCCTGTGCGTGCCTAGAGCCCATGCTTCGCAACAAGAGAAGCCACCACACTGAGAAGCCCTCACACCACAATGAAGAGTAGTTGCCACTCACCACAACTAGAGAAAGCCTGCGTGCAGCAATGAAGACCCAACACAGCCAAATAAATAAATTAAATTAAATTTTTAAACAATTAAAAAAAAACCAGACTATTCTAGAAGTCAGGTTAGTGATTACCTTTCAAGAGAAGAGTAGGAGTAACTGATTGGATGAAACCAAGAGGCATGTTCCTAAGAGTTGGTCTATTCTACTGCCGGGCTGGTGGTTATACAGGCGTGGTCAGTTTTAATAATTCATGGAGTGGTACACATATCATTTGTACACTTTTTTTTAAGATTTTTTTTTGATATGGACCATCCTTAAAGTCTTTATTGAATTTGTTACAACATTGCTTCTGTTCTATGTTTTGGCTTTTGGCCACAATGCGTGTGGGATCTCAGCTTCCCGATCAGGAATTGAGCCTTCACCCCCTGCATTGGAAGATGAAGTCCTAACCACTGGGCTGCTGGGGAAGTCCCTGTACACTTTTTTCAAATGTGTTATTATTGATTAAAAAACAGTTAAGTAAAGGACTGCCACCACCAACAATAAGAAATATGAGATGGGAGGGTTACTGGATGGTTTGAGCAGAGTGACATGAGTTGACTGAAATTTTAACACAATCGCTCAGGCCACTGTGTTGAGAACAGGACATAATCAGGGAGGTCAGTTAAGAAAGTCTTGCTAATGCTCAGGTGGGAGATGATGGTGGCTCATAGGGGACCTCAGATGGAAGCAGTGGAGAGAGAAATGGTTGGATTCTGGACACATTTTAAAGGCAGATCCCATTGTCAAGAGGAGGCACTAATTGCAGATAAAAACAACTCATGCCAACATCTTCTCCCGCTGTATAAGGCCAGCAAAGCATGATCTCCCCACTGCACAAGGCCTGGGGTAATAGTGTGAATTTGCAGTGAACTGAGGAAAGCAGGGTTCATGCCCTGTTGATTGTGGGTTAATATGACAGCACTGACAAGGGGTGGCCTGAGGGGCTTTAGCCAACCTGTAATCTCCATCACAAAATTTGCTCAAAATAATGAGTGCTTGCTACCCACAAACAGCTTCAAGACAAGTACCCTGATAGCCTTCCAACAAGATTCCATACATAGTAATTTAACAGCTCCATCTCGGAATAACAATCTCTTCCCAGATATGAAGTTTGGTCATTAAGAATGAATTTTTAAAAGGACTTCTATAAATGGGGTATCCTGGATGGAATATTGGAGCAGGAAAAACAAGGATACTAGGGGAAAGATAATGGAATGTGAATAAAGGGTAGTATTTAGTTAATAACAATGTATCAGTATCGGTTCATTAGTTGTGACAAATATACCATAATAATGTAAGACATTAACAATTGGAGACACTGGCTGTGGGAGACACAGGAACTCTCTGTACTGCCTTTACACATTTTCTGTAAATTTTAAATTCTGCTAAAAATTTATCTGAAAGAATATTCCTATAGCTTTCATCTTAAAATATAATAATTAAAGCTCGGCTACCTCCTCTGCTGTAGACAGTAATACTATGTGTCTTTATTCCAGATAGATTTATAATAGCAATGGTGCGGACCACTGTTATCCATCTCTTTTCTCTCTTTTTCAGGTTGGGTGAACTCCGCTGGGTCTCCTGCAGCTCAGGGGCTCTAACCTTTGTCAGCTCCACTCTACTAGAGCCTATCTGGGGAGTTTTTTATTTCTGTAATTGTATTCTTTTCATTTGGTTCTTTGTTTTTTTTATATAACTTCTGTTTCTTTGCTGAGATTTTCTGCTTTTTCATTTGTTTCCAGAGAATTTGTAGTTGACTGTTGAAGCATTTTTAACGATAGCTGCTTTTATATCCTTGATGATTTGGGTGAGAGGAGATAATCTGACATCTGATTGATCTCCATGGTGGTGTCAGTAGATTGTCCTTTCTCATTTCAAGTTGGGATTTTCTTGATTCTTGGCATGATAGGTGGTTTGGGGGTTATGGGTTTTTTTTGTTTTGTTTTGGGTTTTTGTTTGTTTGTTTGTTTTGGTGTGTTTTTGTTTTTGCATCCTGGGCATTCTGTTATGTTACAAGTCTCTGGGTCCTACTTAAATCTGTTGCCAGGCATCACTCTTCCCAGGTCTAGCAGGCAGGTCCTGGCCTCCTTCTATAGCCGTAGTTCCAATGGCAAGTTCATTTTCAGGGGATCTGTAGTATTATTATGGTCTGCGTAGCTTGTCCGATGCTGTCAGGGTTCCCATCATCCCTGTTAGGGCTGCCTGAAGGGCCAGAGGGTCTTCCCTGTTCAGACCACCAGATGTTTCTCCATGGGGTGGGGGTCCTTCAGGGACAAGGAGGCTCTCCTGGGGTCAACTTTTAAACACCCACATATTGACGATCTACAGTAAAATATTGGTTCCAGGACAACTTCCACCGATGACTGCCTAAGAGTCCTTTTTGTTGTTCATCTTATGATATGGAGTCCATGATTTAGCTGATTTTAACTTAAATTCCATATCGTCACAAACACAAATAGAGGTGACTTCTGGTATTAAAACACGGTTAAAGATAAACAGGGAAATCAGAAATTATTAGGTTGGGACCAAGTAATCGTGGAGGTATCTAAAATCATAACAGAAATTAACCATTGTATTTAGCTCTGAGATTGCTAGCAGACAAGCCAAAAATGGAAATAGTGGGTTATATAGTCCTCGTAGTTTAATAGAAAAAATGCAATTGTATCTGGAGAACTTTTTCTTGCACTGACTCCTCAGAGGGTTTTTTAAAAATATAGTTCTTTTTAGAAATAACTCCTTCCGCCTGTTGATGACTACATGTTCATTTTTCCTTTGACGGAATAAGCCAAATCCACTTCAATAGGATGCATACAGTATATTCCAGAAGGAAGTAGACCGTGCTGTTTGGGATTTTGTGTGGCATTATTTTTCCCAGTCTCACGTGGAGGCTAGTGAATTCACCCTGTGAACAAGTGCACGAGGGTGGTGGGCCGAGCAAGTCACAGGCAGCTAACTTTTCAGTCACCCTCCAGATCAGCAGTCTGATTAGTTCGGTGACACCCTACTCCACCTCATTTCTACCTGGCCAGAAATTGAAATTACTGTGAGCTCTTTTGTATCCCAGCCCTCACCACAGTGCCTGGCACACAGTAAGGTGCTAAATCAACATTTGTCTAATGATAGAATTTTACTGGTTAAAGGCTTGGGTGGGAAAAGAGAACGCATAGGACATTTTCCCATCACATACTCTACCAGAAGAAGATCACAAAACACAAAAAATTACTTAGCTTATTTTGCGTTGATGGCAATAAATATCAACGTCACTCAAGTATAAAAAAAACACAAAAAATTATGTACATTCATAATAAACTAAATTGTAGCTCATAATAATAAATATTAAATTATTCGCTACACATAACCAAGATGTCAGGCCTTTAAAACTACATTATTCTTTTCCTACACAGACATTAACATGGGATCACCAAAACTAATTTTAGCAGTCACCTCTACTACTTAAATGTGTATAAATCACACTCATAAAAATGAGACTTTCATACAGAAATAAAACTAAAATTTGCCAATACACCTCAGAGTAAAAATGTTATTTAAGGATTAGTAAAACATTTATTTTCCTAGCATGTGAATAGGACACTTGTTCTCATAATTTTCCTTCACGTCCTTCACCAGAACTGAATCTTCTGGCATCTGGAACAGATTCTTTCAGATGCATACATACACCTGTTTCAAATTCAGACTCCCCAGAATCAGTAAAAGAAAGCTGTTCCAGACACCAGTGGAGCGGGGCTTGTGTCCTCCAGGCACTTTGCTAAGGAAAGAAAGAGATCTGTGCCTGCCAGAAGATGGGAGCTGAAGTGAAATTTTGTAAATGTTACTTATATGTAATGAATGAAATGATGTTAGTATCACTTACAGGTTTAGGGAAGTGTGTATTTCATGTTAAGCCTTTTACCATCCTTGCCTTAGTTCTAAGTCATTTTTTTCTTACTTTTAATCAGAGGAACTCAAGGCACATTCTTTTCAAGACAGCTGTGTTCCAGTTACGCAAGAATTGGTGCTAGAATCACTGTACAACAGAGCGACTCTGGTCGACCATACCCGATTGTGCACTTAAAATTTTGTTGAGGGGAGATCTCGTGTTATGTGTTCTTACCCCAAAAAGGGAGGCGGGGGGCATAAGGAAACTTTTGGAGGTGATGGAAGTGTCTTTGACCTTGATTGTGGCGATGATTCCATAGGCGTCTGCTTATGTCCAAAATCATCAAATTGCTTACATTAAATATGTGCAGCTTTCTGTATGTCAATTATACTTCAATAAAGCTGATTTTTTAAAAAGTGACCTGAGGTGGAAAAGACAAGCAAGAGGCATATCAGACAGGATCTTGAGAAATTTTGACTTTCAAAGGATAAAGGGACAGCACCAAAGGGTTTTAACCAAGGGAAGCACAGTCTGATCGAGTATTTTAAACTATTTAACTGGCTGCTTTGCAGAGCATAAAAGCAGGAAGGCCAAGCGTGGAATAATGTGGCAAGTCAGGGGACGGACGATGGTGGCTTAGATTACGGTGGAGACAGTGGATGGATTGGATGTGTATTTAGAGACAGGAAATTATAGGACTTGGTGACAGATTGGAATGGGGGACTAGGGGAGAGGAGGAATCAAGGATTTATACTTGAGCAAACTGGCTGATGCCTCCATTACTGAGACAGGAAATTCTGGAAAAAGAGAATTTAGGGAGAAGGAAGTTGGAAAAGAAAAGCTCTATTACAGATGTTGCATTTGAGGCCCCTTTGAGATTTCCAAACGGGGTACCAAGTAAGCAGTTAGAGAAACTACTGTATCATTCAGAGGAAGCACTGGCTGAACAAATTAATTTCAGGTTTGTCTGTATAGAAGTGAAATTTAAAACCTGGGAATGGGCAAGGTCACTTATGGAAGGAGGGAGAGGAGGAGGAAGACAGAAGTGAGCCTGGGAAACACCGAGGTTCAGGGCACAAGTAGGAGAGAAGCCAACAAGGAGAGCAGGGTGGCTAGAGAAAACACGACCCTGTGAACCATGGTGCATGGAAATCAGCAAAGGACGTGGGACCAGTCCACCGTGTCGAAGGACAGAGAATGTGCCTTGGATGTTGCAACACGGACATCACTGGTGACTTTGACAAAAATAATTCCAGTGGAGTGGGAAGGGCAGACGCCTGATGGATTAGAGCCGGTGAGTGACTGGGAACTGAGGTGTGGAGGGACCACAGAAAGGTGACGTGTTCAAAAGCTTTTTGTAAAGAGAAGCAGAGCAATGAAGGGACAGCCGGCCGAGGACAAGAAGCCTAGCGGGCATTTTATTTGTGACAAGGGGGGGGGCAGGAAGAAGGGCAATTTGTCAGGGATAACAGGAGGAAAGAAGGGGAAATGGCTGAAGATGAGGAAGGTGTGAGACGTAACTGCAAGAAGATAAAATACAACGTGTCATCTATTTTCTTGAAGAAGAGGAGGCCCGGTCCTCAGGTGAGCTTGGGAGCCACAGAGGGCAGGTGATGTGGTGTGAGGAGCGGTGACTTCATAGAGGCCGCTAACGTGGCCCTCGGGGATCTGGCCTCCCACTCTGTGAATTTGTGGCATCTCTGCCCGTTGAGTGGGGGCAGGACTCACTGACCTCTGATGAACAGAAAATGGCAGAAGTAATGGGATGTCCCTTCTGCGGTTAGGTTATGACAATACTGCGGTTCCCTCTTGGATACGCTCTCGCTCTGAAGGAAGCCAGCCGCTATGTTTCGAGCTTCCCTGTGGGGAGGCCCACCTTTCAAGGAACAGAAGGCGGCTTCTGTCCAACAGCCAGGATGGACTGACGCCCTCAGGCCAGCAGCCCACAAGGATCTAAGTCCTGCCAACAACCACATGCGTGAGCTTGCAAGGGATCCTCCTTCACTCGGTCCTTCAGGAGAGTCTGAGACCCCCAGGTAAGCTGCACCCAAATTCCTGACCCACAGAAGCCGTGCGATAATAAATGTTGGTTGTTTTCAGCTGCTAAATTTTGAGGTGATCTGTAGCAACAGAAAACTGATATAGAGAAGAAAGCAAGAAATCTTGAATAAAAGAAATAAAGTTAGAGAGCTATGGTTAGGATTGACAGTGTTAAGTAATCAATTTATTAAGAAGCCTCAACTCAGTGGAGTCAAAATATAAAACATCTTATAGTTCTCCAGTCTAATGCCTTCAACTGTGCTCTCTCAAACCCCCATTGGCCCTTCCTTGGCACAGCTGGGGAAGATTTCACCACCTGCCGCTCACTTTCAGTCAACAAGTCCATACAGTGTAACACTTCAATGTCTTTACTAAAATATCAGACAAAATTTTGAAGGAGCACCCCAAGCTCAGTGTTTGGTGCACAGTTTGGATAACCAGTGCTCAAAACCTTATCACAATGTTTCACAAAACTTATGGTGGGGGGGGGGGATAAATTAGGAGATTAGGATTAATATATACATTATACGATATACATGTAATAATATAATACGTACATATAATATGTATATGTTATATACACTCTACTATATATAAAATAGATAACCAACAAGGACCTACTGTATAGCACAGGGAATCACTTTGCTGTGCAGCGGAAACTAACACAATGTTGTAAATCAACTATACTCCAATATAAAATAAAGCATTTTCTTAAAGTTGTAGCAAAAAAAAAAATGTTTCACAAAGGGTATTGCACAGAACATTATAGCTTCTTAGCATATTCTTTAGAATTCTGCCAAAACAAACCAGAAAACCTAAACTGTTTTTATTTTCCCTAGAATTCATTTAAAGTATAAGAAAAATGCTTAACTGTATTATGAAGTTGTGTGTTTCCTCGTTCTCAATAACCTGCCCTTTAAAACATGCCCAATCAGAAAACAGGCAGATGTTGAGTGTGACTGCCTCATGCATGAACGAGCAGCTTTAGTCTGCTTACTGATGGATATGAACGTGTCTTAATTTATTACTGTCTTGATGTACATCTTGATTTGATGATCATTGATCTATATTCAGTATCTTGTTTGATATCTTGTTCTTTTTCCTTTGATATCACTAATGTTTAAATGGATATTAATATGTTTGGAATGATTTCTTGAGGAGTTAATTCATCAATGAGACAATATTCCATGACTCTAGTCCCAGTTTGCAAAATATCTCATATGCGCCTGCTGGTGTTGTGTCAGTTTTATAATTTAAATGTGTTCAGTATTTAAGAAAGCCTGGGATAGGCTGACCTATAGAAACTCTCAAGCACTGGAATTACTGTTTTATTTCCAAATATATTTTCTTGACTTCTGAAACTGTGCGTGAGTATGCACGTGTGCGTGTGTGTGCGATGTAAAGTTATTCTTCTCCCTCAACACCCTCCTTTATCAGCACCTTAAAGGGCATGGTCTGGTTCTGACACACCTCTTCCCCCTCTCCCTCCTAGGCCTCCCTCCTCCAGGGATAAGGACTCAAAGAAACAAACAAGAAAGCAGAGTTTTTCCTAAACAAATGATGTCCTATTGGTGGTGGTGATGGGGAGCATCTTTGGTCCACTCTCCTTCATCTGATGCTTCTGCCCTCTGCCAGTACGGTGGCTTCTATACATCCAATACATGTGTTGTGGCGGCTTGGGGTAGTGTTCAGGTTTACCCCTCCTTTGCCATCACTGAGAACCCCTTCGGAAAGGGGTACCATGTTTCTCCTTGGCACCAACAGTGGTCCATGCCCTCAATCACCTCCCCACATTGGGCATCCCCTTGTCAGCCCAGATGCCCTCTGCCTCTCATCTAACTTCTGTGCTCCTTATTATTGAGCCATGGAGGCCACTGAAGGCCTTTTCCATGTCCCCTGAAGGCTGAAGAGAACTACAGTGAGGCCCCCAACATCCATCTTTTTCCATCCGAAGCACGTTAAGCCACGGTCGGTCTTTACTCACCCTGCTGGCGAGGGTTAGAAAGCCTCTCACTTGAGAAATCTCAGGCAGAGGTGGCACCGGTTTCCATGGATACGTATACTTGTAACCTCCGGGGGACGCACATTAAGCTCCCCCACGAATCCCTTCACCATGCTCCCCTCTGCTCTTACAGCGATCACAGAGTAAAATAACAGGTTTCCAGCTTCATGAGCATGAAGCCAAGGAGTGCGACACCAGCCATCTCTTCCTGTGATTCACTCATCTCTACAAGTGAGTCTCTCGATGCTCCCATGGACACTTGGGAAGTGAAAAAGCCATGCGTTCCCCACCAGGCCATCAGCTCCTGACTCCAATGACTCCCTCTCTCTGCTCTCCTTGGAAGTATGAGGGGAAGACAGGAGTCACGGCCGGAGGGGGTAGGGAGCCTCCTGCAGCCTCTTTAGTCATTGCTGATGGAGTGTCTGCCCCTAAAAGTGCTCAGTTGCTGGAACGTATTGCTTCTCTCGCCTCTGTTTTGAACCCCCAGTGACTGAGCCCGGAAAATAGTAACTGTCTCACTTTGTGTGACAAACAATCATTGGCGAGTTTTCCAGGGAAAGGGAACAGCGTATGCCAAGGCCAAGAAGCAAGAAAGACCACAGTTCCTGATAAGTAAATCCATATGTTTGATTTGCAAGGGCTCTAAAACCTAAGTCAAAAGCTGAGGCTAAAGGCACAAAAAGGGACCTAATGGTCAGGGGACCTGTACGCCCTTCTAAAGAGTAAAAATTACACACTATAGGTGATACAGAGTCACGGAAGAGTTTTTTTGCAAAGGAGTGACAAGATTCAGGATGGGTGATGCCTTAGAGGACTGGGACGGGAGGGTGAGGGGGAGTCGAGGGAGGGAGGGAATACGGGGATACGTGTATAAAAACAGATGATTGAACTTGGTGTACCCCCCAAAAAACAATAAATTAATTAATTAATTTTAAAAAATATTCAGTTTGTACGTTAGAAGGACAACTCTGCTGGCAGTGTGGCAGGTAGATTATGTCAATGTGTCTAGAAACAGGAGGAAAGGAAGGAAGGAAGGATGCTGCCATGTCTCAGGCGAGAGAGGAGAAGGCCTTGAACTAGCGCAATGGCAGCTGTGATGGGAGAAGTGAACAGAGATGAAGGCATTTAGGATATAGACCAGATCCATCTTTGTGATTAACCAGAAGCACAGGAAGAGGGTGAAGGAGATATTTATAATGAACTATTGGTTCCTGACTTGAGGAACTTGGTGGATAGCAAAGATGGGGTCCAGCAGTAGAAGATGATGAGTTCCACTTGGGATGTACTGAGTTTGAGGTCCTCATAGGACAGCCACATGGAGCTGCCTAGTTGGACGTACAGGAATATTCCTGAGTACCACCTGGCTGGAGATATCGATAATATGGAAGTCGGAGGCACGCATGTGAGCAGGGTAAGTACAGAATGATAAGAGGACTCAGGACAGAGTTCCAGGGACCACTGACATTTTAGGAGTATGACGAGGAAGAGGAAACCACCAAAGACACTAGGAATTTACCACTGAGGTAGGTAGGAAACTAGGAGAGAATGGTGTCGTATTGTTCAATACGGAGGAGATTCCACGGTGAAGACACTACAGGAGGCGTCAAGTAAGATGGCATTTGAGGTGTTTCACTGGACGTAACCACCAGAACCACCAGAACCTACTTTGAGACCCTCAGGAGTGAACTGCAGAGGCGTGGGAGCTGAGGTCCAAGGCAAGTCAATGCAAAGTGAAGAAGAAGAGAAGACAGAAGCAGGAGAAGGCCCCCTGGGAAGGAAAGACGAGACAAGGCAGGCTGGAGTGGGGTGCAGGGTCACGAATGGATGGGGGGGGGGGGGCAAGGGGATGTGCTGGTGGCTCTACTTCAGTGCAGAGAAGGGAGAGGAGAATGACCTTGAGGGTTTACCGCCGTTCTGCCCGCTGAGATGACCATGAAGTCTAGAGATGCCTCCTTCTAAACTAATCACGGGGCTTACTAAACTTTACTTACCAGCCTCAAGAAGTATGTAATTCTCCAGGAGAATTCAGTAGCCAGAAATTAAATTTCCAACACCTACTTCTTTGCCTAAATCTCTGCTTTTAATCCCAAGATAAGAAACACAGAAGCCAGGAATACCACCTCCTTGTGACGTCCCAGGGACTCTGCTCCTCTGATTGGCCAATAGCATGCGTCTGTCTCACACACTCAGCACCATCACCACCAATCTCCCCTTCAATGACAGATGACTTTCCTTGTGCCCAAATGCTTTAGTACATTTTACTTTCAAGACCTTCCCTTCAATCCCTGCCCAGCTCACACCCCCTCCAGATGGCTATGAAGCCTCCACTTCAACCCACTCCATTTGGTTCCACCCCCACCACGCAGGGTCACTACTGGCCTCCATTTGTCAAATCCAGATACAACTTTGGCCATTAACTTGACCTCTACCTTGTTCTTAGTATACTTTCGGCTCTTGGCTTTTATGAATCCCTCCTCTCTTGGCTTCATCCTCTCCCTCCGTCCAATCCATTCTCCATGCAGGAGCCATGATGGTTTTCAACATAAACTGTATTTCTGCTCAAATCTTCCAATGGCCTCCAAAAATCCTGCTGACCTCTCCAGCCTCAAAACCTTGCCACTGCCTTCAACACTCACTGCCCTACACACTCTTCCATTTCCTGGGAGGTGCCTGCACCTCCCACCTCGGGGACTTGGCACATTTGTTCCCTCTATCAGGAATACTCTTCTCTTCAACTCCCTGACCCTTCACCTCTCTAAATCCTACTTGAACGCTTAAATGTCACTTTCTCACTTCCCACTCTACAGGGAGTTCATGTAATAATCTCTCATAGCACTCTCTAGGTTTTCTTTATAATATTTATCATAGTTTCAACTATTTATCTATTTGTGCATGATTATTTAATCTAGAGTATCTTTCTGACAACTCTGTCACCTCCTAGAGGGCAAAGCCTGTGCGTTTTCCACCCAGAAGGCAGCATTGTTGTGGCTCCCGGGAGGGATTCAACAAATACCTGCTGAATAAAATGAATTATTACTTTGAAATAACTTTGTCCAATTTGAAAATAATAATATTCTCAGTATATTAATTATATCATATTATATGCAAAGAAATTTTTCTTCGGAAAAATTTCTCCCCTTTCTGGTTATAAGATGGTGCAGTGAAAAGATGTAACACAGCGGAGGACACAGGGAGACAGCACTAGCACTGCCCTCCGAGTCACAGTTTTCTCATTTGTAAAATAAGAGTAACAATCATACTTAACTGGTATTAACAGGAATTGTTGTGAGGACTGAAGAAGGGAAAAAATAGGAAAAGTGCTTTGTAAACTGTAAAGTGCTAAATAAACATAGTTATTAATATGCTGCTGCTACTGCTAGGTTGAATTCTTTAAGGAAGGCTTATTTCCTTATTAGTTTTCCTTACAAAGAAACAGCTCAATTAATTGCTTTCTGTTTTTTGTCTTTGTTTTTCTTCTTGGCCATGCCACACAGCTTGTGGGATCTTAGTTCCCAACCAGGGATTGAACCCTGGTCCTCAGAGTCCTAACCACTGGACCACCAGGGAACTCCCAAGGCCAGTTAATTGTTTGACGATTGCAAAAATATATAGCTGTCACCTGGTTTTAGGTCACATTTATTTTTTCAATTTACCTAGAAATACACACCGCACCCTCTGTTGAGAACTCGTGGAGTCTCTATTTTTTAAAAGGTGCATTTTGGGGTTTACATATTGGATTAGCTTATTGCAATTAACTCATTGGAATTCACCTATGATTTAACTTATGTTGAAAAAAGCAAGAAATAGGGCCATTAAAAGTCAAAAGAACAAAGATCTGAAATAAACAGGATTCCTTTGTATGGCTAAGATAAAAGGACATCTAGCTCCAAAGTGCAGTGTACTGGGGAAAAGAGGTAGGGCCTGTGTCCTTGCAGGAGTCTTGAGATTGCGTTCTTCTTAAATTTTGAAAGACGGCTACATAAATACACATCAGCCTCTCTTGGAGAAAAGCTTTATTTATATATCAAGATGGCAAAAAGCCTACCTAAGTGAGTTTTGTAGTTCAGTCACTGATAAACTCAAGAAAATTTCATGTGAGGAAGTCACCCACATCCTCTTACCCACAATTTCTGCTTTCTTTCTTTTAAATGGCTCACGGGACAACCAAAGGGGGTGGCAGTGGGGGAGGGGCGTGGGGAGGTGGGGGGGGCGGGGTGGGGAGGGGCATTTGGAAGTCAGACTGTGATTTCTAGTCTCATGTCAACTTTAAAGGGCATCAACTGTTTCTTTAAAAAATTACATTCTATGCACATGAATACTAACATATTCTTTCTTAAAAAGGGTATTTACATAGATCCGACTTTTCAAAACGAAAACTAATTTACTAATTTAGAAAGATTATTCTTCACCACTGTAAATTTAGTCAGTTATGCTGAAAGTGCTTTCATAAAGCTGACAAAGTAATTCAATAGACCAGCATAATGGTTTATTTTTGCTGAATTTTTTTTTTCAGTTTTACAAGACTGTAGATATATAAGCCCTACCTACATCTGGACCATCATCCTGATGTCTGAAGCATGCTCTGTAACTGCCAAATATGTGATAAAACTGTCAAAAAGTCTATGGATGCAGCTGCATAAATCTTGAAACTAAAGTCAAAGTTCTATTTACTCTGTAACAGTGTAACAGTTGCACATTTCACAGCATTATGGAAAGTAAAACTCTCACCCCAACTGTTGGTTTTTTTTAACTTATGCTAGGGAGATTTCTTTCATGGCTGAGCATTTACTAAATTGTTCTGTTCCTAAGATGAAATGTTTTATATATATATATATATTTACTTTTTATTGACATGTAATATGCATTCAGAAAAGTGCATATGTCTTAATGCACAGTTCGATGAGTTTTCACACGCTGAGCCCAGCACCCAGCTCAAGAAATAACATGATCAGTCTTTAGACCCCCTTCTAGCAACTCCTCCTCCCAAAGATAACCAGAGTCCTGACTTCTAACAGTGTAAGCAGCTTTGCCTGGTTTTGGACTCCACATAAACAGAATCACGCAGGATGCTGACTTGTGTCTGGCTTGTTTTGCCCAACACTGTGGTTTAAACACCTTATTAATGTGTGTATAGTCACAGGCTAACCTCCACAGTACTGTGGTTCTTATTCAACCATTTAACAAACATTTGCTGAGCTCCTCATGTGTGCCAGGAACAAATGAATCTTCGTTTCTATAGATAACATTTCAGTGCTCATTTGTTGATAGCAAGTCAGTAGAGAAAACGTAAGTTTCCTAATGTGTCTTTCAAAGTGGATTGCTTTGCCAAACTGAATTTCAGCAACTTCCAAAATAATCTCAAAATCATGATACACATAAGGATACAGGCAATACTTTGTTTTTCTCTCAATAGACACAACATCCATTTGTATTAATATTCACTATGCTTACTCAGTATCCTCAGTGTTTTCTCCTATGACATTTGTGATCAAAATAAGATTTGTGATCTGAATTCTTGGGAACAGTCAGTCCTCTGGACCAATTTGTTCTAAAGAACGTGGTGTGATTCAGGGACACACTGAACTTAGCTGCATGTTCCAATTTTACCACCAGTTAGCTGTGTAACTTTAGGCAAGTTCCTTAACCTCTCTCTGCTGCTTTCCGCATATATTAAAAAACAACAACAACAACAAAAACCAAAAAACAAACAACAAAAAAATGGCAAACCTTCATAATTTCTGCAGATTATCCTAGTTTGAAAATTCTATTAACTTCTGTTAAAAATGAGAACTAATTCTACAATGGGATATTATTCACTCATGAAAAAGAAGGAAACTCTATTTGGAACAACATGGATGGACCTTGAAGGCGTTATGCTAAGTGAAGTAAGTCAGACAAAGACAAATACTATATGCGATCACTTATATATGGAATCTAAAAAACAAACAAAATCAAAATCAAACTCGTAGATACAGAATACAGGGAACAGATTGGTGGTTGCCAGAGGTGGGGTGGCGAGGAGTGGAGGCAGGGGAAATGCGTGAAAGGGGGTCAAAAGGTACAAACTTCCAGTTATCAAATACGTAAGTCCTGGGGATGTAACGGACAGCACAGTGACTACAGTTAACAATACTGTATTATATATCTGGAAGTTGCTAAGAGAGTAGATCTTAAAAATTCTCATCACAATAAAAAAGACTTTGTAACTCTGTGTCGTGATGGGTGTTAACTAACCTTATCATGGTAATAGTTTTGCAATACATACGTACGTCGAACCATTATGTCGTATACCTAAAACTAATGCAGTGCTATACATCAATTATATCTCAACTTTAAAAAGTGTTCCCTACGCTTTTTTCCCATCAAAATATGTTACAATAAACCTTCTAGTACAAGAGTATTTTCCAAATCAGTTTAATTTTCCTAGTTTTCAGGTATATGAAAGAACTTGCTAAATATAAGAGAACCAGGCTATAGAAAGCAGAAGCTCTATCCATTTAAAGACGAGTAGCTGCCAGCGTGTTCTGACTGGTAGCAATCCAATCTCAGACCAATCTCAGATGAGTCACGTACTCAGTAGTGCTTCAGCCCCATTTTCTGTAGGGTAAATGCTTGAAGACAGTGTATAAAGAGGGTTTATACACTTGCCTTAGAGAGGTAGCTCCCTACCACACCCAAGAACTATCACAGAAATATCATTTCTTTTAGGATAACACCCTTGCTATTGGATGAAAAGCTCCAAAATTATATTTCCACCTTTTAAACTGACATTTAAGTACCTGAATGCAGACCTGAGTCTGGCCTCAGTGATAGTGTGCACAGCAGAGCATAGCTTTCACTACGGAGCATTTTCTAAGCGGCAGCCCTGAGCCATGACAACAATAGAACACAAAATCTGGGTCTATTTTCCAAAGAGAAAATAGATCGGATGTGTTGCCTTTGCCCTTATTTCTGTAAAACACTTGATTAACGATCTCTCACAAGTAACAACAATACAAATAGCACCTTAAGAAGTTAGCCCTTAGAATTCTTAAGTCTAACCACAAAGCTTAAAAATGCAGTAACTGGGACTTCCCTGGTGACGCAGTGGTTAAGAATCTGCCTGCCAATGCAGGGGACACGGGTCCGATCCCTGGTCCAGGAAGATCCCATATGTCAAGGAGCAACTAAGCCCGTGCGCCACAACTACTGAGCCCACAAGGCACAACTACTGAAGCCCACGCACCTTAGGGCCCATGGTCCACAACAAGAGAAGCCACAGCACTGAGAAGCCTGTGCACCACAATGAAGAGTAGCTCCCACTCGCCACAGCTAGAGAAAGCCCCTGAGTAGCAACGAAGACCCAACACAGCCAAGAAAATAAAAAATAAAGTAAAATAAAAAATGCAGTAACTTAATAGATAAGGGACAAGTTCCAACATTTCCTCTGCATCCCCTTTCCTATGCATTCCCAAAGGGGAAAACTGGGATGTTCTTCAAGTTTCAGTGGTGATCAATAAAGGAAGCCAATCGTCTAGAGGATGTTGATAAACAGACTCATATATCGTCTACTGGAGTCTATGCCTGTTTTGCTCTAAGTTTCTGGCCTCCTGCAATTAACACAGATGGAGGAAAAAGCAAAACCCCAAACAGAACCAATTGATATGGGCTTTCTGTCACCTCCAAATGGGAAATTACCAACGTTTAAATCAAACCCCAATCCTATTTTGGGTTTATTTGAAGGAGAAATATATCAACAAGGATTTTTTTTTTTACCTCTAAAAAGTAAGTCATTACTTACGTAAAACAAACACCCCAGAAAGGAAAGCTCCATCACCCTTCGCCTGCAGTGGGATTTGGGCGAGTGTGCTGACGCAGCTCGGGACTCCATGTGCCAAACAACAGCTGAGCTCATCTGTATGCAGTTGGTAAATCTGAAAAGGTAAACTGCAAGAAATGTGGCATCATGACACCAGAAGGGGAAAAAAGTCATTTCTGAGTCCGCTGTTCTTTCAACTCTTTGAATTCTTGCTTCAGCGGCTCTGTTGAGTCACAGCCGTGATCGGCGCTGGCACGAACCAAAAATAACACCACGAGCTGCAAAGGTTACAGGGTCTGGGCCAGCTTTTTATGACCACACAGCAGTACCTTTCTGTTCAGTGGAAATGTAACATTTAGCTTGTAAGGGAAATCTTTCTCAAGCAGGTTCTTATTCAAAGTTGTCTCAGGTCTGCCCGGAGTGCTGTTTCTGCTCTGCTGACAGCCGGCGGCTAACGGGGAAAACACACAGGATTAGAAGGACACACTGACCTTCAAGGGGCTTCCCCTGAACCTCCAATGCCGGACAAGACCACTGATGGAGGAAACAAAGCATGTTCCTTAAGCAACACAGAATCTACATCTGACTTTGATTAGAAAACATAAACCCTTTTCAGAATCTTTCCCCTTTCTTCCCCTCCTCCCCCCACCATGGCTCTGCTTCACTTTTTCCAATCATACACTGATATTTGGAAAGTTCCATGTGCTTCCATTAAGAAAAATACAGAGAAGGAAAAAATACATAGTAGCCATCTCTCATTTTGTATGTGAGTCTTAGTTATAGGATTCTCAACAAAAAATAAATAAATAAAACCCAACTGTGTGTTCTTTGAAAAATTTAGGTCTGAGAGTGATAAGCCTATTTTGCTCTAAGAAATGACTTGTATGTTCAAGGGATGCTTTGTTTTGTAATCTCGCCACAAGGATTTGTTTTGCCCTGATCTTCCTTTTACTCCTTTTATCATTTATTCAACACATATTTATTACACACCTACCACCTTCTAGGCGTCCAGCTACAGAGGCGAGTGGCATCAGCCCTTGTGATGGGGAATCAAGCTGGAAAGAGCGATGTGAATCAAAGAATCACAGAATAAGCTTGGCAAAACAATTGTGATCGGGGCTCTACAGGAGAACATCGCACTTTAGGGCATAACGTCAAGAGAGTTGAACCTAATCAAGGAGGTCAAGGACATCGATCGCTAAGGAACAGTCGGGCAGAGGTGGGAAGGGTGGGGCAGCTCACTGGGAGTGGAGAGGGAGCAAAGAGAAGTCCAAGTGGAGGACCACTGTTCCCTGCAGCATCAGGAGAACTAGAAACAGGGCTGGGTAGAGCCCCACAGGGAGTAGGGATCGAGGGATGCGGGGCTCAAGAGCTGCGTAGGACAGAGACCACGCAGGGACTCGTAGCCACTAATAAACATTATAGCCTTTCTCCTAAGACCAGCAGGAAGCCACGGAGGTAGAGCAGTGAGTAAGTAGTGGGTGATGTAAGCAGATTTCAGCTTGGTGTTTGTTGTACAAACTCATGGTTGAGTAAAAAAACAAAACTCCGGGAGACGCAAGAATGAATCATTGCCTTAATTATTAATTATTGCACGGAATATCCCTAGCAACACCAGTTTAAGAATAAACTTGGCACATGCCAATTTCCTAGCAGTGACAGACAACGATTCTTCTCTTCATGGTCATAGAAAGTTGACCCAAACCCTGGTAACCTTTGCCATGAGTCATGTCAGTTTTGGCCAGTCCCAACTCACCTATTTCCAAAACACTGGAGAGGTGCTCTGGCACGACAGGTCCAATGCCCTCAACAGGCCAGTGCATCCGAGCAGGCTCAGTCCTCGGGCATCTCCAGATGCATCATCTGGAGGAAAACGCAAAGGCCCGGGGCAAATCCCAGGAGCCCGGTGCAATGACTGCTTGTCAGGGTGGTAGAGCCTTAACGAGAGCTATCCTTTCAGAAGGCACTTTTGTGTTTGGTTTGTTCTGTATGAAAGCGCCTTCAGACTTTCTGAAACTAGCGAGCAGTCCTGCTGTGGTGACCTTCCACGGTCTACCTTCCCAAGTCAGGATGCACAGAAACCTACATGATTAACCCGCTGCAGGTCCCATTACCCAGAGAAATCCACACCTGGGAAGTCGGCTTCCTGCGCTTTTCACTCTCCTCCTTGCTACCTCCTACTAGCTAAGTCTACCCAGATTCACAGCCACACACACGCACAAAAATCAGCAAAGTTCTTACAAGGGAAAAGTGCTTTTTAAGGTTTTTCAAAATGTTTTCAAGAATGAGGAGGATGAGATGATGGTGTATAGGCAAGGCCCTGCTCTCTCTCCCACCCCCTTGCACAAGCCAGTCCCTGCAGAACAGCACAAGGCAGCTGTGAAAGGGATGCAAACACACAAAGCTGAGCAGACCCGCAACAGACAACGACGAGAACGCCCTTCACAGCCCTGGAGTTGGATGGAAGGAGCCCACGTCACGTGCAACAGTGGAACCAGGTCAGAGACTCCGGCAAGGGCTTCACCCTCAGTAGGCTCGTCTGGTCAGGACACGTTATGACTCTCATGGGCCTTAGGCATTTTTGCCTTCCTGGCCCCTTGGTATAAAGACATATATATTAATATTATATATTAAAACAGATTTTTCAATCTAAAAGTTAACGTTTCTTCTTCTGCCTTTAGAAGAAATGAGGACATTTTCATGGACCCCTACAGTACTGTGGGGCCTCAGCACTGAGCCCCCTGCACGCAGGGGCCAGGCCGGCCTAGACTGTGAGCGCTGTGCCCCAAGGAGGCTCACGGACACACACAGATGCTTCTGGTGCTCTGTGTTCAGGTGGCCTCAGGCCCACAGGACACTCCCCACGCTCCTCTGTCCCAGCGTGATAATGGCTCTCATGTCCCCATGAACCCCTGAGCTCTTTGAGGGCAGAAACGTACGCAAGTTGGTCAAAAATTATCCACACTCTGGCTGTAGAGTTTACTTTAATTAACTTTTAGAAAAGACAAATACATCATTTTTCGACATAATCTCCTTGCTTTTTTAAAAACAATAAATTATTTATTTATTGGCTGCGTTGCATCTTTGTTGCTGCACGCAGGCATTCTCTAGTTGCTGCGAGCAGGGGCTACTCTTCGTTGCAGTGCACAGGCTTCTTGCGGTGGCTTCTCTGGTTGTAGAGAATGGGCTTTATGCCCTCGGGCTTCAGTAGTTGTGGCACATGGGCTCAGTAGTTGTGGTGCACGGGCTTAGCTGCTCCATAGCATGTGGGATCTTCCCAGACCAGGGATCAAACCCATGTCCCCTGCATTGGAAGGCGGATTCTCAACCACTGTGCCACCAGGGAAGCCCCTCTCCTTGCTTTTTAATACATTTTGTCCATCTGTCAGCAAGCTTTCGTATTCCCTCATTAAAAAGTGTTTTAGGCTGAACGGTGAGCCTTGAATGCACTGCTGTCTTCACTTCTTCATCAGAAGTGAATCTTCACCCTTGTAGGGCTGCTTTCAGGGGACCAAACAGATAAAAGTCCAATGGAGCAAAATCAGGACTATAGGGAGGATGCTTTAACACCTCAAAACAAGTTTTCACAGAGTGTCAACAGTGTAGCAAGAGCTGAAGCCTAAACTTCGGATTAAACTCAGAGGACTGCTGTCCAAGGGCATTGTGGTCTTGCATGACGATGCAGGTCCGCACACTTCTGCCCACAGTGTCGACATTCTGCAAAAACTACGTTTTGAGGCATCCTCCCTGTAGTCCTGATCTTACTCCATTGGACTTTCACCTATTTGGTCCCCTGAAAGCAGCCCTATGAGGACAAAGATTCACTTCTGATGAAGAAATGAAGACAGCGGTGCATTTGTGGCTTGCAGCTCAGCCTAAAACATTTTTTAATGGGGGAGTATAAAAGCTTGCTGACAGGTGGACAACGTGTATTAAAAAGCAAGGAGATTATGTCAAAAAATGATGTGTTTGTCTTTTCTAAAAGTTAATTAAAATAAATTCTACAGCCAGAGTGCAGATAATTTTTGACTCACCCTCATATTTTGGGCAGGTCTTCCTCCTCATTTATCAAGTGCCCAGCATTTCATAGGGATTGGAGGAATGTTTGTTGAGTGAGTAAATGTATTGAGCTGGAGTTCAGGTTTGGCTGAAAAGGTAAACACAGCCACACCTGCTGGGGTAGGAAGACTGTGAGCCTTGTCTCAGGGCCCTGCAAGGACGCTCTTAGCAGAGTGCTGAGAACTCAGGCTCCAGGTAAGACCTCTGGTGGGGCTCAGGCTGAACTTCACAGCGGGCAGCTGTGGGCACGTTTCCTACCATCTCCAAGACTCGGTTTCTCCACCATTAAAGTGGAGGATCACTGGACTTCCCTGGTGGCACAGTGGTTAAGAATCTGCCTGCCAATGCAGGGGACATGAGTTTGATCCCTGGTCCAGGAAGATCCCACATGCTGCGGAGTAACTAAGCCCATGCACCACAACTACTGAGCCTGTGCTGTAGAGCCTGCGAGCCACAACTATTGAGCCTTGTGCCACAACCACTGAAGCCTATGCGCCTAGGGCCTGTGCTCTGCAACAAAAGAAGCCACTGCACTGCAACGAAGAGTAGCCCCTGCTCGCAGCAACTAGAGAAAGCCCGTGAGCAGCAACGAAGACCCAGTGCAGCCATAAATAAATAAATTCATAAAAAAAAATAATAAAGTGGGAGATCGTGGAATTATAGTAAGAATCCAAGGAGATAACAGTGTGGGGAACTTCGCACAGAGCCTGACCTGTATAAAGAACAGCACAAGAGGGTGTGGAAAAAAAGGAACACTCCTACACTGTTGATGGGAATGTAAATTGGTGCAGCTACTATGGAGGTTCCTTAAAAAACTAAAAAAAGAGCTACCATGTGACCCAGAAATATGTCTGGAGAAAACACTAATTCAAAACATACATGCACCCCAGTGTTCATAGCAGCACTGTTCACAACCACCAAGACATGGAAGCAACCTAAGTGTCCATCACCAGATAAATGGATAAGGAAGACGTGGTGCATATATACACAATGGACAATTACTCAGCCATAAAATGAATGAAAGGATGCCATTTGCAGCAACATGGATGGACCTTATCATACTAAGTGAAGTAAGTCAGACAGAGAAAGACAAATATCATATGGTATCACTTACATGTGGAATCTAAAAAAAAAATGACACAAGTGAACTTATTTACAAAATAGAAATAGACTCACAAACATAGAAAACAAACTTATGGTTACCAAAGGGGATAGTGGTAGTGGGAGGGGAGAGAGGGAGAAATTAGGAGACTGGGATTAACATATACACACTATGATATATAAAATAGGTAAACAACAAGGACCTACTGTATAGCACAGGAAAAACTATATTCAATATCTTGTGATAACCTATAATGGAAAAGAATCTGAAAAGAATATATATATATAACTGAATCACTTTGCTGTACACCTGAAACTAACACATCATAAATTAACTATACTTCAAAAAAAACCTATACTATTAAAAACATCATAAATTAACTATACTTAAAAAAAACTATACTATTAAAAAAAAGAACCAGTACACGTTAAATATTATTGTCATTTAGCAATAGATGTATTGTTGAATATATCTGTTTTACGGGGTCATTGTGAAAGTACAGTGAGATAATAAAGGCTGAAGGGCTTCCTTAATTGGGTTGTAGTGAGAAAGTATTAAGATAGCGGAGTGCATTGGAAGACCTGAATCTATATCCCAGCTCCAAAAGGCTTTCAGCAAAGTATTTTACCTTACACAGTCTCACTTTATTCATCCACAAAATGGGGGTAATGCCCACCTCAGAATGTGGCTTTGGGGATGAAATGATATCATGAATATGAAAAAAAGAGCTTTGTAAAGTCCACGGTGCTATAAAAATAGTTTCTGCCCCGCTCTCGTGACTGGTAACCAGTACCCAAACCTATAAATCCACGGTTTAGGCTTAAGAATGGCCATCATTGATCTCAGTCTCTTTCCTCCTAATTCTTTCCTGTTCCCCTTCTTTTCCCCTCTTTGCTTCCAGAGTCCTTTGGGTTTTAGCACTGCTTCCTTAATGAGATGCCTTGGAGTTTATTCATATTCTTAACCCCTTAAACTTTGGCTAAAACCCATTGCTACCCTAAGGTTCCTCAGATGATCTCACTGTGGTGGCAGTTTGAAATCACTGGAGGTGAAACGCTCTTGAAATTTCTCTTTTCTCAAATTACATGAGAGAACAAAAGGCACCACCTTCTATTCAATTCCCCTTCCCTGCAATAGACACATAAGGATTTCCTGCCCGTTTATAAGGCTATTGTTCTAAGTTTAGGAGGAAGTTGTAAAACAATAAAACAGGAGGGAAAAAAAAACAGCTCTCTGATAGGTTTATCCTCAAAGGTAAGGTCCAAGTGACCCCTCATTGCAATTGACAGTTTTAAGCCCCCAAACAGTCCTGTCTGACTTTGCTCTCAGACCTTGCCACTCCAGCCGCTGACTCACCCTCCCAGAGGAAAGGGTGGGGTTGTCAAGAGTAAACAGAGAGCAGGATACCTATGCCTGAGGACCTTGGGATCTTAGCATCTCGGGGAGGAGGGATCATCAGGATGGAGATGTGGGCTTGACAAAGATCACTGAGGATCAGCTCACATTAATATTGCCAGTTTTTCACTTCAAACACTAGAAGCGTTTGCCTATGAGTCAGCAAATATCTCCTTTTGCTTTTATGGTGAAAAGTAGATTTTCCTCAAATTTCTGAAGTTATTTAGAAGAAAGGATTCTCCTTTCTTACCCATGGCATCTACTTCTTCCCCTCCGGACACCTCTCCCTCCATGCGGCAGACCTGAGAATCCCAGGGGAGAGGTTAACTGGAAGAAGATGCCCCCGATATGGGCATTTCCCCATCGACTGTACTCACTACCAGGAGTGCCCTGGAGGACAAACATCATCCAGAGCTTAAAATCCCCCTTCTAATGGGGCCTTCGGGGTGACCCTCTTAGCCTGGCATCTCTAAGGACCATCGGTTCTGCCAGGCACCCCATTGCCCCTTGCCTGACACAGGCGGGTCCAGAGGTCTTATCTAGACTAGTGCACCCTGCTTACCTCACAGCACATGCCTGGCCCAAGTTTGCCCATGTAGATTCTCCCAGGAATGGGGAATTGGAAACCAGAGGCTGCACATCAGCTTCTGTTTATGTGACAAGTTGGAGGAACACAAATATACCGGAGTTGAGAGAGAGCCATGTTCTACCATCTGCACTGATGCGCAGCACCTGACAGTCTATAAACAATAAAGCCCCGTGAGAAGACCAGCTAAAAACATTACCCGGTCCACGCTCGCTCTGCTCACCGCACAACAGGCCAGTAAGTCAGAGACGAGGTGTTGAGGCAAGGAATACGACTTCATTTGGAAAGCCAGCAGACCAAGAAGATGGCAGACTAGTGTCCCTGAAAAACCATCTTCTCAGGATCTGGATGCCAATTTCTCTTACAGCACAGAGAAGGGGAGGAGAAGAGGAAGTAAGGTAAAAAGGCCATAAGTTTTGCAAATGTCCCCTGGGATGGCCAGCCTTGGGGAGGGGATGTGCTAATTTCTTCTTTCTTGCAGCCATCCACAGGTGGACAGGGTCCAGAGATGTCCCTGAACAAAGGCATTTTGGTTTAACATTCAGGCAGAGGGCAGGGTTCCTGGAGGCAGGCCATTGTGTATAGACAGTATTCTTTCAGTGAACAAAAACAATGGGAACCAAAGGTTAAAGTAAAAGAAACAGATCCAACATGGAGTCAGATTTGGCTCTTCCCTGTTACAAAGGGAGGGTGGGAGAGGGAGAGAAACGAAAGGAGAAGAGAGTAGGTGACAGTTGTGTGTCTGATGGCTCCTGGTTCCTGACTCCCGTCCCTTCTGCCCCCAATACCCTTCTGCTTCCCTGTCCCCAGGCTCCACAAGACACACCTGTATCCATGCAATTAACTCCCACCCTTTATTCAAGCTAGCTTGGGTTGATTTCTGCTATTTGCAACTACAATAGACCTTGGAGTTGCCTCCTTACAAGCATTTTCCTTTTCCCGGGCAACAAGCATCTTCCTTTTCTCGGGCAACTATCTCTGTTTGCTTTCTGTTACCCACGTTTCCTCAGCGCCACTTATGTGCTTTAAGGACCTGTAATTTCAGAACAATACATATGACACAGGCTTAAGGTAACTGAAAAGCTGCAGGTTTAGGAGTGGACCCAACAGCCACTGAGGCCAAGGAGAGGTGAGGGGCAATCTTCTGGGGGCTTCTAGAATGACCCCCTCACTCACTCCTGTGGTCCTGATGAAGAAGAGGCAGACCAGGGGGTTGTTGACAGCCATGTTATGACCACATAGAGGACACCAGAGACTGCTAAATGGAAAGATGGAAAAGAAGCCTTGCTTCAGAAGACATCATTGAGCTGCCAAATCAAACCATTCCTGAAGTCCACCCTCTCTCAGACTATCCACTGACATGGTCCCATAAATCCCTTTAACTAAACATCTTAACTAAAATTCCCGAGACACTACTCAAATGTACATGCTTCCACTGCAATAATCCCAGACTACCTCAGTATATTCTGGAAGAATAAAAAGGAAAACAGGAAAAGAGGGCTTGACTGGAAAATCAGAGTCTTCCAAGATACCAGCCGTCCTCTGCCACCAATTACCAATGGAACCTTAGGCAATTGTGTACCTTCTTTGAGCCCAGGAACTCCTCTGCAGCGTGAGAAGGATTAGACTTCCAACACTAACATTCTACGATTTTAATTGTAGACCCTTAACTCCAACTTATTGAGTCCTATGGGGGGTAGTTTATAATGACATATGTGAATTGCTCCATACGCTCAAATTCAGAAACTAACAACAACAACAACAAAACATTTGACTGGCATTAAAACTCTCTGTGAGGCAAGAAACCCAAGATTCGAATTCTAACATGGAGAGGCAGAAAGAGGAAATGAGAGAATACAAGGGAAGAGTCTTCTGGCTGAGCCCTGTTCGCAGAGGTCAAGCCTTGCAATATTTGGGGTTACCATAACCGAGGAATCCGCAGGTGGGTGGCCCTGCTGGTCACACCCAGCTCGGGGACATCCCTGACTGCAGCTGTGTGTTTTGGGTGACCTCCAACCACGGAAAGAACAACGGGTCCATCAGGCTTTGTCAGAAGGATCTAAGGGTGTCATATTTAATTTAGGCTTTGAATTAGTTGGAGAACGCACTGAACTCTTAAAAGTTAGTATCTGTTACTGATATTATTTTTCCAGACTTTTTTTTTTTTATCAGAGATTGTTTTGTTTCTCCCTTTCGTGGCATGGTTACTGCTAAGAAAATAAAACCTACCCCAACCCAGAACTCAGAACTGATACCCCAGCTTCTCTCCCTGGAAAGAACAACAAAAATAAAACCAGCGTAACTGACTTCCACCACAAAGGGCACATGCAAGATTGTGCGTACACACACTCACGCAAATTCATGAGGAATCTTGGACCCAATCGTGCAGGAATCAAGCTGGGACCAGACCTGCCATATGGATTTACTTTTACTGGAGGTTTCCAAATATTCAATTTTAGAGCAGACTTCGGTACCATATTTTTCAAGAAATCTCTTCTCCCCACAACTTTAAATACAGCTGTGCCAAAGTCAAGCATGATCTCAAAAGAACAAAGCAAGAAAAGTTCATAGATCATCATCTGGTAAAGTACCAGGGAGATATCATATGACAGGATCAGTATATCAGGCCAATTTTAAGACTGATGTCTACCCATACTAGGGAAAATAATACTGGAGGAAAATATAATTCTAGAGATCATAAGAAACAGTATGGTGTGCATTTCCCAAATGCCTTTAGATTAGCTTTATAAAAATAGATGGTTAGTTTGGTTGGCCAAAAATGTATTTCAAACAAAAAATATTTCACAATTTTCTCAACTCACAGATTCCAAATTTCAGAACTATAAGGAATCATAGTAATTACCCAGTCCAGTCTCCTCATTGTTAATTGGCCTATCTATACTAAGTTATGTAGAAAACTTGTCTGGAATATGACTAAGCCTATTAAGAGTGCAATATTCAATATAGTATGATTTTGTTTACATGAAGTTCAAAAACAGGCAACACTAATCCATGGTGTTAGAAGTCAGAATATTGGTTCCTTCTGCAAGAGAGGAAGGGGGTAGAGGAGGGGCCTCTGGTGATTCTTCTCTTGATCTGGGTGGTGGTTCAGTAAGTACATGAGTTACGACATGTATAATCAAGCGGTGTGCTTATAATTTGTGCAATTTGTGCATTTTTATATGTATGTTATACATCAACCTAGAAGAAGTTTATTTCCAAAAAAAAAAAAAAAAAAAAAAGCCTGGATAACCAAATCTAAGTCAAAAAACAAAAAAATGTCATTTTTTTGATCCAACATTTAATTTGGAAGCATATTAGCTTCTTACTCACCTTTTTAATTGACAAATTCACTGGTTTGGGTGCGCACTTCTATGCGTAGAACAAATGCATGAAGTCAGACCCCCATGACCAAGAGACAGAACAGTTCCCCACCCCCAAAGATCTCCTCAAGCTGCCCCTTTGCAGTCAAGCTCCCCTCCACCCCCACCCCCCCACATTCAACTCCTGGCAACCACTGATCTGTTCCTATAATTTTTGCATTTTCCAGCATGTCATATAATTAGAACCACACAAAACGTAGTCTTTTGAGTCTGGCTTTTTTCACTTAGCAAAAGGCATTTGACATTCATCCACGTTGTTAGGTGAACCAGTAATTTGCTCCCTTTTATTCCATTCTGAGTAGTATTCCAGTATTTGGATGTACCATGGTTTGTTTATCCATTCACCAGTCAAAGGACATTTAGGTTGTTTCCAGTTTGGGGCATTTGTGGACAAGTTTTTATGTGAACAAAAGTTTCCAGTTCTCTTGGGTCAATAGGGGGAGTGGGATTGCTGGATTATATAGTAATATATGTTTAATTTTATTTAAAAAACTGTCAAATTTTTTTTTCCCAAAGTGAGAATGCAAGCACTTAATATTGTCTTTTTTAAGAAGTCATTCTAATTGGTGAAAAGGTTATCTTCACAGAAAATATTGGCCCAAGATTCTGCTAACAGTATATACATAGTAAGTTTAAAATTTAGGAAGAGATAGTATACCTTTACATAATTCTGCAGACCAATTGAAAGTATTCTACTTTCTTAAAAATAATGAACTATCTTTTCAATCTGAATTTCTTTCATATTTGCTATTGAATATCATATATTCATTGGCCATTCATATTTCTTTCATGGGAATAGCCTGTTTAGACAATTTGCTCATTTTTGTTAGTATTTTAAAAGCTAATTCGAAAGAGCACTTTGTGTTTTATGGAAAACAGACTGTCAGTTGTCATTATGTTGTAAATAAGTTTGTGCTTTTACTTTGTTTATGAAGTTTGCTGCTACGAAGAGATTTTCTTAAGTTTAGAGTCAAATTTATAGAAAGCTCTTTCCCACTCAAAGATTATTTTTAAATCTTCACCAATGTTTTCTATTATTTTTTTACCTCATTTTCTTCTGGTAAAATCTATCTAGAATTAATTTGGGGGTGACAAGGAAAGCATCTCAACCTACTGAGATTAAATTAAGCAAAAGAAATTAAAATCTGCAGGTAAAAGGTGGAAAAAATTTTTTCTTAAGATTATTTTCCAGAAGTGATTTTTTAAATTTGGTTTTCTCTAGTCACTTTTGTTTGATGTCCCACTCCAGCTTTATAACTTTTTGAGATTTTTACTTTTTTCAACTTTCATTAAAGTTGAATGTAACAGAGGCTTCTTGGGGAAAGGTGCTATCAAAGTCTGCCCTTAAAGTAAATATTTGGAATGTAAATATAAATTTAAATGACATAACTTGATCTTGAATAGTTAAACAGACACCCAATGCCATTTATTTTAAAATCTCCACTGGGAAAAATGTAAATTCAAATGGCAATAGTTTGATCCCAGTAAATGTAAATTCAAATGCATCATGTTATCCTAAATAGGTCAGAATATTCCCATCACTATCTGTTAAGCAATTCCTGTTTCCCCTCCACTGATTTGAGATACCACTTTGATTATATACTAAATTCTAATTTGTTTTTGGATTTACTTCTAGATTTCCCCATGATTTTCCCGTATCAGTCTATAAAATTAACTCTTCTGCAGTTTCATCATTTTATGTCTTTAAAAATGAAAGAGACTAAACCTCAAAAATTTTTGTATTTTACTGTGAAAATTAACAGATACAGAAAAGTGCATAAAATATGTAAAAGGCATTATAAAGAGAATGCCTGGGTAAACACCACCCAGGTCAAGAAATAGAACTAAAATTTTTTTTTAAGTTGTCTCCCACAAACTACCTATTTAAAATAAGAATTATCAGCTGGTTCTGATGGTCTGACAGTCACATTTTCAGTCATTTAGTAAAAATTTGGATGTAAATTGATCGTGGAACTACCCAAACTCCAGTAAATAAGAAGTAGTTGGTTAATTTTGTTATTTTTCTAAGTAAATGGGGTTTAAACCTCCTTATAATTCCATATTGTACAACACAATATTTTTTCCTTATTATATAAAAAGATTTTTCTGAGTATATCACTTTGTAAAAAAAAAAAAGGACATTTGAACTTAAAAAGGACCCCTCTGCAGACATTCAGAAGGATTTGCTAATTTATAAACAATGAGGGCTGCACTGTCCAACATGGCAGCTACCAGCCACAGGTAGCTCCTTAAACTTAAGTTAATTAAAATTAAATAAAATTTAAAATTGAGTGTTTCGGTCACACTGGCCACATTTCAGACGCTCAAGGGCCACACGTGGCTAGTGGTGACCCCAACTGCTGAGCACAGACACAGCATTTTCATTGTCGCAGAGTGCTCTACTGGATGGCTCCCGTCTAGACCCTCCTTGGCTTCCACAACTGATGTGAGGGGTCGAAAACACTAATTCGAGTTGTCTTTAGAACATACAAGACATTCAGTTATAATAAACATAGGAAACAGTGATCAGAAATTACTGAGAGAGAAAAAGAAATGTACTAGGAACGGGGGATATTGTACAATGGAGCACTAAATCTTGTTCTAACCTTGTTTAGCCAAGCTAAACATATAAACAAAACATCCAATGAATCATATAGTTCTCATTCAGCAGAAGGAAGCACACACTTTTATTTGGCAAGACATACTGTTTCCCGGCGATAATATTTGGTGAGAAAATATTATGGGGACCCTTCTATCAGTGTAACCCATGGGTGGCTGGGCTGTTTAGGTGGCCTCTGCTCACCCTACACACCTTGAAGTTAACTCCTCACATCAAAAAAGTAGCAAAACTCATGAGCAAGTGGTGTTGATTTTCCTGAAGTCTTTTCAAGGAGATGAAGGAAGGATTACGTCACCTAGCACAGGGCAAAGTCTCATCCAACTTTGTGCTAGCTCTCTCTGTCCTTGTTCATCCCGAGGACTTTTCTCTGGTCCCCCTTCAGCTAAATTTTCTTTTCTTCCCCTCCCCCCATTCCCCAACTCCTCAGCCACAGCCTTTAAAAATCCTCTTTATTGGTCCCAGCCCTTCAGCTCGTACCTTTCCACCCACACCTCGCTAAGTGAAGCAAAAGCTCAGTGAGGACCTGAAAGGCAACTCACAGTAGCCCCTCCAGCCCACTTCACGGGGCGGGGCGGGGGGGGGGGTCTCAGTTTATCTTCCACATAGGAAATACTAGGCCACCATTATGAATACCTTTAACAGCAGTTCTGAAGGGAAAAGGAAGAGCTGGGGCTGTGACATTAAAGTATAATTTAGTGAAGGCAGTTCTTTAGAGAATTAAATCAATGTGGTCCAGGTATTTTGCTTTCTGCTAAACTTTGCAGCCCTCAAGGCAAAACAGAAAAACAGACATACATACAAGAAATGACACGTCTTCCTTGGGCAGAGGGAAACATGCAAGTTCTCACCTGGAGGACATTCTCTTTTCTAGTTCTACAGCTGGCGACATCTGGGACTCAGGGGAAATGACTTTTCCAAACACAGAGATCATTGAGAAGCTGATCTGAGGGACTTCCCTGGTGGCACAGTGGTTAAGAATCTGCTTGCCTCATATATACAATGGAATATTACTCAGCCATAAAAAGGAATGAAACTGAGTTATTTGTAGTGGGGTGGATGGACCTAGGGTCTGTCATACAGAGTGAAGTAAGCCAGAAAGAGGAAAAACAAATACCGTATGCTAACTCACATATATGGAATCTAAAAAGATGGTACTGATGAACCCAGTGGCAGGGTAAGAATAAAGATGCAGATGCAAAGAACAGATCTGAGGACACAGGGCTGGGGGCTGGTGAAGGGGAAGCTGGGACAAAGTGAGAGAGTAGTACTGACATATACACACTACTAAATGTAAAATAGCTAGTGGGAAGCTGCTGCATAACACAGGAAGATCAACTCGATGATTGGTGATGATTTAGAGTGGTGGGTTGGGAAGGGTGGGAAAGAGTTGCCGGAGGGAGGGGATATGGGGATATATGTATAAATACAGCTGATTCACTTTGTTGTACAGCAGAAACTGGCACAACAGCATAAAGCAATCATACTCCAATAAAGAGCTTAAAAGAAAAAAAAAGAATCCGCTTGCCAATGCAGGGGACACGGGTTCGATCCCTGGTCCAGGAAGATCCCACATGCCATGGAGCAACTAAGTCTGTGCACCACAACTACTACACATGCATCTAGAGCCCGTGTGCACCTACAGCCCGTGCTCCACGACAAGAGAAGTCACTGCAGTGAGAAGCCCACGTACTGCAATGAAGAGTAGCCCCTGCTCGCCACAACTAGAGAAAACCTGCATGCAGCAATGAAGACCCAACGCAGCCAAAAATTTTAAAAATTAAAAAAAAAAAAAGAAACAGATCTGACGTTCCAGCATATGTCTGTCTGAACAATTCCATTACACCATCATGCCTCCCTTATTGACCACAGCATGGGATAGAGTAGCTATCCAAATATCCAAATATCATGGTAGCCCCCAAATGTGGCCCTGTCTTAGGGTCCAGTTAGCCAACATTGGTCGCCATATGAATTCCCCCAGAGTGGCAACCCTCTGTTGACACCACACACTTCAGAGGAAGGAACGTAAAAATTATAGTCTCTGTGCTTCCCACCCTGTTTTGCAGACAGAAATTAATTAGAAGTCTATTTAGACACTGAAATCATAGAATCATAGGAGTGGGAAAGACACCAGACGCATTCTGTACAGCTTACTGCTCCATTATAAATGAGGTCACCAGGATCCAGAGAAGTTAGGTGTTTTGTTTAAAATCACTAGCAAGTTAGGAGCAGAACCAGAAGAAATCAAGGTTGACTGCAGCTCCAATTATTTAAATTAGAGGCCACAAATCATTGGCCTGTACTGTGCTTTTAATTCTTTGCTAAAATTTTAGAGTTGGGAAATGTTACCCCATAAGTCTGCATTTCTGACTTGAAAAAAAAAATCAGAAGATTTGCGAACATGGAATTATGGCTGCCTCCTTTAGGTGAGCTGTGAGCCCCTCAGTGCATAACTGGCACAGGCTCCCTGCTCCCCAAGCAGGCAGTAAGCTCCCCACGCTCCGGATCCCGCACCAGCGTCTAGCCTGTGATTGGTACGTAAGGCACATTAACTTTTGAATGGGTGTTGCGTGGATGTTGGGTTGACATCTTGCTATCGAGGGTCTTGAGAAGAGGCGCAGTCTTCTGGTTCACGGTTCTGCTCTCCATCCTGATTTGCTAGCTTGCTGGGCAACATTAACACCCATGGAGACCACCCAGTAGTCTGCCCACTTCACGGGTCCTTGCCCCCCTCAACTCCAGCAACCCTCCCCTCTACTTCCCGCACTCCCCACCATCACATGCAGAACCTTGGAATTCCTTTGAAGCATGAAATGGCCAACATCTCCTTTCTCTGACCAAAGCTCCATCTTGTTAGCTCTGTCACCCCCTTGCTTCCACCATACCCAGGGACACAGCTGCAGCTCTCTGCCACTTTCTTGTCACCCAGCCTGTCATCAGCGCTCCCAACCATACCTCCCTCCTTGGCGAGCCCAGCCTCCATGCTCCGTGTCATAGAATCTCAAAATGTTTTTCAGACTCAAAAGGAATATTGTGGTCTAATAATTTCCGAGCGCTTTTCAGAAACATTTTTAGAGCCCAAAATGTGTAATTTAGCAATTTAAACAAATGCCCCACTTTGAGGAGGTTTTTGGTCTGCCTTTTATCTTTGTTTGGGGGTTCCCCCCCCTCCTTGTGCACCATAATTTCTTCTTTGTTGAACATAAGGTTTGCATTGTGGTGTGTGCGTGTTTTAGTTATCCACCAGATAAAGCAATATGTTAACTGTACTGAAAGCTTTGGGTTTATCATTTCTGGGGCAACTGTTGAGAAGAATGTAACTACCAGAAACAGAGCCTTTCTGCCCACTGTAGAAGCATCACGTTCAAACGTACTGAAAACTTAGAAAGTCGGCTTTAAAGGCAAAGATACCAACCACAGGGGGATAACATATAATTGTGCCATACAGTGAACATTATACTTCCAAATGAGTAAAAGGCCACAAGTGGGAAAGAGAGCTGAAAAAAAATCCAAATTTCATTAAAATAACGGTTGACGACAAAGCTGAATTACCTCTGACAGTCACACTTGCATGAAAACATCTGTTCTGATGCATGTGTCAAGAGATCCAAACATCGAAATCTGGAGAATGAATGAGCCATTGTTTAGTCTGCAAAGGGGCACGGTTGTGTAAATGAAGATACAGTTGGGGAAAAAAAGGTACAGAAAAGAAAGATTCCAATAGAAACCTAAGAAAAACGCAAACGCATGCACAGAAACTTCCCCAAAGACTGAGAGAGCAAAAATCCTGAGGAACAATGCAGCAAAATGAGAAATGGCCCTTCAGTGGCTCAATAGCCTGAAACAAAATTGGAAGGAGGAGGGGTCAGTTATGCAAATGAAGCCAGGAGGGTGGGGTCTTCGCAGGAGTGATCAGAGGTCTGCAGGCTCCACATTCCCCCTCAGTGTCCCAGCAGAGGCCACTCCCAAGAAATAAGCAGTGAGACCCAATGCGAGTCTTCAGCCCCTTTATACAGGGTCATTGCCCTCCGTCCTCACTGTATGAAATGTCTGGGGCTGCCACTTCAAACACTAGGAGTTGCTTAAACAAACAATCCCAGAAGATGAGCAGGCAGGTTAAAAAGAAGGAAAGGAAACAAGAGATGGACTGCCTCGGAGGATCATCTTCCAGATATAACAACAATGACCACTCGAGTAGTATGATTGGGAAGAAGAGCTAAAAATAGAGATTTCAGCCTCCTTTGTTTTGCCATCTAGGCTAGCCAAAAAATTCTTAAAAATAATTAAGTCAACAGCCAAAACCAGAGGGACCCCTGGTTCTACCGTTTCCAACATCGCCTTATGATGTGATGTATCCTCATGGGGAAAAGAAAGAACCATCCACAGCCACTCCCTTCAGAGCTATTTCATCCAAACATGAACCAAACCGCTGCAGAACAGCCCGAAAACATAGCAATGGGAGACCAGCCAGGAGGAAAACTGAACTCCCCCACCATGGGCTGCCTCACGTGTAGGCTTGGAAAGCCGCTTTCAGGGGAGACCCTAGCTAAACAGGCCAGCAGCTTCAGAAGCACCCAGTCTGGGTACCAAAGACTGCCCACACCCACCCTGATGCACCAGTGGCGATGTTCACGGTGTGTTCTAGTGGCTGTGGGTGAAAAGTCAGGAAGCTGTGCTACCGCCAGCCATCCCCAAGCTCTTACCTCCTGAGTGGCTGCTCCTACCACCTCTCCTCTGTGTTTTCTGATTTATCTGTCACAAAACATCCTTTCGCATCCTTGCTCAGAAATGTTTAGAGTCCATTCAGTACAGTCTTTGTGTTCTGCATTCAAGGCCTTCTGCAAATGGCCTATGCTTAGTTTCATCTGACTTGTTTTTCTATACATACTCTGCAATCCTGCTCAAACAGAATGCTTTGTCTTTCCCAAAAACTCTCTGAGTTTCCCTCCTTGGCGAAGCTCTCCTCTCTCTCGGGTGATATGTGAATTCACTGCCCTTTGAGCCTCCATCCCTCTTTCCTTCTTTCAACACACCACTGCTTCCCCAGCCCTAAAACAGCACCATCCCAAGAAGAAGGGTGTCCCTCAAGAGTGCTGGAACTTTCTGGTATTTACTTCCATGCTTTCTGTGGGTCTCCTCCTGACGTCAAGAGCAGGTCTTCATACTCCCAGACTCATATACCTCCAGCAGCCAGTGTGGTGCCTTGCACATAGTGGGTACTTAATAAATATGTTTGAATACTTATGGTTGAACTGGATTGAATTGTAAAATAAGGTTTATGTAGTTCAAGCTTTGGGTACCCTGAAACTAGTTTCATAGCATCACAGAATTTTAATGCCAGAAGGAATGGAAAGACCATCTAGTTGACCCTACAGATGAGGAAACTGAGACCTGGGAGATTTTTAATTAGTCCAAGGACACACAGTCAAAAACAAAAACGTGGTCCTGGGAACAAGCTCCCCGGGACTTAATTCTGACAATCGTATGGGATATTAAGGCACGATAATGATATGTTAATTTTAGAATATCTCTTGAGGAAATTGTCTGATTTCTCAGCTGTGTGTAGAGAGCCTGCTGCATACCAGACGCTGTGCTAAACATTCAAGGGAGGGGACCACTGCCTTACAAGTACCTAAATGAAAACAGTTATTATTATCTTCAGAAAGGCAGGGCGTAGACGGTCACTTCACCAAGATCCCGCACAGTGAGGCTACGTGGAACCAGAGACACCCTGACTCTGTCAGTGTTTTTAATTCATCACAGCTCCCCTGTACACGCATATTTCATTTGTTTCCCCATCTGTTCTCATCTGTGCCTTCCGAAAGAAAAGTCTTAGTTTTAAATCCATGCCGATATTGCTGTCTGCTTTCATTTTGAACTCCTCTCATACCACTCCTGGCTGCAGCTGCATACACTGTAGCCTGGGTCTTTCATGCAGATGATACAGAAGACTCAAACTTCTGACACTATGAGGTTTCTGACGGGTCATTTTAATCTGGGAGATACACACCACTTCCCCAGATTCCAGAAGAAGGAAGAAAAAGAGGGTATGTAGAATGATCTGAACGATTTTAACTCCTAATTTGGCCCTACTCCCCACCCACCCCTGCCTTTTTCATCTTCCCTTTCCTTTTTCATCTTTTCAAACTCACTGTCTTCTAACACAATACAGAAGAGGATGGGATGCTTCCTAAGATGCATCCTAGATCAGACATCTGGAAATCAGCCTCTGTTCCGTGCACTTCTTCATGGCTTCTCGCTTCTATTTCATTTTAATTCCTTTGACAGGCATGAATGCTTTTGGACATGTCACCAGGACTGCTCCCTAAGCAGCCTTACTTCTTTTCAGGACCTCTTTCCTTCTGTGCGCATTATTTAGGCACTAATGCCTCACGCCATACAAATCTTCATAAAGCTGACATTGTAGTCTTTGCATGAGCCTTCTGGTTCAAACACCCAACCGTTTTCCAAGCATGGAACTTCGCACAGAGCGTCAGAACTCCAGCCAAGCCTGGGCGGAGAGGGGTAGGTCAGAGGAGTCTCCGTCATATTTTAAATTTTCATTTCTTCCATTGGCTCACGCCCTAAATGCTATTTAACAGTAGTTAGTGCCAATTTCCTTTGTTTCCAGGAATGTATCTCATGTGTACCTAATATGAATGTAATTCCTTATCAGAGTTGAAAGAAGAGTTTGCACCAAGGATGAACAATCCTCTCCATAGATTTCAGAGTGAATGCACTTGGTTTTATCGCTGGCTTATGGCTTCTCCTGCCTAAGAGTGTTTTGGTTGCTCCGCCCTCAAGCAGAGACAGCAGATGTGGGACCCACTATAAAGGATTTACAGAAAATAGGAGAAGTCTGAAGACGGCCACACATAGATCAGTGAGAAACATCCGATTCCTTCATCAACGGGGTCAGTCTCTCTCAAAGAACATTCTGTGGGTGTATAATTCCAAATATTTTCGATACAAATTAGCAGATATTGTCATTTTCCTTTGCTCAGAAAATATATCTGTATTCGTCAGTGTTCTCCGGAGAAACAGAACCCATGGGGTATGTACACAACACACACACAGATACACACAGAAAGAGAGAGATTTATTTTAAGGAATTAGCTCATGTAGCTCTGGGGCTGGTACGTCTGATATTTGCAGGGCAGGGCAGAAGACTAGAAACCCAGGGAAGAGCTGATGTGGCAGCTTGAGTCTGAAGGCCTCTGGGGACAGAATGCCCTCTTCCTTGGAGGACCACAGTTCTTCTCAGGCCTTCAACTGATCGGACGAGGCCCACCCACATGATGGAGGGTTATCTGCTTTCCTCAGAGTCTACTGACTTCAATGGCGAACTCATCTGAAAAATACCTTCACAGGGACGTCTAGACTGGTGTTTGACCAAATATCTGGGTACCATGGCCTAGCCAAGTTGACCCATAAAATTAACCAACTGCACTGTCACATGCTCAGTCTGAGGTTTTTCTACAAGAAAATTAAAACATGATATTTTGTGCAGGATCTTCTAGTTTTCCAAGTACTTTCTCACTTTGGTCTTAAAGACATTATGCCATGAAGATCTTACAATTGGGACCACCTGAATATTGGAAAGAATAGGCCCTTTTACGAACATGTAAGTCCTTTGCCTGGAATTTGTAATACAGCAATTGCGACAATTGATGTAATAGACGGTTTTATTTCACCCACTCAATCCATCATACGCCTGAAAATTGTGAGGCTGGTGGTTCTCTTTGGGGTACACCTCATCACCACGTGTAACACTGTGTCTATGGGGAAATATATTCAAAATTGTACATCGAAACACCATCGATATTCTGCCTCTGCTGGTGAACAGAAATGGGAAAAGTGATTATGTTCTTGGATCCTGGGAACTTATTTTTTTCTCCACATTTGCATAATCATCAAAAGCGATCACTCTATGTTTTTATTAGCTGATATTCTCTAACCCAAGCAATCCCTGGTACCCAGGTATTCATTCCCGAGAACAAAGAAAATGTATTCTAGAGAGAGTCCCTTCTATACCTGTTCCCATAAAAAGGTTGTTTATTAAGAGAGGGCCAGCTCGTCTAGATAAAAGTAGAGGCATTGTTTTAAGGGCTCAAATAACAGCATTCAGTCGTGATGTGAAAATTGGAGTTAATTTTTTTTTTGTCTGTGAATATACAAAAGCATGGAAATAAGAATAGAAAGTCTAAACTGTGTAATGGAAAACAAAAAAGCTCACAAATCCCAGCTACATGCTAACACGGTTACTCTGTTACTGGGATGCAGCCGTAAATAAAAGCTCCCAGGCTGATAAGGGCGGCAGATACAATGCTACATATTTACCAGATCTTATTTTATTTTCTGCCTCCTGGGCCACGTTTCCCTGCCTCCAAGCAGTTGGGTGCTGCTCAGGGTGAGCTGTTGGAAGTTCACGCCGGCTGATGACCTGCCCGCCCCCCCCCCCCCCCCACCTCCCAGCAGGACTGTCCACAATCTGGGGCCCACTTTTGGCAATCTCACAGACCACACATTTAAGATTTCAGTGTCACAAGATCAAAGGAGCCTGGAACCCTGAGAGACTGCTTGATAAGGAGCCACCCAAGAAAGCCATCTGACCAGCATGATGTGAGCACGAAAAATCCTTTGTGGTATAAAGCCACTGAAATTTGTGGTTATTTATTAGACATCATGACCTATCCTGGCCCCACAGAATATGCTAGCTAAGTCTTGCAATCTGACAATAGAAAACAGCATTTTTTAAAGCAAGTAGCATATGCTAAAGAAGATCTGTCCTGAGGAACATGATTCAGAGACCAACAGATAGCACAGTGGATCATGTAAACTGCTCAAAGCCTGTTTATCACACAGGGAAAAGCCTCCTTCATTCAGCTGTTTTTTGTATTGGCCAAACTTCCTGCGTGTCCCTCCCACGGCCTGGCCATTTCCTCCTTTTCTAGGCTCATCTTCTCCTTGTTTCTCATCTTATTTCTGGAAATACCAAACCACCTGTGTTCCTTGTATAGACTGCCATTTCACGACGCTGCTCTTTCTTTTCCTCCTGCCGGGACTATTTTTCCCAGCCATCTTTAACTAGTTACCTGTCAAGTTTCCACAAGAGAAACAGAACCACGGGACTGACACAGAACAAGGGGTTCGTTCCGCAAACCACCAGCGAGAGCTGGATAAACGGTGTCCTCGCGGCTGTTGTTTCTACATTTGATGCCGAGGCTGAAGTCTGCAGGGCAGGCAGGTGGGAAGGACAGGTGGGTGTGCAGTGTGGATCTGCTGAGAGCCCAGAGGCTGAGTGGGTCCCAGGCTGGCCTCTCATACCCCTGCCTCCAGTGATGCTGTCGGGGAGGCTGGCATCCTGCATCACAGAGCTGAACGCAGCCCCGGCCCAGGAGTCAGAGAGGCTGAAGGAGGGAGGCCAGTGGGAAGGGAAGCCCCCACAGGCCTGGCTGCTGCCTCATCCCCACAGGTAAGTCCACAGACCTACGACCACAGGTGACCTCCAGCTGGCCCTGCACACAAACATGGCTGCAGCTCCTCTCCCACCTACCAGACTCCACATAAGAGTCTCCTGTGGTCAGTCCTAACCCAGGACCCTGTAGGAAACGGGGTTCTGGGGAATGTAGTTCCAGCTTAGCCGAGGGGACCAGTATGAGGTCACCACATGGGCTAACTTCTACTCAATTTTTTAAACTGAAGTAGAGTGGATTTCCAATATTGTGTTAGTTTCAGGTGTACAGCAAAGTGATTCAGTTATACAATCTTTTTCAGATTCTTTTCTGCTAAAAGGTTATTACAAGATATTGACTATAATTCCCTGTGCTATAAGTAGGTCCTTGTTGTTTACCTATTTTATATATAGCAGTGTGCACCTGTTAATCCCATAATCCTAATTTATCCCTCTCCCCACATTTCCCCTTTGGTAACCATAAGTTTATTTTCTAGATTTGTGAGTCAGTTTCTGTAAATGAATTCACTTGTATTATTTTTTAGATTCCACATATAAGTGATGTCACATGACATCTGTCTTTCTCTGTCTGACTTACTTTACTTAGTATGAGAATCTCTAGGTCCATCCATGTTGCTGCAAATGGCATTATTTTGCTTTTTTTCAGGGCTGAGTAGTATTCCACTGTGTGTATATATATATATATATATATATATATATATATATTTATACCACATCCTCTTCATCCACTCATCTGTCGATGGACACTTACATTGCTTCCATGTCTTGGCTATTGTAAACAGTGCTGCTGTGAACACTGGGGTGCGTGTAACGTCTACTCATTTTTTAAGACTCAGCCGAGGCAACACCTCCCTCAGGAAGTCATTCCCAGTTCCCGGATTTTGCCCAGTGTCTTGCCTTCAGAGCATTCTGTGCACAGCGCCATCACAGAACCTCACATATAGGTATGGAACTTACTATCTAATGTGTCTTTCTCTTCGGGTGGAACGTAAGGTCCCTGAGGGCAGGGGCCACACGTGCCACTGCTCCATCCTGAATGCACTTCCTGGCACACAGTTGGTCCTCCGTGACTGTGCTCCAGAACCCTCACCGCTCCTGCCGCCAGTAATTTATTACCACCCGCCTTCAAACTAGGATCCTAGTTAGAATCACAGATGGAGAAGGGCAGGAAAAGCTCCCTCCTGCCTTGTGCTCGAGTCCAAAGGCAGGCGCATCCCACCTCCAGCTGACCCAAGAGGGTCACAAGAGGCGCAGCCCCCTAACTGGGGGTCGGGGGACAGGAGAGTTTAGAATAGGAACTAACAGCCATCCAACATTTCTTAGGTGACAGGCGCTACTCTAAACACCTCGCATGCTTGGACCCATTCCGAATTGAGTTCTGGAAGGTGGGCATACTTACCCCCGAGGAGGATACAGGGCTGTTAAGTCATTTGCCCACAGCTGGTCCAAATCACATCTGGATTCCTCTGACTCCAAAGGCAGCTTAGTCTACCGCCCTCCCCCACCCTGCATTTCCTCCCCACCCCAGCTTGGGGACTGCAGGTGGCTGGAATGGCCCCATGTGACTCAGAGGGGCCTTAAACTAGGAGAGAAAGAAGTAGCGCCATCGGCTGGTGCTGGGAAAAGGCCTGAGATGCCTATAAACGGTCCTCCCTGAACGGGCCCCACCCTCCGCCCCGCAGAGGCCCAAGGGCGAGGCTGGGGCTGGAGTTGCACACCGCGTCCCTCCTCCCCCACGCCGCCCTCCACGCCCTGGGGCTGCTCCGGCCCCAGCCGGCCACCCCCCCCTTCAGCGTCTTCCTTCCGCCCACATCTTTTCCTAACGCTGGCGATCTCGGTGGCTGTGCTGCTGAGGGTTGCCCTGGATAATCCCGTTTGAAATAGGGCCTTCCAGGCAGTGGGTCCCAGGCTGGGATTTCCCCGAAATCCCCCCCGCAGCTGCGCCGGCCCGACTCTACTCCCCAGCTCTCCGCTGTGACTGCGTGGTGCCTCACAGTACTTGGCTCTAGGAACAAAGCGCAGTCCCTTGGGGAGGATCACGGAGGGCCGCACGGTGAGGTGGCCTTTGGACTCAGACCAGCCTGAGTGCGAGTCCCGGTCGTGTCGCAGGCAAGCTGCTGAGCTGGTCTGGGCCGCCCTTTCCTCACCTCCAAGGGGAAGGCAGTGCCCACTCTTGGGTGGCTGGGAGAGTCAATGGAAAGGAGGCCCGGGAACCACGCAGCGCAGAGCTGGGCACAGGGCCGTCACCGTCGTGGGGACTCTCCTATCGGGAGACGTGGGAGGAAGCGGCTGCTCTTAGACCAAGTTCACGGTTCTTTTTCTATCTTTTTTTAGTCCAAGTATAGTTGATCTACTATGTTGTGCTAATTCCTGCTGTACAGCAAAGTGACTCAGTTATACACACATATACATTATTAATATACATATATTTTTTTAGTTTGGGGTTAGGAGATGCAAACTACTACATTTAGAGTGGATAAACAAGGTCCCACTGTAGAGCACAAGGAACTATATCCAATCTCCTGGGATAAACCATAATGGGAAAGAATATATATTAAAAATTTTTAAAAGTTCACCGTTCTTGTAGCCCTAAACTGTTCAGCCCACAGGAGACTCAGAGCCGTGCAGGTCAAATAAAGCCACTCCCATTCCTCCATGTAAAAAGCAAATACTGCTTCTCTACTAGACCATCCCCCAGAATACCTATGGCGTGCTGACCCCGTGTCCCGTGCTGGACATGGGGAGACATCAGAAGACATCAAAGACATATTTCCTGGCTTCAAGGAGCTTTCAGTCTAAGTGTTTCGTAAAAGGAAGATATTTTGGATCATGTGAATAAGGGGTTAACGGCAGCTCTCTCTGCCTTTATGCTGTTGCTACTTCGCAGCAGTAAATTCTCAAATGAACTGCACTTGACCCTGTGCACACAATCATGTTATTCATATTCTTATAAACAGAGGGTACAGTATGTATAATTTCCTAGATTTCTGGGAGGAGATGTATCATAACTAAACTCCAACTTTTCCCTTGGAGAACCAGTCCCATTTGTTTCTGGTTAGCTTCAAAGCAGAAACTAATTTTTTCCTTTTATGTGTCAGTAACTTGAGTGAAATTTGTCACTTGTTTTTATGAAAAATTCTTTGCCCTTGCCTTCACAGCTTAAAAAAAAAAAAAAAAAACCACCCACAACAACTCATACTTCCTCTATGGTACAAGGCACTTGAAACGCAGTGACAGAAGGCTGGTGTCATTTCTAGTCATGGAAACTAACAGGAGTCCCACAGAATGGCCTGACCCCGTCTGTCCGACGAGTCTATTTTCAAGTGTCTACTGTGGAAGCAAGACCACTGGTGACATCTTGTTCCAATTTAAGCAAGGTTGAGCTGTGGGCCAGCGCCTTCAAATCATAACCAGCCCAGAAATTACCTCCTACCAAAAAACCACAAGGGTTAGACTCTGTAAGAATTAGTCCTGGAAAAGTTGGAACTCTCTGATCCGAGCATATTTCTGAAGCCATCCAGTCAAGAACAGCGTTTTCCTTTTCTTTAGTTGGGGGATGCCTTGTTTGTCCTGGGATGAATTACCAGTGTGGTTGGGGGTGATGAAGAGTACCTTTATTCTGCCTTAAAACGAACTGACTACTCTTTCACCACTTCTCTGTGAGCCAGAGCTATTTAGAAGATGCTCAACCTATTTTTACCTTTCTATAGACCTATTTAATAGAGATACCATGTCATTAGCAAATTCCCAAAAAACATGAGCTGACACACTCTCTCAGAAATGACTCAGAGTCAACAGGATGTCTCTCTAGGAGCGTGGCTCTCCCAGGGGAAAACTTCCTCTGGCCTGCATTTTCCGTCTCCAGCATGCCTCAGTTCACCCAGAGGACCACGAAGACTGTGACATTTCAGGGAGGTTCCCTGTGTCATCCCAAACCCCAAACATTATTATATACACCGTGGCTTTGAACTCTCAGTTTATTTAATGTCTTTAAGTTCAAGTGACCAGTGAGCAAGGAAAGGAATAGGAATGGCCCTGAGATGATTCAAATAGGCTGGGTACACCCAGGATAAATGAGCAGTCAGTTCACATCCTGGATCCAGGAGCGTAACGTGTGTGTCACCATGGAGATGATGAAAGGGACTGAGGAGGGAGAGAGATGCTGAGGGCAGGGGTCAGTGGTGGCCACCTGGACCGCTCTGGCAGTGAAGACTGGCAATACTGGTTTACAAGACCACGTGGCTAAAGAGCCCACCTGAGATGGCCACTGGTGTTACGACCTGAATTGTGTCCTGCCCTAACCCCAAAAATTCATATGTTGAAGTTCTAACCCCCAGTACTTATGAATGAGACTGTTTGGAGGTAGAACCTTTAAAGAGGTAATTAAATTAAAATGAAGTCACTGATAGGTGTCCTTCTGAAAGAGATTAGGACACAGACATATGCATAGCGGGGAGACCATGTGAAGACATAAGAAGAAGACGGTGACCTACAAGCCGAGGAGAGAGGCCTGAACTGATCTTTCCCTCACAGCCTCAGAAAGAACCAACCCTGCCCCCACCTTGATCTTGGACTTCCAGTCTCCAGATCTGGGAGGCAGCAAATTTCTGTTGTTTCAGACACGCAGCCTGGTATTTGTTCCAGAAAGAACAGCAGCCCTAAATAAATATAACTATTGACTGGGATCTGTAAAATCAAATTATTCTGGAATTTCTGCCAAACTTCATATATTTCCAACGTTTTCTCAAATTAAACAAATTCAGAAAAGCTTTTCTTTGGGATTAGGAAAAGTAATAGCCTTCGAGAAGCATTTACAACCACACTCCCAAATCTATTCCTATTTTCCTCACTCCTTTCATTGTCAACACTGGGCGTCCCCAGCCTCTCTCTCCCCAGGTCCTTTTATTTATTTATTTATTTATTTATTTTATTTATTTATTTATTGGCTGTATTGGGTCTTTGTTGCTGCGCGTGGGCTTTCTCTAGTTGTGACGAGCTGGGGCTACTCTTGTGGTGCGTGGGCTCCTCATTGTGGTGGCTTCTCTTGTAGTGGACCATGGGTTCCAGGTGCATGGGCTTCAGTAGTTGTGGCTCACAGGCTCTAGAGCACAGGCTCAATAGTTGTGGTGCACAGGCTTAGTTGCTCTGTGGCATGTGGGATCCTCCTGTGGCAGGGCTTGAACCCATGTCCCGTGCACTGAAAGGCAGGTTCTTAACCACTGCACCACCTAGAAAGTCCCCCAGGTCCTTTTAAATCCCCGGTCAGCTGGCTTCATCCTCCCATCACCAACAGCATCTCTAAGCCACTTCTTTTTTTTTTAAGTGTTGACAAGATGCAGAACAATGGTAATTCCATCCATTATTTTTTTTTGAAGTATAGTTGATTTACAATATTGTGTTAGTTTCAGGCATACAGCACAGTGATTCAGAGGTGTATATATATATATATATATATAATATTCCTTTATTCCTTTTCAGATTTTTTTCCCTTATAGGTTATTACAAAATATTGAGTAGATTCCCTGTGCTATACAGTAGGTCCTTGTTGGTTATCTATTTTAAGCCACTTCTAAATGCTTCCCCAATGACCATCTTCATCTCTGTAGTAGCTGACATTAACATCACCCCCAACTTTTCTCCCTTACTTTTTTTAATGGAAGGAATACTTGCTTTCTGTGGAAATTGTGTGCTACGGAAGTATATGGAGTTCAAAGTAAAGACCCACTCCTATTCTGCAGCCTCAGTGTCCTTAAAACACTGGCGTTCAACGAGGAACAATTTTATTCCAGGAGGACCTCTAGTGGGTAGAACCAGGGATGCTGCTGCACATCTCACAGTGCGCAGGGCAGCCCTTCCTCAAAGGTGATGTGGCCCCAACAGTGCGGAGGTTGAGGAAACCCGCCCCAGGGGTAGCACGGAGATGAATCTGCACGTGTATTTTCTCACTCTGTCTCCTGCTGCTGGCACCCCCATTTGCTCCAAAACTCCTTTCTGAGCACCTACTATGTGCCAGGCACTATGGTGGATATGGGAATGAAACCAACATGGTTCCCATCCTCAGAGGCTCTGCGCCCCGGCCGCGGAGGAGACGGACCAGTTCTCACTCAAATAAATATGTAAATGGGCACTGTGTAAAAATACAAAGGAAAAGGGTAGTGTTTCTGAGAAAATAACTACAAAGACTTAATTGAAGTTGGGCAGTCAGGGTGGGTCCCTTGGGAGAGGAAACATCTGAGACCTGAAGGATGAATCGGTGTGAAACAAGTAAAGAGGGAGAATGTTCTCAAGACAGGACACAGCGCATGTGAAGGCCCTGGGGCAGGCACTGGAAGAAAACAGCATCGTGGCTGGAAGCTACTGAGCAGTGGCTAAGAACACTGTGAAATGATGTCAGACAGCCAGGGACAGCCTCAAGATTATATACGTTAACTCAAGTATGGGGACACCTATGTATCCATGATGTGGAATGAGCAGGACTAGTGAAAAAAAAAAATTTTTTTTTTTTGGTCTCCTACTAACTCTTCTCTGGGTTAGTTCTTCTCTACTCTCTTGGATAAAATCTAGGACAGGCCCCATGAGTTTTCTGGTCACTTCCAAGTCATAAAATGTCCTCTGATCACTTCAAGTCACAGAATTGACTCCTCTCTGTAATTAAGATGTCCAGGGCTTATTTACAATAGCCAAGACGTGGAAGCAAGTTAAATGTCCATCGACAGATAAATGGACAAACAAGATGTGCCGTATATATGTATACACACACACAAACACACTCACATACACACGTGCGCAATGGAACATTACACAGCCATAAAAAAAAAAATAATGCCATTTGCAGCACCATGGATGGACCTAGAGACTATCATACTAAGTGAAGTTGGACAGAAAAAGACAACATACGATATCACTTATATGTGGAATCTAAAATATGACACAAATGAATTTATCTATGAAATTGAAAGAGTCACAGACACAGAGAACAGACGTATGGTTACCAAAGGGGAAAGGGCAGGGAGGGATAAATTAGGAGTTTGGGATTAGCAGATACAAACTACTATTATAAAATAGATAAATAACAAAGACCTACTGCATAGCACAGGGAACTATATTCAATATCTTGTAATAAACCATAATGGAAAAGAATCTGTATATCTCTATATGTAGATATATCAGAATTACTTTGCTCTACACCTGAAACTCACACAATACTGTAAATCAACTATACTTAAATTAAAAAAAGAAAGATGTCCAGTGCCATATAAAACTCCACACTTCACTGGAAGCAAAACTTCCCCCCATCCAGCTCAGCCTACTGTAGCCTGGCCACTCGCACTGGGAAGAGAGCGTGTCTTCAGTCTTTCTCCAGCTGGTCTTTCTACTTTTCCTCCCCTGTTCTTTCAGTTCTTTGGGGACAAAGCAGGATGAGAGGGAAGAGAGGGACGGGACTGGTCCCAGTTGTCCAGTCCTATCGTGAGCCAGCCTGAAATCAACCTGGGCTTCGCAGATGTTGAAGCTCCTTCTTCCTTTCATAGAATGTTATGTCAGTTCTCCAGAGACCACCCCATCCCTCCCCATTTCTGGAACATTCCCACCTCTCTCTTCTTTGAGATAAAAGTGTGTGCCGTCCTCCAGCTGGCCTGTTGTGCCTCCTTCCCCATGGATGCACACCCCCAGCTTCCTCTGCCAGCCTCCCCAGGCCTCTGGGTAGCCCTCCTGGGCAGTGTATTAGTTTCCTGGGGCTGCTGAAACAGAGTGCCGTAGACCGGGTGGCTTAAACAACAGACATTTATTGTCACATTTCTAAAGGCTAGAAGTCTCAGGTCAAGATGTCAGCAGAGCTGGTTTCTTTTGAGGTCCCTTTTCCTGTATTACAGACTAAATAGTGTCCCCCCAAAATTCACAAGCTAAAGCCCTTAACCCCCCAGTGTGACTATATTTGGAGATGGGACCTTTAGGGAGGTAATTAAAGTTAAATGAGTTTATAAGGGTGGGGCCCTAATCTGATAGGATTAGTGTCTTTGTAAGAAGAGGAAGAGACATCAGAGTGCCCCCTCCCCCTCCCCCCAGTGCACATGAAGGAAAGTCCACGTGAGGACGTGGAGAGAAGGCAGATGTTTGCACACCAAAAAGAGAGCTCTCAACAGACACCAACACTGCTGGTGCCCTAATCATGGACCTCTAGTCTCGAGAACTGTGAAAAAATAAATATCTGTTGTGTAAGCCACCCAGGCTGTGGTATTGTATTATGGCAGCCAAAGCACACAAATACACATTTGCTTGTAGATGGCCATCTTCTCTGTGGGTCTACACGTGGTCTGTCCTCTGTGCAGACACATCTGCATGCTAGTCCTACGACACCAGTTAGATTAGATTAGGGCCGCCCTAATGACCTCATTTTAATTTTACCTCGTTAAACTCTATATCCAAATACAGTCCCATTCTGAGGTCCTGGGGGTTAGTACTTCAGCATGTGAATTTTTTTTAGTTAACTTATTTATTGTCTGCATAGGGTCTTCATTGCTGCACATGGGCTTTCTCTAGTTTCAGCGAGTGGGGGCTACTCTTCATTGTGGTGCACGGGCTTCTCTTGTTGCAGAGCATGGGCTCTAGGCACGTGGGCTTCGGTAGTTGTGGCACACGGGCTTAGTTGCTCTGTGGCATGTGGGATCTTCCTGGAGAAGGGATCGAACCCGAGTCCCCTGCACTGGCAGGCGGATTCTTAACCACTGCGCCACCAGGGAAGTCCCAGCATATGCGTATGAGGAGACACAATTCAGCTCATCAGAGGCAACATCTAAGAACCCACAGGAACTATCACAAGACAAAGTACACACCTGCTCCATGGAACTCTTTACCCCTGACAGTCCAGGCCTTTCCCAACTGTGGTCTCACATTGTTTAGATTTTTAGGCATGAATCACACATCATCCACCATGTCCCTTAACCTCCAGGAGTTAAATATCTACCTCCTTGAGGGTTCCCATTAAAGCCTCCTTCCTTGGGCTGGAAGTGAAGGAAAGTGGGAAAGGCACTCCCTGATGGGGTGAGAGTAGAAATCACAGAACACTAACCACTCTCTCCAAATGCCTTCTGTAATTTCAAACTTCCTGGATACTTGCTTCAATCTTTTGATACTCTTCGATATATGAGTGGCCAAAGGTTGCAAAACTGATTTTTTGACATATCTTTTTCAAGTCCTGCATAAGTGATCTTACTTTGGCTTGCAGGAGAAGTTGGCATCGAGTACCACGGCATCAAGTCAACTTTAACATCCTTGTGTACCTGTTGTTATAGATGATAAGGGGCCGAGTTTTTCACACAAAGTGCCCAAGGAGAGCAGTTCTAGGCCCATCAGGATGTCAGCTCCTTTCTCTGTGATTCTCTTAGCTCTGCCCTCATTCATATGTTGGCTTCATTCTCAGACAGGTAGGTAGCAAGGTGACTATAGCAAGCACAGACATCACCTGCAGACAGGACAGAGGCTACAAGTCTTTTTACATGGGAACATCTTGTCAAATCCATGGACCGGAATCAGGATACATGTCCTCACTGAGACCAGTCACTGGAAAGGGGAGTGTATTTGCCATGACCGTCTTAGTCTGATCAGGATTTATACCTCCTGAATGTGTCCAGAATGGAGAACGGAGCAGCTCTACCTGCCCACCCCCCGCCCCCCAAACCCAAGGAGAGTCCTCGGCAGCCCACAGCAGCGCTAACCGCTAACTCAGTGAGATGCTTCCTGCCCTTACACCCTCGCCCTCCCCTGCTTCAAACCCTAAAGGAGCCAAAAGAGCGGGGAGCACCAGCCAGTATTATTTTTAAGATCTACAGACGAGAGTCTGGTAACCAAACCAACTGAGATGGGTGATGAGCTGGGCCACCTGCTGCCCAGCTGCCAATGGGGACCCCGTCGGGGACAGTGGCTGGAGCTTGGATCGCCCCAAGTATGCAGCAGCAGCTGAATTAGGAACTTGCACCTGAGGAGAACGTGGGGGTACACCAGTGAAATCGAACACGTCAGCTGGTGCGATACATCAGGTGTGAATTCAGCTTGTATATATATATGTATGTATACTTTTAATAGAGGTTTTTCTTTTTTTTTAAGGACTTTTGAGATATAATTGACATACAATAAACTGCATATATTTAAAGTGTACAAATTTGATTTTCTTTTTCTTATTAGTAATGTATATACGGCAATCCCAAACTCCCAATTCATCCCACCCCAACCCCCTGCCCCCGCTTTCCCCACTTGGTGTCCATATGTTTGTTCTATACATCTGTGTCTCTGTTTCTGCTTTGCAAACTGGTTGATCTGTACCATTTTTCTAGATTCCGCATATATGCATTAATATACGATATTTGTTTTTCTCTTTCTGAATTACTTCACTCTGTATGACAGTCTCTAGGTCCATCCATGTCTCTACAAATGTCCCAATTTTGTTCCTTTTTATGGCTGAGGAGGGTTTTTCTGGGAAAGTATAAATTGCAAAACCAACCCCAGAAGAGGCAAGAAAAGGATAACACTCCGATTACCACAGAAGGAATTAAGACATCTGTCAAGGACCTAACTAACAATCCCTACCCCCCCCACCCGGCCCCCCACACACACACCCTGAGAAAGCTCAGATGGCCTCACAGAGGCCTAAGTCTAGAAGGGCTAAATAACCCCCACATCTATTTAAAATTTTCTAGAGCGTGGACAAATAAGAAAACATCCCAACTGTTTTTTTATGAAGCTGCCATACCTTCATACAAAAACTTGTCAAAGACAATAACAGAAGAAAACGCCAGATCAATCACCCTTAGGAACAGCAAAGAAAAGATCAACATTGGGAAATCTGTTAATATAAGCCACACAGGAGATCACTACAAAACATAAGCAAATCAACCAAAAAGTATTATACAAGGAAATGCACTATAATATGACTAGATACATATAAACAGCAATCCATCAGAAAAAGATGAAAAAAATTATATTTATAAAAGTAACCTGGGGACTTCCCTGGTGGTACAGTGGTTAAGAACCTGCCTTCGAATGTAGGGAACATGGGTTCAAGCCCTGGTCTGGGAAGATCCCACATGCTAAGGAGCAACTAAGCCCATGCACCACAACTACCGAGCCTGTGCTCTAGAGCCCATATGCCACAACAAGAGAAGCCACTGCACTGAGAAATCCACATACCAGAACGAAGAGTAGCCCCTACTCACCACAACTAGAGAAAGCCCGTGTGCAACAAAGATCCAACGCAGCCAAAAATAAACAAAATAATTTTTAAAAAAAAGAATAATGCCATTTACAGCAACATGGATGGACCTAGAGATGACCATACTAAGTGAAGTCAGAGAAAAATAAATATCATATATCATTTATATGTGAAATATAAAAAATGATACAAATACACTTATTTACAAAACAGAAAAAGACATAGAAAACAAAATATGGTTACCAAAAGGAAAGGGGAGGAGAGATAAATTAGGAGTATGGGATTAACAGACGCACACTACTATACGTAAAACAAACAACAAGGACCTACTGTATAGGAAATTATATTCAGTATCTCGTAATAACCTATAATGGAAAAGAACATGAAAAAGAACACACACGTAACTGAGTCGCTTTGCTGTACACCTGAAACTAACACAATATTGTAAATCAACTATACTTCATAATTTAAAAAAAAAAAATACATGCAGAAGAATGAAGCTGAACTCCTACCCCACACTATATACAAAAATTAACTCAGAATGGATCACAGACTTAAATGTAACACCTAAAGCTAGGTGAACCTGACCTGTAAAAAGACAGACCTGCCTCTTCATTTTCTCTTATGTGTAACACAAACACAGCATTCATTATCCACCCCTCCATGTGCCTGCAGGAAAGTGCGCCCCACCTAAACATGGGAGCAAACCCAGGAGGCAAGGGGTCCAGCAGTGGAAAGAGCTGAAAGAAAGCTCCACGTGACACGGCCAAGTGGGCCTGCAGACGGGCCAGTTCCTCCTGGAGCTGGAGGGCAGAGGCATCCAGGAGAGACGTTTCCAGGAAAGAAAAAAAAAAAGGAACCAAACACCTGATACATTTGAGTATATTTAGAACATACTGGACTTTCACAACTGCAGGAGGGGGTTGGAACCACAGGCCCCCAAGAAACTACGCCAATGAATCGATGACCAGATAAGACAATTATTAACATCTGAGAAGTAAAAACACTTCATGAGAAAGAAAATAGACTCTGAGGTCACTCTTTGGCTGGGCGGTGAACAATATTTACCTGGCTCTCATAGTGCAAACACAGAATATTGATTTAACAAAAAAACCAAAGCTGTTGGGAAAATAGGAAAAGACACGAGTTTGGATGTGGGGAGGGTGATGTAAGAGAGCTAAAGCCTTACTTTCTGCCATCTACCCATCTGCCACCTTCAGCAATTACCAACATTCTATTTTATTTGCCCCACCCCTATCCTGCCCCATTTACTGTGCCTGGAGTATTTTAAAGCGAAGCCCAGACTTGATGGTACTTTGCTCATAAACAGTTCAGTATGCACCTCCAACTGACAGGACCTCTTTCTGTTTTACATAATCACTGTGCCATTATCACACCTAATAAAATTAACAATTCTTTAATATCATCTAGTAGCCTGACTATAATTAAGTTTGCTGATTGTCTTAAAGGTATGATTTTGCAGTTGTTTTGTTTGAATCAGGATTCAAATAAGGTCCACACATTCTTTTGATTGCAGTGCCTCTTAATGCTGTTTCATTCTCTAACAGCTCCTGTTTATTTTTTTTTCTGTCTGTCTTGGTGGCTGTTTTTTTTTTTTTTTTAATTTTTATTAGAGTATAGTTGGTTTACAATGTTGCATTAGTTTCAGCTGTACAGCAAAGTGAATCAGTTATACATATAGATATATGCACTCTTTTTTAGATTCTTTTCCTATAGGTCATTACAGAGTATTGAGTAGAGTTCCCTGTGCTATACAGTAGGTCCTTGTTAGTTATCTATTTTATATATAGTAGTATGTATTTGTCAATCCCCGTCTCCCAATTTATCCCCCTCCTCTGCTTTCCCCCCGGTAATCATAAGTTTGCTTTCTACATCTGTGACTCTATTTCTGTTTTATAAATAAGTTCATTTGTACCATTTTTCTTTTAGATTCCACCTATAAGTGATTTCATATGATATTGGTCTTTCTCTGTCTGACTTATTTCACTCAGTATGACAATTTCTAGGTCCATCCATGTCACTGCAAATGGCATTCTTTCATTCTTTTTTATGGCTGAGTAATATCTCATTGTATATATGTACCACAACTTCTTTATCCATTCCTCTGTTGATGGACATTTAGGTTGCTTCCATCTCTATTTATTTTTAATGTCATTGATTTGATGAGAAAACAATGTCTTTTATCCTGTAGAATGTCGTGCATCCTGGATTCAGCTAATTGCTCCTTTGTGCCATTAAACTTGTTCCTCTAGCTCTCATGTTTCCTGTTTGAAGAGACTCAGGATCAATTTTTAGACAGGAATATTTGCTCAGTGATGCCTTGCACTTCTCCTCATACTATATCACAAGGTTGCCCCACTTTGAGAACTGCCCAGATGGGTTATTAGATTCACAGAGCGTCAGCCCAAACTCTCCAGCATGAAGTTCTTCACCAACTTTTCAGCTAAAGGCTTTAGTATTTGTAATATATCGTCTCCAAAGATCACCACCAGCAATTCCTCCCACCTCTGGCCCCAGAATAGTGAGAATTTGTGCATGTGTCTGTCTGGGTTCAGAATTGCCATGGAAGAGTGATTGCCATGTGGTTCTCATTCTTCCCTCTTTCAATCAGGCGTGCTCACTGCTGGCTTGCCATTGTATGTTGGGCATATGGAGAGGAGATAACTTCTTAGTTCATAGGACCCAGGTCAATAGGAGCCACACTTGAGGACGTGGTTTAGATAACAAAATCCTGGACTTTGAGATGATGCCAAAATGGAGACATTTGGGGGAGATTAATTAAGGGTATTTTGCATGTGGAAGGGATGTGAACTACTGTAGCTAAAAAGCAGACAGTGTTAAATTGTGCTCAAGGCTGGCCATGCCTCCCATCAGTGCTGGGGTCTGTTTCCTTTCCCTCTGAACCTGGACTGACTGTGTTTTTTGCTTCAACCAATAGAAGGTAGCAGAGATGACACAGTGTCCCTTGCAGGTTTAGTCCTTGAGAGACACGCTAGCTTTGACAGCTTCTGCCCCCACCCTCGTGGAAACCAACCACCACGTGAAGAAGCTTGGGACAGGCTGCGAATGATGAGAGGCCACCGGGAGGATACCCAAGGCTCCCTGGTGACAGCCCCCAATGTCAGTGGGGCCATCTTGACATTCAAGCCCTGGCTGAGTTCCCGAAAAAATGCAGCTACATGAGTGACCCCAGCTGACCCACATGATGGTGGTCTGTCATGCCACCATGACAGCAAAGATGGACGATATATAGATGATAGACAGATAGATAGAGGATAGATAGATACATAGATAGGGACACCAGTCCATGGACGACTATTGCCTGGGCTCATTAGGGGTTGCAAGATGGGATTTTCTAATTTCTTCTTCACTGAGTAACTGGAAATCTGCTAAAAGAAAAAGGAGACCTTTTCCCCAACAACCACTTCTTTTCCCTGAGAGGATAAATATAAGAAAGGGAGGACAAACACTTGTTGCCTCCCTTTACTTTTGAATTTTCACTGTGCCCTGTAATTCCAGTTGACCACTGAAGTTTGTGGGGTTTTTGCTTTTATAGTTTTCATGTTTTTTTAGTATCATTATGAGCCCTTGGATATTTGTAAGTTTTAACATATTTTAATCCTTTGCAGTTATTAGCCTTACTGATACTCACATTGTCCCTTCTTTGGCCCCCTGCAGCCTCCTCCAGTTGGATCTGTGTCCTTGCGACCTGACCCCATTAGTGTTCATAGCTTCCTTCCCTTCTGGCTTAACAAGATGCCCCAGGTTCACCATGTACATTTCCTGCCCCAGACCTGGAGTCCGCCATTTCTCCAAGGAGTTCTAGTTCCTTTAGTGGGAAGTGGAACCTATTTATTTTTAATTTACATTCCATCCCAACAAACTTAGAAATTAGATTTCCCAGTCCCAGATGCTTAGAAATATTACATTAGAAATGGGTTGCTAGAGACATACCCTCACGGCTGTGAGAGGGACAGCTAATAGCCTATTAATAGCAGAGAAAACTGGAAAAAAAATATGAAATGCAGACAAAAGAACTCAAAAATTTCATCAGTCTGGCCCAGCCCCAAACTTGCATTCTCTAAAAAGAGATCTTCAGTGTCCCCATTTGAAACTAATCTCTTCTTCCAGAATTTCCTTACATTTTATTTATATCTCTATTATGATATTTGTCAAGGTGGTATTGTTTGGGTCTGTTTGTCTAGATTAGTATCCCAGATGCCCATTAGAATCATCTAAGGAGCTGTGTATCTTAAAAAATGAAATGAAAAATAAAAATATTTTCATCGAGATATAATTGACATATAACACCGTATTAGTTTTAGGTGCTCGCCATGGTGATTTGATGTATTTGATGTATATGTTGCGAAAGGACTACCAGACTAAGTCCAGTTAGCAACCACTGCCACACATAGTTACAATTTTTTGTCTTGTAACAAGAACTTTGAAGAGCTATTCTCCTAGCAATCTTCAAATATATAGACAGGATTCTCAACTATAGTCACCATGCTGTGCATTACACCCCAGGACTTCTTTATCTGATACCTGGAAGTTCGTCCCTTTTGGCCCTTTCACCCATTTCATGCACCCCAACCCCTTCTGCCTCTGGCAACTGTCTATCTGTTCTCTGTGACTATGAGTTGGTTTTTGGCTTGTTTGTTTTAGATTCCACATATAGGTGAGATCATACAGTTAAAAAAAAATAATAAAAACAATAAAATGATGTCTGGGTCCCACTCCCAGAGAGTCCTATTCAACTGGTCTGGAATGGGGTCATCTACATGTTCTTAAAAGCTGCCGGATGATTCTGATAGTCAGCCAGGGCTGAGTCACTGGTCTAGCCTATGACCCTGGAAGGGTGGAGACCCACCAAGTTATCCTTGTATCTCCCAGCGCTGCGTTACCCAGAACTGCCATTCAACAACGCTTGTTGTGACCAGGAATCTTGAATCAAAAATAGTTTATCAGGGAATTCCCTGATGGTCCAGTGGTTAGGATTCTGCGCTTTTACTGCCAAGGGCATGGGTTCCATCCCTGGTCGGGGAACTAAGAGCCTGCAAGCCACATGGCATGGCCAAAAAAAAAGGTTAATCATTTTCAAGACAACAAACTGGAGAATGTGTCCCACCCTATCCCCTTAAAGGACTGGACCCAGAATCCCCTGGGAAACTTGACTGTTCAGAACACTGTATTTCCAGATGTGTTCAGATAGCTCAGGGTTTCAATTATTTGGGAAAACATTACTATATTGCTGAAGACTTTATCCCAAAACATTAAATCTCTGGTTCGAAGGGTAGGTTGGAAAGACTCCCACAAGAGGAGAGTTGAAATCCGCATGCAAACAGTATAATGTGGGAGACATGGTAATGTGACTTGAGATTGAAGCTACCATGATGTGACTAGGGACCAGCAGTAGGTTTTCTGAGCAATGCCATGGTGCTCTTCATGGTGGCACCTAATCCCAGCTGCTCCTGTATGTGGCTCATTGGAACTTCTGGTGGGAAGGGAATAAATGTAACTTGTGCAACATACTTTTCTGTATTCTTTCAGGGCTCAGCAGTGTGTTAGTGTGTTAGACGTAGGACATAATAAATGTTAAATCTTTTAGAAAGGAACTGCACATGTGCCCTCCTGTATGAGGACTGTATCCAACCTCAGTGAGGGCCACATATTTTGACTATTCTCATTAACATTATACAGCCACAGAAGCATTGAAAATATGATCCTATTTTAGGCGTAACAAAGAACTACAATTTTCTCTAAAAATAACCAAGATTGGAATTTTCTTCCACCCATGAGAGCGCTATGTTTATAAACACACAGTCCCAAGACTGTGTCAACAACATTCTAAAACAAAGCTTCACTTTGATAATCACATAGAATAAGCATTGCTTCCTTAAGTTTTCGAAATTTTTTTTATCCTAACAAAGTGAGGATCTTTTTTTTCCCCCATGAAACACAGCCTGTCTGGTCAACTGCGGTCCAATCCTGGGTGCCTGCAGAGGGACAAGATGTAAATTATGGAGAATGGTGCCCCATGCCCTGAAACTGACCCAGGCCGAGAGGGTCCAAGATTCCAGCGTAAGCTCCATACAGGTCAGACCTGGTCCTGAGAACAGCCCTGTTTGCAACTTATATATGTACTTCCAATTCCTAGAAGCCAAATACCTTAGGATAAACTCTAGAGCTAAAGTGAAGTCTTGGAATGAGATCTGCTGTGGTCTTTAAGGAGAATTTTCTGGACCTGTTCTGGGTGTGGATCAAGAACATGACCAGTCTATGGGAATGTAAATTGCTGCAGTCACTATGGAGAACAGTATGGAGGTTCCTCAAAAAACTAGAGTTGCCATATGACCCAGCAATCCCACTCTTGAGCATATACCTGGAGAAAACTATAATTCAAAAAGTTACACACACCCCTATGTTCATAGCAGCCCTATTCACAATAGCCAAGACACGGAAACAACCTAAATGTCCATCAACAGATGAATGGATAAAGAAGATGTGGTACATATACACACTGGAATACTACTCAATCATAAAAAAGGATGAAATAATGCCTCTGCAGCAACATGGATTCAACTGGAGATGATCATAGTAAGTGAAGTCAGAAAGAGAAAGACAAATATCATATGATATCATTTATATGTAGAATCTAAAATATGACACAAATGAACTTATCTACAAAATAGAAACAAACTCACAGACATAGAGAACAGATTTGTGGTTGCCAAGGGGGAGGAGGGAGGGGGAGGGATGGAGTGGGAGTTTGGGATTAGCAGAGGCAAATTATTATGTACTGGATGGATAAACAACAAGGTCCTACTGTAGAGCACAGGGAACTAGAGTCCCTATCCTGTGATAAACCATAATGGAAAAAAATATGAGAAACAATGTCTGTATGTGTATAACTGAGTCACTTGACCATACAGCAGAAATTAACACAACACTGTAACTCAACTATACTTCGATAAAATAAATTTAAAAAAGAAAGAACTTCACCAATCTAGAGTCCAAGTCACACGATGCAGAACAAGCTACTTCTAAGTGGAGAATGAGGGCTTTATTTATCAGTTTTCTATCCTTCAGGAATCCTCAGGAAAGTGAGTGTAGATTTGCCATGTGACTCCTAGACACTCTCTTGAAAGCAAGTGCTTTCTCCTTTAGTGCCCTTCCACCTGGTGAGGTGTTTGATGGGTACAGGTGCCATCACATTACCTGTGAGCGTGGGGCTCAGCAGGGTGCTGTACATCCTGCAGTGTACAGGAGAAACCCTCACACCAAAGAACTCTTACCTAATTCCTGGTAGCACCTCCTCTGAGCTTAATAATTAAGTTGCTCAATGACCAAGTTGGAAGTTAAGACATTAAGACCCACACTGCTCATTTGCCTCTTCTGCTGTAGGCCGGTTGTGATCACCTGTTTACTATGTTATTGAACAGACAGCCAAGCTCATCAGGAAAAAGGAGAGAAGAGTACATTTCTCCCCCAAGGAGGGGATCATTCATTGGTGGGACATACTCATCAGTATTTGTCCTTAGCGGAGACCACAGTTTAGCATTTAGGGACATTGAGGGGATATAAGACTTAATTCCACCTTCTACTCAGCCCATAGTCTGAATTTGAGGATGGTGATAAGAAAATCTAGAAATTAGCTTCAGCAAAACGACACCAACAAAAAGAAAATACAACCAAAAGCAAGTCCAACACTAGTTAATTGACAATGTTGTGTTAGTGTCAAGTGTATATCAAAGTGATTCAGTTATACATACACATATATATATTCTTTTTCAGATTCTTTTCCATTATAGATTATTACAAGACATTGAGTATACTTCCCTCTGCTATGTAGTAGGTCCTCTTTTACCTATATCATATATAGTAGTGTGTATATGTTAATCCTAAACTCCTAATTTGTCTCTCCTCCCAGCCCCACTATTCCCTTGGTAGCCATAAGTTTGTTCTCTATATCTGTGAGTCTATTTCTGTTTTGTAAATAAGTTCATTTGCATCATTTTTTTAGATTCCACATATAAATGATGTCATATGATACTTGTCTTTCTTCACTTCATATGATAACTGCTTGGTCTGTCCATGTTGCTGCAAATGGCATTATTTCATTCTTTTTATGGCTGAATAGTGTTCCGTTGCATATATGTACCACATCTTCTTTATGCATTCCTCTGTCGATGGACACTTAAGTTGCTTCCACGTCTTGGCTATCACGAATGGTGCTGCTATGAACATTGGGGCGCATGTGTCTTTTCGAGCTTTGTCTCTCTTGGAAGATCTCCTTGCCTGTTACTATTCATAGTCACATCTGAGATGGTCTTAAGAGGTAAAGCCTGACTCAAAGGCTATACTCTATAAACCCTCTTCTTAGTGACATGAATTTAGGTTTGAGGAGTATCTTCAAAATTAAGCAATCACAAATTGTACTTCGACTAAGCTTGTATTTTTATTGTAACCCCTCAACGAAGACCACAGAAGGCAACCAGCATACTCCGACACCTGGCACTCTTCCCACCAAATCTCGGGGTGTTACCCTTGGTCATCCATGGTGTGAGGGCCAGTACGCAGCAGGCAAAAATTTGACCAGCATTCACTACCACTTAACAAGTATCGTCACCTTTACAACCTGGGATAGAGGATTCCTTGTGACTTCCACTCAACGTTCTATTCCAGAAACTGCTACTCGCTAATTCTTACTCCTGATACTAATTTATCTATCACTTATTTACTCAACAAATATTTCTTGAGAACCTATTATGTGCCAACGATTTGCTCTCAGTTCTGTGGATACAGTGGTGTAATAAATCAGGCAGGCAAGATGCCTACTTTCATGGAATATATAGTTAGAATTCATTCAGTTCCAAAAGGCCAAAACTCCAACCCAAATAGGCGTATACACACACACACACACAAAAGTAATTTATTAGCTAAGATAACTGAAAGTTCAGGGGTAGTACTGGCTTCAAGCGTAGCTTTGTGTGAATGCCAGAGAGGGTTGCCAGGACCCAGTTTCTCTTCATCACACAGTTACTGGCCATAGCCTATTCTGTGTTTTGGCCTTATTTTCAGACAGTCCTCTCTTCCTGATCACAAGATGTCTACAGAAGATCTAGACTGTATATCTTCCAGGCTTTCAGCCCAATAGGATTTCATTTTATTTACTTTGAGTCATACTGGGTCCCTGGCCAGGGAACTGAGACACTCTGATTGGCCAGACTTGAGTCATATGTTCTGTACCTCAAAGGAGCCAAAACCACCAGAAGTAGATGGAATGAAAGTGGATTATGGGTGGTTCCCCAGAGCGGTACTGGGGTGTGGTCATCGGTGAAGAGTGAATGGACACGATCGGCAAAAGCCACCCGACAGATCCAGAGGTGTGTGGACGTCCTGACTCACGTGCACACCCGACCCAGGGCCTCCAGGAGTTGACGGTTCTCCATCCAGCCAAGAAATATCTGAATCAGTGATTCACAAGAGGCCAACGAGTACATGAAGTCCAAGTCCCGAGTCAGGAGGCTGTTGAAAGAAGGTATGGGCGTTGCGTATGCCCACGGGCCTGTGGACTCTCCTGAGCTTGTCTTGTGCGTCCTTTCCACTCATCACCCCTGAGATCTGGGTGAGGTTATGTGTCCCTAAGATTCAATTTCGCAGAGACTTGGGCTCCAGAAGAGGGGAGCGGCGGGGAGAAGGAAGGCTGTAATTCCATAGTACCCGACTTCTCAGACTCATTGCCAAGAATTACTCAAAGTGAGAGAATAACAGGATAACAAGATGACTATGACACATCTTTTCAGAAAATATATTTTGCCCAATAGAAAATTTAAGACATGACTTATATAATAAACAGATATATAATGGAGTAGGATGCAAAATTTACATTCATTTTTAGATCAACCATAACACTTCAGAGACATTTTCAAGCTTGCTGTGAATACTCAAAGGAAAATAACTTGCATAATGGAGAGAAAAAAAAAAACAACCTCTTTTCCCCAGACAGAGATTAGGAAGCATGATCCTCATCTAAGAAGTTAATCCAGCCTCTCTAAGCAGAAAATTCGGCATATTGGCAAAGCCTTTCCAGTAGCTAAGGGAGCAGCCCCGGGTACGGCTGAGCAATGGGCCTGTGTATTATCCCCAGCAGACACCCTGGGAAACAATCTGAAATCCAAAATGAACAGAACCCCATTGTGAATAAGTAGGCTTTGCAATTATAGCACTGTGAGGAAAGTATTAATCTTTTTCTTTCTGCTAGACAATCAGGAAAATAAATATGCACTTTCACAACTCACATCAGTGGCAGGGCATAAAGAAGAACAGCCTTGGACAGTCTGCCAGGACAGTCTCATAGAAGAGTCTGACACAGGATATTGTGAAGCAATGGTACCAAAGTCTAGCGCCTGGACGAGGCTGCAGGACTTGGAATAGCCAAGAGCCAGAGCCCCTAGGAGGCTGTTTCTAGCCTGTTGTACTAAGACTTTGGGAAAGTACTGCTGGGAGCAGAAAGATCTATCCCGGGGCATAAGAACCCCTGCGACTGGGTTTCCTGACAGCAGGCAGAGAGTCAAGGTGGAGCTTGCAGGAAGGAGGCACAGGGCACAGAGGGCCGGGGGTCTGAAGGCAGAGACGGGGTGCATCCGAACAGAGCGCCCTGCCGGACGCTGACTGCCCTGCATGCTTGTCCTGGGACCATGGATACTGTCAGCATATGGTTTGCAATTCTTTTCACTATATGTTGTCATTGCCTTTTGTTTTCTCCAGTCCTTCAATAAAATCTGATCTGCCCAGAGAGCGATGTGTGCAAGGCTGTAAAGAGAAGCTCCACAGAGCTTCAAAGAGGGGCGTGAGGCCTGTCTCACTAGAGTAGAAACAATTGGAGAAGTGAGGTGGCCTCCCAGCTCCCAGTTCCCACTGCGGTCATGTTGGCCCTCCTTTCTTCTTTGGGATGTTGCTTTGCTCTAACAGGTGGTCCACATGTGAGCTGCAGGGTGCCACCCCCTGTCCCACGAGTCCAAGGGGAGCTCTGGCCCAGGGGGCAATCCAGGCCAACCAGACATCTCACCCAGTTTTGATCAGCGGAAGCTAGAAGAAGCCCCTTCCTCTCAGAGGGAGAAGAGGGGAAGGTTGTGTGAGAGCGGCAGCCATGATTCTAACCCTTAGAGAAAAGTAATTTAGGAGAACGACAGGGGCAGAAGGAGAGGGGGGGTGGGCAGGGACAGAGCCCTCGTCCTGGGCATCCCTGCTTCTCTACCATCTGCTTGTGTGAGGAATCTATTCCCCTTTTCCTAGGCTGGTTGGTGTTGGATAATTATCACTTGAAAGCAAAGATCCTGTTCGGTCAGTGTCCTTTATATCACATGTACATGTGCATGCGTGCCCACAGACACAGACACACACGCACGCACACGTGCACACACACACACGGACACTGCAGACAATGGATTATCTGAGACCAATGGTGAGGTAATTAGAGCCTAAAGTAGAAAAGATGGCAACATAGTTTTATGAAGTCAAATGTACTCCTTGGGAGCAGGCAGGAGACATCCATCCCTCTTTCCCAAAGATTATGAAGGGAAGAGACTTTTTAAAGATGGGAAAAGTGACAGTTTAGATCTGCAAGTTTCAGAGTCAGAACTAGAATACAAACTTTGGGACATCTAGACTAGAACTCTTTCTGTGACACCTAGTGGACCCCACAAGTTAAGAGGAATTTTGATAGTAATAGGAATGCGTGTTTATAGTAATAATTTCTCCAAAAAATAACAATCATTAAAATATACCTCAGGTTAACTTTTACATCTAAGGCTTCAGAGTAGATTCGGAGTTTTACAACATGCCATTATCGTCTAAGTAAACTCTGACATTCCTGAGACGTTGCTGATAAGAATCACTTTTCAAATATTAAAACCAAGATACGGATCTCCCCCTGAATGTGTCCCAGAAAATCAGAGCTCAGATTCTGTTACAGAAGGACAGTAACTAAGGGAGGCTGCTGTGGATTGAGCTATGCCCCTCCCCAAAATTGTATGTTGAAACGGTGACCCGCATCATGATGGTATTTGGAAATGGGGCCTTTGGGAGGTAATTAGGGTTAGAGGAGGTTATAAGGGTGGTGCCCTCATTATGGCATTAGTGCCCTTGTAAGAAGAGGAAGGGATTGCTCTCTCCCTCTCTCCCTGAAGTCTAAGGACAACCCTTAGACAACCATCTGCAAGCAAAGAAGAGAGTTCTCATCAGAACTGAATTGGCTGGTACTTTGATCTCGGACTTCCAGCCTCCAGGACTGCGTGATATAAATGCCTGTTGTTAAGCCACCAGGCTGTGGGACTTCGTTCTGGCAGCCAAGCTGATGAACACAGAGGCCAAGATCACAGACACTGCAACCCCATGTCCCAGGTTTCCTAATTTCCAGTCTGGATTTCCAGAAGGTATCACATTGTCATGTGAGACCCCAGACTACATGCCCCCTCTTTTTTGTTTCAGAAAAGAAGCAGATAGAAATGGGTTGTCCCCGAGAGTCTGGATGTGGTAACCTAGGAAGATCTTTATAGAAGGCTGAGACACATCCAGTGTAGAACCCTGAGTCCTCAGTGGCCTCTTACTAACCTTGACCTAGCTAATAACTTGAGCAATTAGTTTTTTTTAAATATGAAACTTTGCTAGAGACAAGATCAATTTTCATGGGAAATGAAAAATCTATAAAATTAGAGCCACAACCCCCCGGTTCAGAGAGTTCCTGGTCACCGGCCTTCTTAGAACCTGTCAAAATACTACCTTATATTCCAGAAGGATGTTTTTCATTCTATTGTGGAGAAGTGGGTGTTTGATTAAAAAAAAAAAAGTGCTAAGTACTAAAACATGAACAGATCACTTTAGTCAAAAGTCTTTTTTTTAAGACATGAAATAATTAGAATGGTATGGGTAGCCTGCTCTTGCAAGCTTATAGCTGGAGCCACTCTTCTGACCTTGAGTGCTTGTTTGGAAGGGCAAAAATCATTTCTGAAAACTGACTGTAAACACAAGCAACGGAGGGGTAACCAACCGTGAAAGTAATTCATTACAAGAGTTCCCACTTAGCTGCACGTTTCCTACAGTAAAACACGTCTAGAAAATTGCTCACATTATAGACCCAGATGCCCTATTAGTTAAATCTTAATTTTAAAAAATTACAACCACATACAGTACCCTCAGATGCTGGCATCCGTGCAGTGCCCCACTCCCATCCATGAGAGCTAGTTTTCTGAGAGCCCAGGGCGTGGTTTAATTTGGAGAAATGCTAAGGTGAAAATAAGGTGGGAAGGAAGAAACTGCAAGTAAATATATGAATTCTATTATAATAACATTTTTTACTCACAAAATTGAAGCATTAACAACATCGAAAGTAAATAAATTACCAATCATGTTTTTTATTGTGGCAAAAAAAACCACCACGTACCATGAGATCTACTCTCTTAACAGTTTTTAAGTGTACAGTTAACTAAGTGTAAGTGTATCGTTAACTACAGCCACAATGGTGGTAAAGCAGATCTCTAGCACATTTTGTCTTGCAAACTGAAACTCTGTACCCATTTAAAAGACACTTCCCATTTCCCTCTCGCCCCAGCCCCTGGAAACCACCATTCTACTTTCTGTCTCTTTGAATTGGACTACTTTAGGAACTTTGTATAAGTGGAATCACACACTATTTATCCTTTTATTTCACTTAGCATAATGTTCTCAAGGTTCGTGTGTGTTGTACCATGAGTCAGAATTTCCTTCCTTTTTAAGGCTGAATAATATTCCAATGTAGGTATACACCACAATTTCTTTTACCCATTCATCAGCAGATGGACATTTATGTTGTTTCCACCTCTTGGCTATTGTGACTAATACTGCAGCAAACATGGGAATGAGGGATTTCCCTGGTGGTGCAGCGGTTAAGAATCCACCTGCCAATGCAGGAGACACAGGTTCAATCCCTGGTCTGGGAAGATCCCACATGTTGCGGAGCAACTAAGCCTGTGTGCCACAACTAGTGAGCCCATGTGCCACAACTACTGAAGCCCGTGCACCTAGAGCCTGTGCTCTGCAACAAGAGGAGCCACTGGGATGAGAAGCCCACGCACCACAACAAAGAGGAGCCCCCACTCACCACAGCTAGAGAAAGTTTGTGAGCAGCAACAAAGACCCAATGCAGCCAATAAATAATTAAAATAAATTTTGAAAAAATAAAAATTAAAAAAAAATTTAAAAGACATTTTAAAAAAAAAGCCAAAAACAAAAACATAGGAATGAAACTATCTTTCCCAGATCCTGATTTCGATTCTGCTGGAGAAATACCCAGAAGTGGGATTGCTAGATCATGTGGTAGTTCTATTTGTAACTTACCAATGATATTGTATACATATGAAATCTGCAGTTACGGTGTTCTGCTATTAAGTTTCATTTATCACGGTTCTAAATCTTTCACCATCTCCCTTGTTCTGGTTTTAGTAAAATACTTGTTTTCTTTATTACACATAATGAGCATGCAAATTTTTTTCCTTTTTTATAACTAATGTTATGACATGGACTTTTTCATTCTTGCTGTGATTTTACAGACACAGAGCCACTTGGATGTATGAGAAGCTCTGTGAAGCCCTTGCTCTCCCGCAGCGTGGGTGAGTGGGTGTTTCTTCATATCCTTTCCCACTGCCCGGAGTTACACAGTTTGACCTGCCTAGCACCCCTTCAGGGCAAATCAGGAGCTGTCAGCAGCTCTGATTAATATCTGAGCTCCCACCTTCCATAGACAGCAGAATATATCTCAAGTCCCAGTTACATGTTCCTCATCTTCCTTTGTGTCTCCCAAGTTTTAGTGGAAACTTCCTGATCTTTCATTCACTTTATCTTCCTTTTCTACTCCCAACCTCCCAATTTTGTCCTTTTCTAACCCATAAACTTGAGGAACAAAGTTCTTGCAGTTGAAAACATGTCTGCAGGAGGAAACCCTGCGTGATGCAGCAGTGGTGGGGAAGGAATTACACGTCTCCTCTGAAACCAAGTTTTAAAGAGGTCGGTTGAAATGTGGAAGAAAGCAGCAGCTATGGGGGTCCACAAGGAACAGTATAGGCTACTTATTAGGCGTTAATTCTATTGTAAAGAACTCAAGAACCCACTGACAACAGAGGCACAGGTTACATTCACCAAAGACGGCCACAACTGTATCTCACATCCCACACCATTCATTTGCAATTGACCTTGACATTCCTCCCACAGAGGGGTGGGGTCCATGTTTCCAATCCATAAATATGGGTAGGTTCATCACTCTGGTGAAAGGGATGTTGTGTGACTTCAGAGACTAGGTCATAGAGGTGATAAAGTTTCACCCCAGTTCTCTTGGGACACTTGCTTCTAGAGGTCTGAGTAACCATGTCAACCATCTATCCGTTCTGAGGCCACCATGCTGAGAGGAAGCCCAACTAGCGACCACATGGAGCATCTCTGAGAGTAAACAAAGAGAGATGTCTGGCCAGCCCTAGCTGTTCCAGCTCCAGCCACTGCCTGACCTCAACCACATGACACACTGAAGCCAGAACCACCCAGCCAAGCCCTTCCTGGATTCCTGACCCACAGAATCCACAAAAGATAAGCCACTGAATTTGGGGATGGTTTGTCACACAGCAATAGGTAACTGATACAGAATTATTTATCTTTTGTCTTCCTCCTTTTAAAATATTCTCTCACCTAGTCTTTTTAAAAATTGAGTATTGAGTATTGAATAGACTTTATGTTCATTCAAATGATTTGTATTATAAAGATACTCAGATAAGTGTCATAGGGGTTAAAAGAGCTGACCCTGGAGCCAGTTCTGCTGTACTGGAAATCTAGGCACCACTAGTTAATCACGTGACCTTGGGTGACTTACTAAATAGGGTGAAAATTATGGTTACTTCTGCCCTCAGCTCCATCTCAGCAGGTGTCCACTTTGTAGCAACCATGTAGTTTGTGCGACACTAACTACACCTCCCTCAACTCCATGGGCAGACTTTTGAGTCTATAAAACCAATCATGATAATTCCATCCCCTGGCATGTGATTACCTCAACCCTAAATCAATCAGTGCAGGATTCTCCTGGCCACAGAGATTAGTTGGAAACAACCCAATCACAGCAAAGCCAGCAGAGTGGTGAAAGTAATTCTTTCATCCCAAACATTAATGAGGAAACATGCAGCCCTGCCAAAAGAAGGCAGCCCTCTTGTGATCCTGACAGAAGCCAACCAGAAAATGAAGCTGACACACAGAAAGGGCTAAGCCAAAGTAATTACACAGATACTGCGCCAGAGCCCTGACCAACCATACCTGAAACTTGCTCTACCTCTGGACTTTTCAGTTATGTGAGTTAACAAATCTCCACCATTATTTAAGAAATTTTGGGTTGGGTCTTCTGTTACTTAAGCTTTACCCCTCCGTGCCTCAGTTTCCTCATACACAATATGGGGATAATAGTAGTAACTTCTTCACTGATTTATGGCAAAGGCAATAATTCATACAGTTTTTTGATCAGTGCCTGGCACAAAGAAATGAGCTTAATAAAGTAATATATATGCAAACATAAAGCTAGGACCAGGGACTTCCCTGGTGGCGCAGTGGTTAAGAATCTGCCTGCCAATGCAGGGGACATGGGTTCGAGCCCTGGTCCAGGAAGATCCCATATGCCACGGGGTCAACTAAGCCCATGCGCCACACCTACTGAGCCCACATGCTGCAACTACTGAGCCTGCACGCCTAGAGCCTGTGCTCCGTAATAAGAGAAGCCACTGCACTGAGAAGCCTGTGCACCACAGCAAAGAGTAGCCCCCAGTAGCCCTCTGCTCTCCACAACTAGAGATAGCCCGTACGCAGCAATGAAGACTCAACACAGCCAAATAAATGAACTAGTTTATAAATTAAATTTGAACAAGCAGAGGCACTGAAATTTTGTGGCAGTACAAATTATATTATTATTATATATATTATATATTATTATTATATTATATTATTATCACTATGTGGTCATTAAGATGATCCAGTATATGCTAATAGTGCCCTATAATGTCATAGAGATTAAAATGGAAAATATAAAATCTTCATTGAGAACTCACGAGCCTCCTAGAACACACACACAACCCTAACAGAAACCAAAATGTCGAGTCAATACACATCCAGGACATTCCTCCTGAATGAAGGAGCAGAACGAATGTGCTCTGAAATTGTTTCTAGGGAAACTAAACCAGTTGAGTTTTTAAATTTCTATCCAGAAATCCCCCAAATCAAAATGTCATTATTCAGAGCAGAAAAAGTCTCAAAAAATGAGCTTCAAAAAATTGATTGATAGAAAACTCAGTTTCATGCTACATCTCCTACCAACAGAAAAAGAGTTGTTCTGATCCTTAAATAGAATCTGTTATATGAATCAATTTAACACCATTCTCCTTCATGAGAGAGGAAATACTGGTCCTTTAGAATTTTTCACACAGTTTCATAATAAGCATTCCATTCAGAGGACCACTTCTGGACACAAGCCAGCTAAAGGTAGCTTGAGTTCAATGACATGCCCACGGTTCTAGAGCCAGGAGTTATTTGTGCTGAGTAAATAATGTGGATTTTGTTTATGTTATTGACTGTGTGCTATATACTGAGGCTTGAGCAGCTGGTAAATTGTGAAACTTGAGATGTTTTTCTATCCTTATCTACAAAGCTGCATTCCAGTGTGTTCTTTTCTTTCCCCCAACTACAGTGGTACTTCTTATGAGAATTCTCATGGTGAAAACTCCCGGTTAAAGACAACTGTGATGTAGATTAGACTTACATTTGATGGGAGACCAACCTCACCCATCATTCTTTTGTCAACATGGTAATAGAGAAGGAGTGATTTGATCATTCTGGAGCATTGGACAGATAGAGATGTGACCTGGGGTATAAGTAAGATACCGTTTTGGCAGCAGGTCCTGGCTTGAGCCAAGGCTGCACGACCAGGAAGATTCAGACCTGACAGTTGATGGACTGGTAGAGCCTGTCCCTTGAAAATTTATTTGCAGGGGGGCTGAGACTTAGCAGAAAGTACAGAGACTTAGGCAGATGGGGAACCTGGCACTAGTCAAATTTGGGCCTCTCGGGGATGTCTGTGACTCCCCTCTGGAGAGAGGAGAAATGTTTACAGGAATCCTTCTTTCTGGGTTTTTCTTATAGGGCAACCCTAGGAATGGATTCCATCCAGATGCACCAGGACAATGCCTGAATTCGCTGCCTGTTTCCTGGGTGGGAGCCATGCCTGTCCCAGTTATTCGTTGCTGTATAAATAAACTAGCCCAAATGCTGTATAAATAAACTAGCTCAAAACCTCCATTATCACTCACAATTTTGTGGGTCAGGAATTTGGGCAGGATTCAGTTGGGCAGTTCTCTTGCTCCTTGTGCTGTTGCCTGGGGTCACTAGATACTGCTCAGCTGGTAGCTGGTCTGGAGACTCTGAGAAGGCTTCACTCATATGCCTGGTGTCTTCTTGATAGAAATATCTAGAAGCCTGGGCTCGGCTGGATCCCTCTCCCTCCCCATGGAGTCCCAGGGCTTTTCCATGTGGTCCCTCTTACGGAGTGGAGGGACTTCTTATCTGGCAGTTCAGCCCTCTATCTATCATCTATCAATCAATCATCTATCTATCCATCTATCTGAATCGCTTTGCTGTGTACCTGAACCATTGTAAATCAACTATACTTCAATTAAAAATAACAAATAAATGATCAGCCAGGTTCTTATGCTTGTGCTGCATCTGTCAGTTTCCACTGCTCATCAAATTTTCTGAGTTAAATCATGGCTCTCTCCTGGAGTCTTTCATCCCGCACAGGCTTAACCAGTGGAACAGGTTTTCTAAAAAGCTTCACAAATATTCAAAAAAGATTTAATGAGGTCTCATCTGAAAAGCAGATTTTTTTTGACCACAAAGGAAAAAAAAGAGAAGGAACTTCATGTTTGAAAAATATATAAATACTGGGTCAGCTTCTGCAGAGCGCTTCAAAGAAAGAATGTTATGTCTAAATCAGAATCTGAACATAAAAGTTCAAAAGATAACATGATAATACTCGCTTGGCAACCCCCATCTTCCTGATGGAAACGCAAACAGGCAAAGGCAGAGTTTTTTTTTCAAAATGGATTGTAAACACTAGGCCCTACCGCCATGCTAATTTGAAGATTATTTTATTACTGTGTACTTTTCAAGGCTAAATTGGAAACATCTGTCTTCCTGAGAATTAACTGGAAAAAGATTACAACTGAGGATGAGATGGCAAAGTCCATTTTAACTGCCTCGTGCTGAAGATGAGCTCACCTCCTGGGTGCAGGAAGCATCTCCTTTCGTGCACCCCATTATTTCATAAACTACAATTAAGAACATACTACAAGTACATAATGCCCCCAGGCTCCCATTAATGAAACATAAGTTAATTCTTTAAGTTGCTTTTTTTTTAAAAAATTTTTCCCGAAAGCATCTGCAACCAGATAACCACAAGCCTTACTGACCTGTGTATTCAAGTTAATCATGTTCTAGTCCCTCCATATCTAGATGTTCTGATTCTGATTTGCTTCCTCATTGCCTTGAATCTCAGGAAGATGTGTCTTTTCCCAGAATCCCCTTTTCCAACAGTCCCAAAGTCCCCATGCAACCAGATTGTTCCCTAGGCTTTCTCTCTAGGTTCTAAGGGAGTTCACCTATAGTCAGGGCTGCTACCTGCGCTCTCCAGACCCTCCCATCCAGGGTCCACTGGCCTCTCCATCCCCCTGCCCCACCGACTGTGATGTCTCTGTCTCCCCAGCCCCAAGCACCACTGATCTTGAAAACCCTCACCTCCTGCTGCTCAGAAGCCTTCCACACCTGCAGCCTCTGAGGATTTCCTTCTCAGACCTCTGGGAAATGCTTCCTGACCCTCACAACCAGTCCACCCTCCGACAGACTTCCCACACCAGAGTTGCTGAGCTCCTAAGTTGGATACGGTTGTTTTCTTTATGTGAGAGCCCTCTTCTCCTCAGCACGCACAGGCACCAGAAGTTGGGGGGAGGGCTGCTGGAGGGGGAACCGCTAGGCTGAGAACTGGTTGAGCACAGCCTCACCCCATAACTGGCACCATTGTACCTTGGCCAACCGAACTGTGCTATTCAACCTGTCAACTCTTCCAGCCTTCCTCCTCATCCATTGTCGATCTCTTTTTTTTCTCAGCAGCCAAGATACCCTTCCTAGAAATATGGCTTCCTTTAGGGACTCCCCAGTCAAGAATGGCCATTAGACTCAGGTAAGTCTGAAGACCCCTGCCTTGAGCCCTATGTTTTAGGGGTTCTGCTTTAGCTTTCTAGATGTGTTCCACTTTATAGGGTGAAGCGTCCACAGGACCAAGGACAAGGGAACACCCTCACCCAGAGACCATGGTCTTCCATGCTCCAGGCACCCAGGATCCTGGAATCCCCGCCAATGGCCCCAAGATCATTTTGGAGTCTGTACACCCTCTTATCTGGGGTCTGTTCTCCCAAGAGCAGGCTGCACCTCCAATATATGCAACCTAGACCTGGGAGGGTGGTCCAGGGACAACTTTTGGGGCATGCTGTGGACAGGGCTTAGAAGTGGGGTCTAGAGTGTCCATACACGTATATTTGAATCTTCTTGCAGTGACATGTGGAGCTGATGTGCAAACAGAAGTCAGGCAGATATCAGGCCAGGGACTGGCTCTTCCACACACAAGTCCAAGAAGTCTAACAGTTCTGAATTTGAACTTGGCCTTCCAGATCATTATGAAAGTACATAAAGTTGAAGGATGTACTGTATTTGAAAATACTGTGTTTACTAGTTTATTAGGCTGATGTTTAACTTTATCACATGTGCACATATGGTTGTGGGCCTCTGTGTACTCTCACCCTGGGCCTGGCCCAGGTCCCTTGGACGAGATCGGTATGGGCCTGTGCCGTGACCAGCTCGGCGACTCGAGGTGAGTGACGGGTGCCGCAAGCTTGAAGAAAACACAGACACAGACTGAAGAAAACACAGACACAGACTGAAGAGAAAGATGGGACCGGGGGACTCAAGACCTCTAGGATCAAGAGCCTTGCTGATGGATTCCAGGTTGCTTTTATAGAGTTCTCGGCATAGCCTAAGGGTCTAACACTCCCAGGTTAATCCCATAAACAATCAAAGGCCTCACATGACTGGGGCAATGATCTTTGTTTGCCTCCTGGGTCCGATTTGAGCAGGTGTGGATCTGAGCAGGGTGCGGATTTGAGCAGGGCGTGGAGAGCAAAGCAGCCCTGGGGGCAGGAGACCTCTCTCAATAGGATTAAGAGTCTGTGCCCCACCCCTGTTGGCCCCTCTGCGACTGTGCCTGTCTTAGGTTGTTCCTCCCCTGAGGAATCTTACACTCTTCTCTGGCTAACCAGCCATCCTCCAGGGCCAAACAGGGTGATATGAGGCATGCAGTGAGAAAGGGGCTGAGCCCCCAGAGAGGGTCAATTTTCTGCCTATGCCCCCATAGTCTCCACGCCCTGCACCCTTAGCTCCTCCGCTGCTCAAGCAGGACATTCTGCGTCCAGTCGCTCGGCCCACATACTTTAACATTTTCAAGGTTTCAGAAAGACTCCTAAATGTCTTCCCACAGGCCTGAAGCTTGTCTGGGGATGAGGCTCGATTTATTTCCTTGAACTCCTAAATCACCAAAAATCAAGGGCTGTAGCTGAGCATCTGCTGTAAGTGTAACAATATATTCCGACACCCAAGGTGATACCCCCAAATTCTCTGCTTAGGGGAACAGGATCAAGAGCAGGAGGTGACCTCTGGGGGCAGTGTTGCGTACCCCCAGCTCTGGCCAGTCAAGGTCCCTGGTTATATCCAGAAAACGTAAAAATGGAACCTAGTGATTCTCCAGCTCCTACACTATGACTCCCTCAGTCAGGTGGAATGTTGGTTTCTGAGACTCAGTTTTAAAGATGAAGCTCAGTGGAAGAGGAAGAGCCAATTTCTCAGTCTCACTAAGGACAGATCTAAGCATCACTTCCCCTCCCTTTCAGGAAACCATCCCTCTCTCCTCCTTCCTCCCCATGGGATGTGGCTGTAAGGACCAGGCTGCAGAGAGACACAAAGGGCCCCCAGAAGGATGAGACTTGTTGACCTGTGACTCTCAGTCCTCCTTTGGGCAGGCCAACTCCATGGTCCTGGGCTCTGGGCTCCCCCAGAGTCTGCCCTAGTTCCTCTGGGTGAAGTGCTGGGAGGCCCATATTTAAAGGAATCACCCTTCAGCTCCTTGTGTGGACTGACCTACGTGCCAGCACCAGGGATGGAGCAGAGAAGCCGACCCCAGGGCTTTGTAATCAGCGGATCCTATTGCTTCTCCAAAAGCTGACATGAGAAGTAACTTTGCCAGGAGTCATGACCACCAGCCTCCACTAACACCTTCAAGAGCATGGGGTCAAGTGGACGTGAAGAGTCACTCTCTGAGCATCTACTCCATGCTGGACCCACTGAGGACTTTAGATGTTGCCTTTCGTCCTCACAGCAGCCATATGGCAGGTATCTATGTACCTGTATGTATCCCACTGTACAGGTGAGGGACTGAGGTGCAGAGAAATTGGTACAGGATGTTAAAACACACGTTTTGCCTGAAGCATGAAGATAACATATACCCTATTCCAAAGAGAGGTGAGAGATGGTAATACACACTTTTCAAAATTGGTTCATGACTCTTGGGTCCCTCAACCACATGAAGAAAAGAAGGGCAGGGAAGCGTTGGCCAAAAGGGACAAATGGAGGGAGTTCTCAATATGTATGTCTTCCCCGCCCCCTCTGGGTGGGGTAGGGATGCTTTTCCCTCACTGCAAGCCTAGGGAAAAGGGCTTTAGAGGGACCACTTAGAAAGCATCATGTGTGTCCCCTGTTTAGGGTACCCAGAGGACTGACATCTGACTCATGCCTGATAAGTCTAAACAGGGCGATATTTGTTGGTTCCTGAACTGTGGGTGGAGGCAAGGAGAGGCTGCTGCTGGACTGGGTTTGGTCCTAAAGGATGTGTAATGGGCAAAGGATGGGCCAGGAGATCAAGCTGGGGAGGGGTTGTCTTAGATCCTGCCCTAAAAGGGCTTCCCCTTTTAGGGGTGAGGGGCCGCCTAATAGAAAGAGACCAGAGTATTATACGTAGGAACAGGCCTTTCATAAATGGTGATGTGTATGCGATGGGTGAGAAATAACCCTATTTCCTCTCTCAGCCCCATGACCTCGGCTGGGAGAATCCAGTGAAGGTGGAGCTGCCAGTCCACGGCTCCCACTCTTCCCCCAACCCCTGAGGCTCCCCGGCCTGCGGGCTGCTGTTCACCCTCTGCTAAAGCTGGTCAAGGACCACTGAGTCTCAGACTCAGCTACTCACAGGCCAGGTCAGAATTACCTGCAACCCCTCAGGGTCTGGTTTCTACATTTAAAAATTATCCAAGTCACAAATATATTCTCCTAAAAAAATCAGCAATTCAAAGATTTATGGAGTAGAAATGAAAAGTCACCCTGCACCCCCCATCGCCTGCCCCCGGTCACATGTCCCTTAGCAGATGTGACCTCTAAGGGTCTGTGTGTTTCTAGTTTGTCCTCATCCATGCATTGACATATACACAACATACACACACACTACACCAACACACACGTCACACATACCACACTTACCATACACAACACACACACATACACACCACACTCACACCACACACACACAGTTTGTATATTTCATAAATGGGATTACACTGCCACCCGTTCATTTCATCTTACAATGTGCCTTGGTGTTCCTTGGATGGATGTCCTGTGATTGATTTATTTAATCAATCCTATACTGAATATGAGTTGTGCAGCAAGTGGTGCAGAGCACACTCTCACCAGATCACCCGGAGTCAGACTGCATCACAATTCTGCCTCCTGGTAGCTGTGGGACCTTAAATAAACTGCTTTTTCACCATGTGTGTCTCAGGCCCTTCATCTGTATGATGGGGATCATAAAAGCACATACAGGGGTGTCAGGGAGGATTAAGTGAGTTCATTTTCTGTAAAGTGCTCAGAAAAGTACCAGCCCACAGAAGGTCTTGTATGAGTATTAGCCAGTATTCACAGTAATAGTGATATTTCCAATTTTGCAATGATTATATTTTAACAAACAACTTGTAGACAGTTCTGTGTGAGTATTTCTATGGGACAGATTTCTCTTCCTAGAAGTGCAATTGCTATATTAAAAGGCAGACACGTGTTAATTTTGCTCCGCCCTAAAGGAGAAAAAGGGAGAAAATATACATGAGAGTGTGTATTTATTTGAACCTGCACCAGTACTGGGTGTTATCTCTGAGACTTTGGCAACCCATGGGTTGAAGTGGCATTTTGATATTTTATTTGCACCTTGCTGGTTACCATTAAGGGCAAGAATCCTTTCACAGATTTATTTCACAGATTTGTCCCACAACCGTCCCCTTTTTATTCTTATGTGAATCTACCAACCATGATTTTCTGCCTGTTTTGCTGCTGCGTTACTTTCCTTTTTCTTATTGATTTGTAGTTGCTTTCTCTATATCATGGCTACTAACAATTTGGGATTATATATGTTACAAAGATTTTCACCCAGTAAGTTATCTGTCTATTATGAGTCTGTCATGCAAAAGTATCAAATTTTTGGTAGTCAATTATGAAAATCTTTTCCTTTGGCATTTTGTATCTTGCTTAGAAAGGTTTTTCCCACCCCAACATCATGGACAATAGTCCTCATTGCCTGAGGGTAATTGGTACCAAGGAAATAATGAAAAGAGGTTTGGGTTGAAATTTTATCTGGAAAAAAAATGAAATTAAATAATTGTTTTTACATTATATCTAGCAACATTTCCATTACAATTTCAACTTCAGCTAGTTTTCAAAATGAACTAGAAATAAATCAAGCTTCTACAGAGGGAGATAATTTTTCAGATAAAATTCTATGATTGTGTAATATAGTCTCCATTTTTTACAGCACAGTCATTTTTCCAAAAATATCTGCAGAAGTCATCAATTCTCCCAAAGGTTTCTCTACATCCTTTGATATCTAAATCAACACATTTTGAAGAATCTATCCTGATTTTCTTATAAACTTTCTCATCTTGATTTCTTAACTGATTCCATGCTTTCAGAGTCCCTGATGGCTTTGCACGAGATCTGAGCAGTGAGCCGCCAACATTTTCACCAAATTCATGAAAAATTCTACCTCTTTGGCCAGATTCACATTGTCATTACGCAGTCTGTTTATTTTGGCATGAAAGTTTTGAGTGTTTCTAACACCAGACTCTAATCAGAGATCTTTGGTATCTGGGACAGATGCTTGAGCAGAGGAAGATCTTATTCATGGCCAATTCATTACTTACTATTTTCAGCATGTGTATAGTTGGCTTCCTGGGCAACTTTATTATTTCAGGAACTCAGAAAATGAGTCCTGGGACAAGGAGGACTCCTTAGCCTTCCATGCCATTTCATTCACCCAACTTTGAGGGTGTGTGTTCCGAGCACTATTTTAGACACAATGAACAAGGTACTGTGTTAGCCGTGGCTGTCCAAAGAAACAGAACCAATAAGATACGTATAATATTTCTATTAAATATAAATATATTTATTATGAGAAATCGGCTCTTGTGATTTTGGAAGCTGAGAAGTCCCCTGATCTACTCTATGCAAACTGGAGGCCCAGGGAAGCCCAGTCTGGGTCTGAAGGGTGTGAGCCCCAGTCGGAGGGAAGGAGAAGGAGTGAATTCTGTGGTTGGGCAGAAGGAGTGAATTCTCCCTTCCATCCCCTGAGTGTTCTGCTCAGGTGATGCCCTCCCACATGGGGAGGACCATCTGCTTTGCTCAGTCCACTGATTCCAATGCTAACCTCTTCTGGGAACAACCTCACAGACACACCCAGACATGATGTTAAACCAGCTCTCTGGGCAGCCTGTGGCCCAGTCACATTGACACGTAAAATTACCCATTGCAGCACCTTTGGTAGCTGCGTTTCTTGTATCTGCAGCACATTTTCCCTTTTCTGTTGCAGAACAGGACACACTGAACAACCCTCCCCCTAGCTCCCCATCCCCTCCCCACCCCACACACACAGCAACACCACCTGGCCTACTTCCTCCTAATCATTCTCATGAGAAACTTGAAAGATTGTTTGCAAAAACATTCGGGACAAACCAAACTGAGTACCTGTGAGAAGCTAAAACCCTGGTCCGGGCGAGAGGAAAGTTCAGAAGTGAATGATGTAAGGAAAACACGGGCCTCATCCCCTCACCTGACAAAGGGCGGATGGCGTCGAGCTGGGAAGAAGATGGATCCTGCTGTCTTCCAGCTCTAGAACTCCATAGCTCAGCATCGGGCCGTCTTGAGCCAGGACTGACTGTGTTAGGCCAAGTTCCCCAACATGTTATGTGAAACAACTGTGTCAGAGCCTCTGACAACGCCAGACGCTATGGTGAGGGAAGAAGATGAGAAGACCATGGTCCATGCTCTCAACGATGCTCCAGTACAGTTGTGGGATAACAGGTAACATTACAGCAAAGGCCGTGAGGGTTGCTCCTGAGCACGTGAGGGTGGGCTGCTGGATTCACGCTGGGTTCCGTGGGGCCCCAGAGGCTCCACGGAGGTTTCCCCAGGGCCACCACGAGAGGAACCGGGCTCTGGGCTGCTCTCCCAACTGCCCAGGCGCTGACTGGAGCAACTGCTTTTATCAGGTTTACATTTGGGGTGTTGATTGAAGATGTTATTTAAAGACTATATGGGGACATCCCTGGCAGTGCAGTGGTTAAGAATCCGGCTGCCAATGCATGGGACATGGGTTCGAGCCCTGGTCCAGGAAGAGCCCACATGCCGAGGAGCAACTAAGCCCACAGGCCAGAACTACTGAGCCCATGACATGCCACAACTACTGAAGCCTGAGCACCTAGAGCCTGTGCTCCACAACAAGAGAAGCCACCGCAACGAGAAGCCCTCCAACCGCAGCAAAGAGTAGCCCCCGCTCTCTGCAACTAGAGAAAGCCTGCGTGCAGCAACGAAGACCCAACACACTCAAAAATAAAAAATCAGTAAATAATAAATAAATCTTAAAAAGAAAGAAAGATTGTTTTTAAAGCTTAGAAACCTGTGCTCTAGAGCAAGGATCAGCCTGGGGACCAAATCTGGCCCATCCTCTATTTTTACAAGGAAAATTAAATCGGAACCCCGCCGTGCTCAGGCTTCCCTCGCCCATGACTGCCTTGCGCTCCAAGAGCTGAGTGGAGTCATTGAGACAGAAACCGTATGGCCCGCAAAGCCTAAAATATTTACCCTCTGGCCTTTTACAGAAAAAGGTTGCCAACCCGATTTGGAGGAAAGACATCTGGAGTCGGACGAGCTCAGATAACTGTGTGTCCGTGGAGGCAGTGAGTCATGATGGAGAGGCAGGACAAGCCCCAGTGGCCAGAGCTCCCTCCTGTGATCACACAACATCACCACTGAAGCTTCATTCCCTCAGCCACCAGCTGCAGTGCAAATCCATCTGCCCTCCCCAGGGACGCTGGGCAAGTGGTCTCTGTGCCCTCCTGTCCCACCTGCGCTCTCCTCAAGGTAATTCACTGGGTGGGGAGGAAGCACAGCTTCAGGGCCTCTTCTGCAGCCTGGTACCTGATTTTGCATTTTTTTTTCTTAAAGAGGGCTCCAAAAACATGGAATCTGCCCCCAGTTCTATTTAATACATTCCAGGTAGTACCTGCCCTGTTCGGCAGAGCCTTTGCCTCTCACCCCTTTAGACCTGATGAGTTCAAGGACAGTGAGCTCTCCACCCCCTGCCCCAGAGGGCAGCCCCCTCCCTGCCAACCAGGCCCCTTATTGGGGAAGGGACATTGTTGCCCCTTTGACGACTGAGGCTAGGTGGGCATGATGGTTAATTTTGTGTGTCAGCTCGGCTGGGCCATGGTACCCAGACGTTTGGTCAGACATTATTCTGGATGTTTCTGTGAGGGTGCTTTGTGGATCACATTAACATTTAAATTCATAGCATTTGAGGAAAGCAGATTGTCCTCCCTAGTGTGGGCAGCCCTCATCTCATCAAAGGACCACATGGAACAAAAGCCTGACCTCCCCTAAGCAAGAAGGAATTCTGCCAGCAGACGCCCTTGAACTTGAGCTGCAGCCTCGGCTCCTCCCTGGGGGTCCTGCCTGCCAGCCCACCCAGCAGATTCTGGACTTGCCCGCCTCCATGATGGTGTGAGCCACTGCCTTAAAACATAATACATCTCTCTACATAGATACGGACACATCCTATCAGCTCTGTTTCTCTGGAGAACGCTGTCTGAACCTGTGGGTAAAGCAGGCCTGGCCTTCCCGTCCATCTGCCCAGGCTCGATTCGGGGCAGGAAGTGGGAGGTCGAAAATGGGCTCTGACCTTGCATTTCAGGGCCAGGCACTTTGAAAGTCACAGGGCACTTACTTTGTTGCCATTAATAAAAGTAACGCTTAGATCCCATTTGGGTCCCTTAAGTTTGTTCTCTGTCAAATAGAGAGGAGAGAGGGACCAGCAGTTGGCGCCCTTAACCTTCAACATTTATCACAGTCAGTCTAAAAGGAATCTGAAATTCTTTCAGTCAAAGGTGTAAGTGATCTCCTGGAAAAAACAAAATCTTTTTTTTCCAGAGATATCTGAATTTCCAAAGGAACAACTTTTACTGGTTTTCCTAGTGGTTATATATCCTTCCTTATACGTTTCTGAATGTTCCATATAGTCTCCAATTAGCATCATTTTTGTGTTGGAAAAATAACCTTTAAATATAAATTTACTGTGTTTCACCACTTCCTGCCCCCCAAAATCACGGTCGTTTCCCCCCCGCCTTTGATACTGAGGTGACCTGCATGATACTCGGAAGCTGGAGTTCAGCCCCCTTGTGTTTGCAGATTCATTTATTCATGTGCTGATTCACTCCGCACATGTTCACGCAGCACCTCCGTGCTTGTGTGTCCAGGCACCACAGCAGGTGCTGGGTCCTCTGGAGTCCGTCGGCCTGAGGTCACATCCCAGGTCTCCCCCTAATGAGCTGTGTGACCTCAGTCAATTTACTTCATCGTAAAATGGGACAAACACTGGATGAAATGGGCCAGCAGGTGAAGCAGTTAAGGCAGCCTGAGCGGCTGTCAGCTCTCACTACCAAACAGCTGTTAGCATTCCAGACGTTGACAAGGGAACAGCTTCGGGGGCAGGAGTTTCTGTCTGTTGGTTTCTGTTTTCAGAGTGGAGGGGGCAGCGGTCAGGCTGTCGTCTGAGGGAAGCACAGACGATGTGAAGAAAGAGGGAAGGGAACGGGATGGAGGGTAGCGATACACCCCTAGCGGCACTGGGCTGGGCTCTTGTGACATTCTCCAGGGCATGGGGTAGGAGCAGAGGGAAGACCTGGAATAGTTCCGGCTGGGTTCCACCTGGGTGTGATGGAAGGTCGTGGGAACCAGGGACTGGGGTGAGAGCATGGCCGTGTGACAGACGCAACATACACAGGGGTGCGGCACCTGGCCTGCTTCTATAGAGGACGCCAAGCTGTTACGTAACCAGAAAGAGCCTCCCCATGGCTCGGGGCACAAGGAAGGCAGCATCACTTGTATTTTTCAAATTGAACCCGGTTCAGGCTGCAACACGCCAGATTAGCAGGAAGTTCAATATCTCCAGCTTGTGGCTTCCCACCAACCTCCTCGCATTGTCCAAAAGCCCACAGGCTTATTAGTGTCTCCGAGGCCAGTCCCGTCCAGTCACATGAAGCAAAAGCCCGACAAATGCCCTTGGGGCTGAAGGACACCACAGTCACCCCCAGAACGCAGCTGCTCCAGAGGTAGCTGCCTGGCCAGGCAGTGGGGACTACAAGAGCTATAAGCACGCACCAGTCTTGTCTGACTCGAAATCACTGATGCTACTGTGGGGTCCAAGATGGAGTGATTCTTCAAGCAGAATCCCACTTTCCAAGGACGTCTCTACCCCGAACCAGCAAATATGCACCCCGTGGCAGGTAGAGAGGTGCCCCCGCCCAACACTACTCCAGGACCATCTTCTCCCCATAACACCCTAGATCACCCCGTTGGGTCCAGGTCCCTGTGCCCTCGTGGCCGGGGGCCTGAGGAAGACCTTGGAGGGATCTCTCTGTTGACCTGACTCAGCAGAAACCTTCTCAATCAGCAAAGATCCAAACAACATTCAACCTCAAAAGAGAAAATATTGGACTTTCCATTTCTTTCCTCACAGGAGCTCCTAATCTTCCTACACTTTGGTGACCAGAAAGATAGGTGGCCTCAGTCAAGTCACCACAAAGGCCTGGCCCCCCACCACCCCACAGGGCAGAAAATATCTGGCAACAGCAGCTTCTCTCCACAGGCGGGGGCAGGGGGGAGCGGGGAACTAAACTAAAACTTGATTAAAACTCAACAATAATAAGCGATGCAACTAAAAAATGGACCAAAGACCCAGACACTTCAGCAAAGCAGATGGCAAATAAGCACATGAAAAGATGCTCCACATTACATGTCATGAGGGAAATGCAAATTAAAACAACGAGGGACTTCCTAGGTGGCGCAGTGGTTGAGAATCCACCTGCCAACGCAGGGGACATGGGTTCAAGCCCTGCTCCAGGAAGATCCCACATGCCGCGCTGCAACTAAGCCTGTGCGCCATGAAAAAACAAAAACAAAAACAAAAAACCAAGATACCACTGCATACCTTGTGGAGCAGCCAAAATCCAGAACACTGACAACACGAAATGCTGGTGAGGATGTGGAGCAATGGGAACTCTCATTCATTGCTGGTGGGGATGCAAAATGGTAGAGCCACGTTACAAGTCAGTTTGGTAGTTTCTTACAAACTAAACATAGACTCACTATACCATCCAGCAATCACGCTCCTTGGGATTTACCTAAAGGAGTTGAAAACGTATGTCGACACAAAAACCTGCATCTAATGTTTATAGCAGCTTTATGTATAATTGCCAAAACTTGGAAGCAACCAAGATGTCCTTCCATAGGTGAATGGATAAGAAAAAAAAAAAACTGTGGTCCATCCAGATAATGGAATATCATTCAGCACTAAAAAGAATCAAGCAATCAAGCCATGAAAAGACATGGAAGAACCTTAAATGCCTATCCCTAAGTGAAAGAGCCAATCTCAAATGGCCACACGTCATGTAATTTCAACTACATAACATATGGAAAAGGCAAAACCATGGAGACAGTAAAAGGATCAGTGGTTGCTAAACGTTAGAGGGGAGGGAAGAATAGGTAGAGCGCAGAGGAGTGTTAGGGATGTAAAAGGACTCTGATAAAGACAGATACATGTCATCATACAGATGGTCGGTCCCTGGCCTATAAAGATTCAGTAGTTTTTCAACTTTATAATGGCATGAAAGCAGTACCTATTCAGTAAAAACCATGCTCCAGGTTTTGATCTTTTCTGGACGAGGGATACGCAGCGAGATCCTCTCTTACGATGCTGGGCAGTGGCAGCTCCCCATCAGCCACGTGATCCACCAAACGCATACATTCACCACCATTCCAAACCCAGACATTCTGTTTTGCGCTTTCAGCACAGTGTCCAACACATTACATGAGGAATTCAGTGCTTTATTATAGAACAGGCTTTGTGGCAGATTATTTTGCTCAACTGTAGGCTAATGTGTTTTAAGCTGTGATGTTCAGTAGGTTAGGGGTACTAAGCGCATTCTTAACTTACGATATTTTCAGCTTACAATGGATTTATCGGGACATAACCCCACTGTACGTCAAGGAAGATCTCCCCATTTGTTCAAGCCCTTAGAATGTACACCACCAGGAGGGAGCGCTAATGTGAGCAGTGGACTTTGGGCGATGATGATATGTCAACGCAGGTTCATCAATGCAGCAAATGTACCACCTGGTGGGGGATGGGAGAGGCCATGCATGTCACGGGGGCAGGGGTGCAGGGGAAATCTCTGTTACCTTCTCAATTTTGCTGTGAACCTACAAGTGCTCTAAAAAAGTCTTATATTTTAAATAGATAACTGATTAAAGATACCATTGCCATTGCTTTATTCAAACAGAAGTAGATGGGTGTGAAAAAATATATTTCTTCTTTCAAAATTAGATTACCTTGGACAATGGTCCTCATTCATTCAACCCACAAATAGTCACTGTGCGCCGACTACGTGGCAGGCGCCGCTCTAAGCCCTGGGGATGCAGCCGTGGGCAAATGAACCAAGTCCTCTGCTCTTGTGAAACTTACATTCTCATAAGCTAATTTGGTCATGAAGCACAACAGAGGAAAGCATCAGAGTCGGGGGAGGGAGGGAAGAGCCCAGTGGTCGCTTGGATGGTCTGGGAAGGGCTCTCTCATAAGGTGACTTTTGAGCAGAGACCTGGAGGATGGAAGGAATGTTTTTCAGGCAGGAGGAGCAGGGAGAGCAGAGGGCAGGACCCCACAGTGTATGCTGGAGGAGGGTGAATGAGGGTGACAGGGACGGGAGGTGAGATCAGAAGCTTGAGATGGGCACAGACCATGCAGGGCCTTGACGGGAGAACTCTGTATTTTACTCTGTGTCATATGGGGAGACACGGGATGGTTTTGGCAGAGAAATGATGAGGCCTTGCTTCTGTTTTTTTTTTTTTTAAGATTTTGGGTTTTTAATATTTTTTATTTTGGCTACGTTGGGTCTTTGTTGCTGTGGACTTTCTCTAGTTGCAGCGCGCAGGCGCTACTCTTTGTTGTGGTGCACGGGCTTCTCATTGCCGTGGCTTCTCTTGTTTCAGAGCATGGGCCCTAGAGTGCGTGGGCTTCTGTAGTTACAGCACATGGGCTCAGTAGTTGTGGCACACAGGCTTAGTTGCTCCACGGCAGGAGCCAGGGATCTTCCTGGACCAGGGCTCGAATCTGTGTCCCCTGCATTCGCAGGCAGATTCTTAACCCCTGCACTACCAGGGAAGCCCCTTGCTTCCATTTTAAAACGACCATGCTGGCCTCTGGCTCCTACATGGAGAAAAAAGCCTTAAGGGGGCAAGTTAGAAATATGGAGACCTAATAGAAAGTTTTATCCAATAGCCTGAGGGTGACACTGGCTTGGACGAGGCTGAGGGTAGTGGTGGTGATGAGGATTGGTAAAACACTAGATAAAGTCAGTAGGATTTGCCAGTGGGTTGGGTGTGAGTATGAGAAAAAGAGTGAAGGTGAGCCAGTGGAAGGATGATGTGGCAATTTACCGAGACGAGGAAAACCAGAGAAGGACTGGTTGGGATGGGGAGTTGGGAAGAAATCAAACTTTGATTTTAATTGTGCCTGATTTGAGATCCTTATCAGACATTCAGGGGTAACGTCAAGTATGGAATCCAGGGGGAAAGGCTGAGCGGTCAGCATATGAACTGTACTGAACATCGAGGGACTGATGAGATGGTCTAGGGAGTGGATATAGACAAGGAAGGGGGGAAAGAGTGAGCCATGGGCATCCCAGTGCTCAGAGATAAAAGGAGGAACCAGGGGACTTCCCTGGTGGTCCAGTGGATAAGACTCTGAGCTCCCAATGCAGGGGGCCTGGGTTCGATCCCTGGTCAGGGAACTAGATCCCACATGCACGCTGCAACTAAGGTGGCCTGTGACATAGAGAGAACCAGGAGAGAGTGGGTCCTGGACGTGCGGAATATGCTTCAAGAAGGGACTCAGCAATGATGTCAACTACACTTGTGTCAAGATGAGGACTGAGACTTGGCCATTGGATTTGGGGAGTGAAAGTCACTTGTGGCCCCGACCCAGAATTTTAGATGGAGTATTAGAGGCAAAAACCTGATTGAAAATAGACCCAAGAGAGAACAAGAAAAGAGAAAGAGAAGAGGAGGACAGCAATTATAGAAAACTCTTCTCAAGAGGTTTTCCACCAAGGAGGGCAGAGAAACAGGGTGGTAACTGGACAGAGGTCTAGTGTTAATGTAAGGTTATTTGGTTTTTTCTTGGTTTTGTTTTGTTTTAAGATGGCTGATAAATGACTCAATAGAGAGAGAAGAATTGACAGTGCCAGACAGAGGGAACTATTGCCAACACTGTCTCTGGCCGAGTGAGAGAAGAGAGTTCCAGTACATAGCAAGAGGTAGTGTTCTTAGGTCAAGCACAAAATAATTCCTCCGCTGCAACAGCAGAGACATCAGGCTTTTAAAAGTTAGAATTTTATGCCTGGGAGTTTCTTTTCAATTTTTTGCCATAGGGTGGCAGTAGACAGCTTCGTATAAACCCAACAACCTTAAAGATCACCTTTGGGGAAATGGCAAAAGCTGAAGTCAATTAAAAAAAGTTGTTTTTTTTTTTTTTGTAAGACTCATTCTGAAGGTCCACACTGGTGCTCCCTCAGCCCTCCAGCCTCTTCTTAAATAGCATCTTCTCGGTCAGTCCTTCCCTGTCCAATCTCACCCTAAGTAGATCCACAAGGCTTTCTGGAGGAGATGATACCCAAACAGACTCAAAGGATGTCTGGTGCTATCGAGGAGAAGAGCAAGGGGGAGGGTAACTGCTAGGCGGTTACCCAGGCAACTACAACTGGGACTGATCTGAGAATCAGGCTGAAGGCAGAAAGCATAGGATGGTGGTAGAAAGCTAGCCAAGAGATGCTTACCCCCGGCACTAGAGCAGGGTGGTAAATATGGAAAGGACAGGAGGGCTTAGCACATACTTAGGAGGTGCTAGGTCGCAGGAAAGGGAGACCTGGAGACTGGCTCTCGGGTCTCTACCGTGGGTGAACAGGAGGATGTTGGCGGGAACCAAATGCAGAGGACCAGACTGCGGGAGGCAGAGCCAATTTCGAGGGAAGGTGATGACCACAGTTTTCGACTGTGGAGCCTGAAATATGTGGAGAATATTCAGGGGAGATGTGCAATTTTACACATAGACATGGTGCCTGCAAGAGGGCTAAGCAGAAGTCATTAATTATCGTGACCATAGTCAAAATACAAGAGCACTGGTTACTGTCAACATAGTTAAAACCTAAGAGTAGGTGACATCTGCTGGACAGAGCCTATGGAATGAGAAAGCACATCAGCACTGAGAATCATTGATGTTTAAGGGTAAGCAGAGGACAAAAAGTTTCTCCAGAAGGAGAATGTGGAGTTGGAATCCAGGCTGTAGTGAGTTTCAAAAAGGAGGCTGTATTAGTCTGCTAGGGCTGCTATAACATAGTGCCACACACTGGGCGGCTAAAACAATATAAACTTATTTTCTCATGTTTCTGGAGGCTAGAAGTCCAAAATCAAGGTGCTTGTCAGAGTTGATTTCATCCTATGCCTCTCTCCTTGGCTTGTAGATGGCCACCTTCTCCCTATGTCTTCACATGATCTTTCCTCTGCCTGTGTCCTAATTTTCTTTTCTTATAAAGACACCAGTCATCTTGGGTTAGGATTCACCTTCATGACCTCATCTTAATTACCTCTTTTTTTTTTTTAATTTTTAAAAAATTTTTATTGGAGTATAGTTGATTAACAATGTTGTGTTAATGTCTGGTGTACAGCAAAGTGGATCAGTTATACATATACATATATCCACTCTTTTTTCGATTAAATATCTCTTAAAAGTTCTTGTCTCCGAATAAATAATAGTCACAGTAGAAAGCACTGAGAGTTAGTACTTCAATATATGAATCTGGGAGACACAATTCAGACCAACGCAGTGGGTCTGATAGAGGCAAACACAGCACAGAGACTCAGTAATTTAAAGATGCAAAATGTCCTCTGGGTTTGGTGATGCAGACATCATGGCTGACCTCAGTGGTGCTTGCTGAAGCCAGATGACCGTGGGTTACGGGAAGTTCTTCAATGGAAACAAATACTCTTTGGAGAAATGTGGATAAAAGCATATGCCTAGAGAGTGTGGAAGAGCAACTATTAATATCTCTGCCCACTTTTTTTCATTTAGAAAGCAAGGTATTGACGTAAAGTTACTGGGTACCAAATAATTGAAATATTATGTATACTATGATCGCTAGAGTAGAATAATTTCATTTACTGAGCTCTTTTTATGTGCTAGAAAAACTCATTTTAATCCTCACAACACATCTATGAGATAGCGTTTGTTATCTTCATTAATAAGTTGAGGAACTGAGGCTTTGGGGGTTTAGCAATTTGCCCATGAAGACACCACTTCAGATGGCCAGGCTGAGCCTCAAAGCTGTTTGGAAGCACCAAAACCATAGTCCTTAACCACTTCATTATATTGTCTGCATTTAAAATGGCAACATTGGGATGGGTTTTTTACTAAAACTTTCTAAGTCATTTGCTTAGCTCTTGGGATTCATTTTCCCATGGAAATGTGATTGGTAGTGACTGGGTTCCCACCAGCCCACACATGGATGTTTAAAGTACAATGTATGAAAAGATGCTTTTTATATACTGCCAAAAAAAGAAATATCTAAGGCTTTCTGCCATACTAATGATTAAACAGCAAAAGAAGAATATCACTGAGCAAGAAGATTTTTTTAATTATCTTAAATGGTAGGACCTGAAAATATTGATAAGGCAGTAAGTAGGAGAAGACTCTGGGGCAGTTTTGTTTTTTTAACATTTGAATTTGAAACCAATTTCTTTATCTTGTTCAATTTACTTCAAACATATGGCTTCCCTCCACCTTCCTTGATTCAAGTCATTCACTGGCCGTGATTGGGGAGTTTCTTAACCAATAAATGTCATGTTAAGATGAATAGAAACTTTTCTTGAAAATTAGTTAATATAGGTACAGTTTAGAATAGTGCCTGGTATAAAGTAATTAGGTTATATATGCTGAGTACTTTTCTAGGCTCTTTGAATGTACATGTTAACTCATTTAACCCTTTTGTAACAATTCTACTGGGACTTCCCTGGTGGCTCAGTGGTTAAGACTCCGCCTGCCAGTGCAGGGGACACGGGTTCAAGCCCTGGTCCGGGAAGATCCCACATGCTGTGGAGCAACTAAGCCCGTGCGCCACAACTACTGAGCCTGCACTCCAGAGCCCACAAGCAACAACTACTGAGCCCACGTGCCACAACTACTGAAGCCTGCACGCCTTGAGTCCGTGCTCCGCATCAAGAGAAGCCACCTCACTGAGAAGCCCATGCTCGCAACAAAGAGCAGCCCCCTCTTGTCCCAACTACAGAAAGCCTATGCACAGCAATGAAGACCCACCATAGCCACAAACAAACAAACAACATTCTACTGTTGCCCCTGGCTTATACTGGGGAAATGGGGCCCCTGAGTGACAAGGAATTTTGCCAAGGTAACACAGGTGGCAAATGGCAGAGCTAGACTCCAAATGCAGATTTTTAATGCCTTTAAATGGGAGGAAAGAGGCTAGTGAAGATGTGTCTATCGATTTGTGAAGGTTCGTTTTATGCATCAACTTGGCTAGGCTATGGTATCCATTTGTTTGGTCAAACACCAGTTGAGATGTTGCTGTAAAGGTTTTTTTCTGTTTTTTTCTTTTAGATGGGATTTACATTTAAATCGGTAGACTCCGGGTAATGCAGATTACCCTCCATAATGTGGTGGGCCTCATCTAACCAGTTGAAGGCCTTAAGAGCAAAGACTGAGGTCCCCTAAGAAGGAGGAAAGCTGCCTCTAGACTGCAACAGAGAAATTCTGCCTGAGATGCCAGCCTTCAGACTCAAGACTGCATCCACTCCTGTGCATTCCCAGCCTGCTGGCCTGCTCAGCAGTTTTCAGACTTGTAAGCCCCCAAAATCGTGGGAGCCAGTTCCTTAAAGTAAATCTCTTCTCTCTCATTATAAATCTCTCCTAGTGGTCTGTTTCTCTAGTCTGAGCACCCTGACTAACACACATGTGATCAATATTGCCCAAAGTCAGCACTAAAGCTGTGACAGTGAAAGGCAGGCACAGGGGCTTCCCTGGGGCACAGTGGTTAAGAATCCACCTGTCCATGCAGGGGACACAGATTTGATCCCTGGTCTGGGAGGATCCCACATGCCACAGAGCAACGAAGTCCATGCGCCACAACTACTGAGCCCACACGCCTAGAGCCCATGCTCCACAACAAGCGAAGCCACCGCAATGAGAAACCTGCACACCACAACCAAGAGTAGCCCCTGCTCGCTGCAACTAGAGAAAGCCCATGTGCGGCAATGAAGACCCCCACACAGCCAAGAAAATAAATAAATTAAATAAATAAATAAAAAAGAAAGGAAGGCATAAAAGGAAAAGCATGTGCCCCTCTCCCTGCCACGGGGGGAAGGACCCGTGTTGGACTTGGCCCCAGGCAGCCTGGCTCCTCCCCAGGGAAGGAAAGGGTGCTGGAGAAGGTGGGAGGCCCCTCCGACCGGAGCCCTGGGGCGGGAGGTGGGGGTGTGGGGGAGGCAGCATGGGCAACCCAAGAGCAGTAAAGGAAGACTGGCATCAGCCACCAGGGAGGGCCTCACGCGCCTCTCAGGTGCTCAGGATCTAGTGTTTCAATACCTTCGTTACTTCCAGCTTTATTCCTTCCTCCCTCGTGGTTTTTGTCAGCTTTTGAGATATAATTTCTATACAATAAAATTCACCAACTTTAAGGATCCAGTGTGATGAGTTTGACAAATGTACACAGTCCTGGTACCAATCACCACGCTCGTGACACAAAACACCACCAGCTCTCCCACAAGCTCCCACGTGTCCCCCCTCCCCCCCACGCCCACCCCCGGCAAGCACTCTGCTTTCTGCTACTGTAGTTTTGCTTGGCAGAGAATTTCATCTGGCGGAATCCTACAGTAGGCACTCTTTTTCCATCTACGCTGCTTTCACTTAGCGTTATACATTCGAACTTGGTCCATGCAGCTGCTCTATCAATAATTCACTCAGTCTGCCGAGTGGTGGCCACCGCACGGATACACCGAATCTGGGCACCATTTACCAGTGCACATTGAGATCTTTTCCCGTTCTTGCCCGTTCTGAGCAAAGTTACTATGAGCAGTCAAGCACAGGCCTTTGTGTGGACACAGGTTTTCATTTCTTTTGGGTAAATACGCTAGGAGTGGGATTGCCTGATCACATACTAAGTGTATATTTAACTTTGTAAGGAACTGCCAAACTGTGTTTCCAAAGTGGCTGTATATGATTTTTAACTTACAAGAGGAAGGGGGAAAAATCTATCTGGCTATTGTTTAGTAAAAATCAATCCCCCAAAAAGACTTGAAAGGAGGAAAAGCAGTTTGGGATTAACAGTGGGTTTCATTTCTATGTGCTATTCCTTTCCACGGACCACAAAATCAAGAGCTGATTATACCCTGACTTCTGCAAGTTAACATAACGTGAGATAGGTATGACTATCCTCAGACCTCAAATTCAAGTATGCCAGAGAAATATGGATTTTTAAATTTTTCTTTAGATTCAATTAATTTCAACTTGGTGCCCACATTCCCTGGGCTGGAGGGGAAATTGTAGGTGCCCTTTCCATCTGCAGGGAAGTGAAAAATGTGGCAGGGTCTTCCCTGGACCAAGGCAAAGGGATGGGTCCTGCAGTCCTTGGTCACCAGCACCTCTGGGACAGCAAGTGACCAGTCATCAAGTCACTTGGCTGTTCTAGAGTCACTAGGATATTTTTGCCAATCTTAAAGAATTGATGACAGGAAGCCCCTGTTGGTCTAAGCAGTTTCCAAATGTCAAGCGCCCCCATATGCCTATAAAATTCTTGGGGCACAAGGATGTTTGCCAAGGCTAGGGATCCTGCATGCTGTTCCCCTCTAAGACGCGGCCACCCCTGAGAGCAGGACACAAAAGGTTTGCAAGTAAAAAGCAGAAAGAAAAAGTCTTCTTGATTGGGTCTCCTTTCCACCCAAGTAAACTCTAGCTACTTGAATTGGAGAGAAGAAAGCAAACCACAAGGAAGGAAAACAAATACAAAACATCCTACCAAGTGAGTAACCTGTGTGAACACGGTTAATAGTAATTCCTGTTTTTAAAAGATGACAAGATGAACACATGAAACTCCTAGAAATATTGATACCAAATGAAAAAGGATTAACCTTTTTCTCACATTCTGCCTTCAAAATGAAGACATTTTAGGAGACGCCCCCCCCCCCCGCGAGTGACCTTCAACTCGCTTCCCCCAAATCAGCCAGCTTTCTCAGCCAGGCCTGGTGGAAGCTGAGGGGGGAGGTGAAGACAGGCAGCCGCCCCTGGGAGCGAGTGGGGGTCACATCCAGGGCAGCAGCAGGCCGGGCTAGGCTACGGGGCTTCTTTCCCCAACAAACGAGCCCTTTTAACCTCAGGTGTTCAGCTTTCTCGTGCAACAGAGAGTGGAAGCCAGACTCAATGAGGAAACTCCAGGTGCACGGATGGTGCGGCTGTGTCATGACTCACAGGGGGCTAATCCAACTCCACCCTCACGGTGGTGACCAGGACTCCTGCTTGTGAGACTGTCTCAATGGACAGCCTCTAGGTAGCTGTGCCAACCATTGTGGGTTGATGGTAGCAGGAACCCCCTGGTCAGAGTGACTCTCAAGGGGCCTGGGTGTCATTAGCTGGAGCATCTGACATCACTCAAACTGCTTGTGGCGAGGGAACATCACCTCCATTTTGCCAGATCCAGTGCTCACTTTCCGGAATCACCTAGTGACACACCAGCTCATCCTGGAGATGGGCCCTTCCTCCAGGCACACCCTCTTCTGCTGGCTTTGTGCCATCACCTGGTTTTCTGCCTTCGTCTCTGGCCCCTCTTCCTCCTAGGTGGCCCCCATCCCCCATCGGACCTCTCAGCGGTGGCTGTCCAGCTCAGCCCTTCCCCTCCATGTCCCGCCGACAGTCTCGTTCGCAGGTCACCTGCTAGCTGCACCGTCTCCTCCCTGAGCAGCCTCTCTGCTGCCACTCGCTCTACGGTTTGGAGATCACCTGTACAATTTGTCAGGTTACATGTCCTCGTTCCTCCCAGATACCGTTTCTGGGAGGGTGGAGTTAGGAGTTGCTGGGCAATACGACAGAGCTGCTTGGCTGTTTCTTGGATACTCATTTCTTACCTCAGTTAACAATCAGCTCTTTCCTTTGTTCATTGCAGCCGGTGATTTTCACTGACCTCCTTTGCTTGTTCCCACTACTAGGTGTTGGAGGAAGGAAGGTTTTAAGATTGATTGAAGTTGACAGAGGGAAGTCCAGAGGTCAGATATCCAATGAACATTCCTTTAAAGTCTCGTTAGAACAAGTATATGTTTCTGTTGTATCAGAAACATAATTTTCCTATCTATAATTTTCCTTTCCAACACTTATCACAGCTTATATATAACATATATTTATTTGGGAAATTATGTTTTAATTTTTCCTTCATTAGAAACTCCATCAAGGACCTACTGTAATCCACAGGGAACTACACTCAATATTTTGTAATAGCCTATAGGGAAAAGAATCTGAAAAAGTATATGTATATATAACTGAATCACTGTGCTGTACACCTGAAATTAACACATTATAAATCAACTATACTTCAATTTAAAAAAAACTCCATGAAGTCAAGTACTGTATCTGCCTTGTGGCCTGAGTCATCATCAAACTGCCTGACGTATGATACGAGCACATACAGTATCTACTGGGTAATGAATTATTTAATCAACCAGTCAAGCAATCGATCTGACTAGAACCAGGTGACCCCCTCTCACTCACAGTAACAGTCATGCCCCACACATTGACTGTGGGGAGTATGTGAAGTTAGCACTGGCAGGCCTATTCGGATAATATGTACTTAACGATAAGCTGGATACTCTGCTACAGGCCAAGGTGAACGGATTTAAAATATGAATCCTCCACGTCTTTTTGTCCCCATGCAGCTTATAAGCTAAGCAACAATAGATAATAAGTGCCAGATAAAGAGTGTAGGCCAAAATATACCAATAGCATGTGCACATAACAGGGTACGATTTGGCCTGAGAAACGAATTCCGACATACACCACAACACAGATGAACCTTGAGGACGTTATGCTAAATGAGGTAGACCCAAGGCATAAACACTGAACGATTCCACTGAAATCAGGGACCCAGAGTAGTCAGGTTCACAGACACAGAAAGCAGAAGGGTGGTGGTCAGGCGCAGAGGGGCCCAGGGAAGGGGGAGTTGTTTTTAATGGGTACAGAGTTTCAGTCTTGCGAGATGAAAACAGTGCTGGAGGTGGATGGTGGTGATGGGTGCCCAACAGGGTGAATATACTTACGTCACCGCACAGCACACTCACAACTGGTGAAGACAGTACATTTTATATTTTACAATAATTAACTTAAAAAAAAAGATTTAAAAGCAGAGCCCAAATGCTGCGGGAGCTCAGAGGAAACCTTCTGTGCCTCCCGAGAGGATCCTGATGCCAGGTGCTAAGCCTAGTGGACTGTTAACTGAGATCACATGCGGTTGGGGGTGGAGTCACCAGCTTAATGAAAGACGAGGCAAAATCAGAGAAGGAAAATGTGTGCCTTCAAGTGCTTTTCATGCGAAAGGATGTTTGGAAGCGCTCCCTGAGCAGGCTTCCAGTTTCTGAACGGCACCTCGAATCTGCTCTTACGTCTGGGCCACCACTTCCACTTCAGCGTGGATCCCAGGCCTCCTCACTTGTTGAGCACAGCAGAGCTGCTCAGTTACATTAGCTGCTTCCAAACCGGGGGGTGGGGGTGGGGGAGGGGGCGCACAGGGGGTTCTATTTTTAAAAAGCACATTGCATATTACTGCCAATTCCAATCAGCGCATAACCAACCACACAAGGATCAAATATCCCAACTGTTCCAAGAGGATAGAAACATTCACCCTGCGTGTAGGGACGCAGCCCTGAGGCAACCGGGAAACACCAAGTAAAGGATGCTTAAAGGGGGGGTGACGGAGGCCCCATGGGTCCCCTTGTGACAGCCAGGCTGTGGTGGGAGCATTATTTAAAGTCGTTTCCTTGTAGCCTGATAAACGGTACTCTTACCTGTCGTCTTTTTGCCCTCCTCTTTCTCTTCCACCCCGGCATGGGCGTTGGTTATTCCCACCAAGATAACCCTGAGTTTCCACAGCCACAGGAGTCCTAGTGACCTGGATGAAGGGGCTGTCCACCGGCGTGAACCACCAGCGCCGCTTGGCCACGCGGGGTGGTTCTCACAGCAAGAGAGCCCAAAACCATCAGTGCCAATAGGTCCATCTGATTCTGTAGCGCTCCAATGACGGGGCTCCATTTTAGCTCCTCTTAGCATTCAACGCCCCCAAAATACAATAACATTTCCAAGACACTCAGTCCTTTTGAGAAGCACAAAAGAAATCACAGGTGTACAACGGGAGGGTGACAAACCTTTAGACATAAAATCAATGTTATCTTTCCAGCCAGCCTGGAAGCCTCTATTTTCCTCCGTTTTTAACACACCTAGGGTAAAATCTGCGCACTTTCCACTTTTTGTAACAGAGAGAAGGCTCCCTATCCGACTTGCGTAAAAGCCAACACTGTGGTGCCTGCTCTTGAGAAAAGAGCCTTCCTGCAAGCTTGACCAAGAAGGTTCTCAAGTCCATCTCTGTGCGGAGAAATTTAAGGAGATAGGAGAATTTCAGACTTGGAAACTGATTGGTTAGCCTTCAATCATTCTACATATGGTACTCGTGCTATTGGAAGCCAGGTTTTCCTTACTGGAGGACTTGTTGCTTTCTAAAGGGCTCCAGCTGCAACGCTTCTCTCCTTTGAGTTGCCTGGACTGAAGGTTCTTGGTTCCTGAGATCCTGTCTCTGTAAAATAACTCAAGGTTTGGTTAATCAACTGATTTAAGGAGGCAAAACCAGTCTAAGCTGGTCAATGTTTTACGTGCTGTTTCACTTTTACCTGGGAAAAAGCTTTTCTTTAAAAAAAAATTATTTTATTGAAGTATAGTTGATTTCCAATGTTTATTTCTAATATAAAGCAAAGTGGTTCAGTTATATATGTGTATACATCTTTTATCAAATGCAAAAAGCTGAAAGGTTTGTCGCCCTCCAGGTAAAACACAGCTGCCTTTGCTTTGCTGTTTGTGGTGCAGCAAATCTTGGAAGTCTTGGGATCAGGGAGAAAAGAAGTCGGCAGACAGAGGAGAACCAAGCCTGCTAAGACTCTGCTGGTGATTTGCCTGCTTTTAAGTAATTAGGAGACTGATTACTCTTCCCACAACCCAATCTCAGTATTGCTGAAAATAGCCAACCATTACCAGTCTTGGTTAATGACTTTCATCAGCCAAATATGGTACAAGTGGGAGACCAGCCTACCATAGTTGATGGAAAATGAGCTTTAAAATAGGTGGTCCTTGGGCTTCCTAGGCAGCACAGTGGTTAAGAATCCACCTGCCAATGCAGGGCACACGGGTTCAATCCCTGCTCCAGGAAGATCCCACATGCCGCGGAACAACTAAGCCTGTGCACCACAACTACTGAGCCTGCACTTTAGAGCCTGTGAGCCACAACTATTGAGGCCTGTGTGCTGCAACTACTAAAGCCCACACGCCTAGAGCCTGTGCTCCACAACAAGAGAAGCCACGGCAATGAGGAGCCCGCGCACCACAATGAAGAGCAGCCCCCACTCACCGCAACCAAAGAAAGCCCGCACACAACAAAAGAAGATCCAACACAGCCAATTAAATAAATAAATAAATAAATTTAAACAAACAAACAACAAAAAAACCATTATAAAATAAGTGATTCTTGTTTCATTTGATACTGGATCAGTAGATGAGGAAAAGAAGTAGCACATCAGTTACCACACAGCCAGTGGGTAACCCAGAAGTTCCTGCAACCCGAGCTTCCCCAGAGGCAGCTGTGTTCTACAGCCCACCATCTTGGCAGGATGTCTGGGGACCAGAAGAAATGGGTATGCGTTAATTTGTACAAAGACCATTGTTTTTAACAAATGCTTTTAGCTGTGCATATGGGAATTCCACTGTTCTAATAACCCAGGAATTTCTGAAAGAATACTTTGGGTCAGGTGACAGAGCAACTCCAACTCTTGTGATTCTCAGCTGCTCCTTAGAGATCTCTTCCTTGGGGTATCACTGCCTCCACCACAGGGCCTGCTGCTCCTAAATCACCCAGATCCTTGCTTATTCTTAGCATAGCTGAGACGGGCTGGTAAGAAATAGTTAAGCTGTAGGTAGAGAAACGGAGTAGAGGGGTGGTTACCAAGGAAAGGGGGATTGAGGGAAATGGGGAGATATTGGTCAAAGGGTACAATCCTCCAGTTATAAGATACAAGTTCTGGAGAGCTAATGTGCAGCACAGTGATTATAGCTAATAATACTGAAATACACTTGAAATTTGCTGAAAGAGTTAATCTTAAATGCTCTCACCACAGAAACAAAAGGGTAATTATGTGAGGGGATGGAGGTATGCTATGGTGGTATCATTTTGCAAACATATCAAATCAACACATTTTTTTGCCTTAAACTTATACAATGTTATATGTCAATTATATCTCAGAGCTGGAAAAATATTTTTTTTAATTTTTAAAGTAAAAAAATTTAAAATATTGGGTTGGCCAAAAAGTTCTTTCAGGTTTTTCCATAACATCTTGCAGAAATAAGGACATTTTATGTCACATATTAAGAAGTCTGGGTGTGGGGTCTCCCAGGGTTGGTTTACTCAGCATCTCAACAACCTCATCGGGAACCAAAGTTCTCCCCACCCTGCAGGCTTCAGCCTGCTGGTTTCTCTTCTGTTGATTCCACTCAAGAGCACAAATAACTACCAGAGCCAAGCACCGCACTTCACACAGCCATCTGCGGAAGTAAAGAGTGGATTTTTTTCCCCTAAGATATCTCTTTCTAAAAGCAAGGAAAACCTTTTCCAGGAAGCCCCCAGGAGACTGTCGCTCACGTACCATTGGCCAGAACTGTGTCACATGGTCAGTCCTAAACCAATCACTGGAAAGGGGGATGAGATCACATGATTAGCTTAGGCCAATGAGGATTTACCTCTGAGCTCAGGGAGGCCCTATCCCTGAGCACAGGGGCTCTGTAAGCAAGACGGAAAGGGTAAGGGATGGATTAAGTTAGGCAACCAATGGTGTCTGCTAAGTGATCTGAATGAGGGTCTTTGCAGCTCAACACCCAGTCACTATGTGAAAAAGCGATGTGAAAGCCTGGCTAAGTAGTGCTCCTTATTTCTAATGTAAGATGGCATACAATTTACCTCTTTTGTTCTTTTACAGCAGCTCAGATCTTCCACCAAGAATTTCAAACTCATCCAGATTCATTCAAGAGCCCAGCCCACGACTGGTACTTAGCTCTATACTGAAAAATGACCTGGTGTCACTAAATAGGATAACCTCGGATGGGCTGTGGTAACAAATTAATCCTGAACTATCAGTAGCTGGACATAAGGGAGGTTTAGTTCTTCCTCATGTTGCACATCCAGTGTGGCCCAGCAGAAGCCTCTGAGGTCACTCAGGAACCCGGCTGACAGAGGCTGTACCATCCTGTGATGCTGCCATATTAGACAGCTTCAGAGTCTGGTGGGACATGGAACATGCACAGCTGCTCATAAGTGCCTTTGATTGGAAGTGATACTTGGTCCTTCTGCTTGCAGCCCATTGGCCAGAACTGGTCACATGGCGCTAGCAAAACTGCGAGCAATCTGTGAAGTCCTCCCACGTGCCCAGGCAGTGGAAGAAAATCCTGCAAGATGAGCGCGGCTAGTCTTTATCATATGCACTTTCCTCCTCTAATCATCAGGATCTGGACCCTTTACCTGAGCGTTTCTAGATTCTAGTTCTACGCTGACAACTGAATTGCCTTTTAGGTGTGTGTGTGTTTGTTTTTTGCCGATCAGCCTTTTGGCTAAGATCAAATGTCTACATTGGCATCTGCCATTTGAATTATCAATGACTTTACATTTATACCTGATGATTTATAATTTTTAAAGTAAAAAAAAAAGGAATGAAAACTACTTCAGTTCCATTTGCACGTTGTTTTTTTTTTTTAAAGTCATGAACATACCATGTGAGTAGATGACCAAAGTGTGAGCAGCAAACTGAAGTTTGGGTGTCCATGAACACCGCCTAGGACTGTAGTCAAATAATTGTATGTTGCTTTTCCGCCCGCTCCGCCCTCCCGTCGAGCGCTGCTCCAGCTGCACGGCTCTCGCTCTGAGCTCCAGGCTCCTAGTAAGCTGGCGCCGCGGTCGTCTCCCTCCAGTTGCCATCGCGATCATCTACTGGGACCTCATCAGCCATGATGCGATGTTCTCCGATACCTACAAGATCGGGGAGATCGCGGACGGGCTGTGTCTGGAGGTGGAGGGAAAGATGGTCAGTAGGACAGAGGGTAACTTGATGACTCGCTCATTGGTGGAAATGCCTCCGCTGAAGGCCCTGAGGGCGAAGGTACCGAAAGCACAGTAGTCATTGGTGTCGATATTGTCATGAACTATCACTTGCAGGAAACCAGCTTCACAAAAGAAGCCTACAAGAAGTACATCAAAGATTACATGAAGTCAATCAAAGGGAAGGTTGAAGAACAGAGACCAGAAAGGGTAAAACCTTTTGACAGGGGCCGCAGAACAAATCAAGCACATCCTTGCTAATTTCAAAAACTGTCCGTTCTTTACTGGTGAAAACATGAAGCCAGATGGCATGGTTGCTCTGCTGGACTATGGTGAGGATGGTGTGACCCCATATATGATTTTCTTTAAGGATGGTTTAGAAATGGAAACATGTTAACAAATTTGGCTCTTACTTTGGATCTATCACCTGCTCGTTGTAACTGGCTGGTTGCTGCTTTTCATCCACACAACACCAAGACTTAGACAAATGGGACTGATGGCATCTTGAGGTCTTCATTTTGACATTGTTTGGAGTGGAGGCATTGTTTTTGAGAAAGAAAAACATGTCAGGTAGGTTGTCTAAAAATAAAATGCATTTAAACTCAGAAAAAACTGTATATTAAATAAGTATAAGTTGACATATTCAATCACAAATACAATTATTATTGGCTCCGTAGTAATAAGGCATGAAGGGTGAGAAGTCCATATAAGATATTATAATTCATATTGAATTCTAGGCAAACAGGGTTCTGACACCACCTCTCTGACACCGTCTGTGTATCCTGCAGCACAGTTCTGACGCTAACTGCCTGGTGTGAGCACCATACTCCACAGGCTTCAGGGCTGAGCCCACAATACAGCCCTCACCTCAGACACCAGCCACAAGTGGGGTCCCCAGGCCACCTGCATATCTGACCAACCAGCTATATGCATTTGGGGGATTCCCACAACCCCCTCAGTTTCAATAATTTGCTAGAATGACTCACAGAGATCATTTAAAACTTTACTTGTGATTACAGTGTATTATAAAGGATAAAATTCAGGAGGAGGCAAATGAAGAGATGCACAGGACAAGGTCTGTGGGGGCTGGGGGAACACAGAGCTTCCATGGCCTCTCGTCGTGGAATCTGGCCACATCACCCTCCCAGCACACCAATGTGTTCACCAACCAGGAAGGCCCAACAAGACCCGTCTCCAGAGCTTTTATTGGAGTCTCATTTCTATGCTGATTGATTAAATCAATGGCCATATGCTGGAACTCAGTCTCTACCCCCTCTCCACTCCCTGGAGGTCAGGCTGGCCCTAAGTTTCAACCCTTCAACCATGCAGTCTTTCTGGTGACCAGTCCCCATCCTGATGCTCTCTAGGGGCCCACCCTGAGTCACCTCATTAGCACAGCAAAGACACTCTTGTCTCTCAGGAAATTCCAAGGGTTTCTTTATTATACCACACAACAAAACTGTATTTTCAATTTTTCTCTTCCTGCTCTATTAATTCTATAGTATTTCTAATCAGTGATGACAATACTGTTTTTCTAATAGGATCAGAGACTTAAGATATATTATTGGGAAGGATCTTAGAAAGTTCCTTTTTTTACAGATAAGGAAATTGACTCAGAGATGTTACGTTACTTGCCTAAAGCCACAGCTGGTTGGTGAAAGAACTGCGATTAAATCCTGAGTCTTCTTTTTGAAATGTGTACTTTACAGTAAAACATAATCTCTCTCTCTTTTTTTTTTTTTTTTTTTTTTAGTTGAGCTGCGTGGTTTGTGGGATCTTAGTTCCCTGACCTGGGATCAAACCCGGGCCCACAGCAGTGAAAGCGCCAAGTTCTAACCACTGGACTGCCAAGGAATTCCCAACCATAATTATCTCAATGCCATGTAGCAAACACACATTTTTGGAGGGGCTCAACTCCTCCAGCTCAGAGTTCCCTACAAGCCTACCTCCAGAGCCTAAAGCTAAGCTTCTCTTGGTCACATTTGGAACCAACCCTCCATCCTCCTTCCCTAACTGGCCTGCAAGCCAAGTAAGGCACCATCTCCACCCTTAGGCACAGGGTGGGGACAAAGTCCAGGCTCAGCTTCAGGGATGATAGAAGGTTGGATTCTCAGTGGTTTCCTAAAGCTGAGGAATCACAAGGGAGGGAGGGGACCTCCATGCTCAGGCAGGTAAGTGCCAGGTCCCAGCTGGCTCTGAGAAGTGCTCTTTACTTTCTGATATTCCAGCCCCCAACTTCCATCCTAGTCTTTTCATGGAGGCAGAGAGATGACTGAGAGAAGAAACCTCAGTCCCCACTCCAACCCTGGAATGACTGAAGCAGGCCCAGAGCCAGTCTAAACAAGGGTAGTATGATTACTGTGATATCAGAGAAACCCCTCAAAAAATCCCTCCCCCATCATCTGCATTCTGAGACCTTCAATTCCTTTAAGGTAAACAAATCCTTTCATTTTATGAAGATACGTTTCAAATTTTCAAAACCCAGCAAAGGGAATATATTTATGCAAACTCTCATTAGAGTGATTGACTGCTATCTGATTACGGGTTTTGCTTGCACTTCATTTTAAAGTCAGAGAGCACTGACAACCACAAGGGCACTGAGTACCTTCAGCGCATCCCCAAATTATACACTGAGCGGATCACAGCAACACTGCATGTGCTTGTATTTTAATCCCTTGGCCCTGCTTATGGAGGAGATGTTTAGCAGAGTGAAACAGCCTCTGGGAGGAGAGGCAGGAAATGTCTATCAACTGTAAGTTGACTAATAAGGTCTTGAATTGCCTAATAATCAAGAATCATTGCCCAACTGCCTAATACTCAAGGTAACCAAGGATCTGCATATATCATTGCCTTCTTCCCTGCAAGACCAACGACTAAAGATATGAACTTCTAACATAAAAGTAAACTCAATATCAAAGTAGTTCAAAAACAAACTCATCTAAACATATGTTTTTTATTTTTTCTTTCTTTCTTTCTTTAAAACATATGTTTTTTTAAAGGCACAAACATACCATTTTCTTCATGTAGGTCTTTCATCAACAGAAATCTTCTCTACTCACTATATATCCCTTCCCCTCTAAGGAATAAGAGAAATAAAATTTCTTCTAGACAATTCCATCCTCATCTTCCCCAAACCAGTGATCAATCAAACAACTTCCTCAAATATCAGACTTTTTAAAGAGCCCAGAAGAAGGAAGAAATGTGTTAAAACCTGACTACTTTAAGCCAATGGATTGAGCAGGATTTCTCCAAGGCTGTTCTGTGAACTAGGACCAGACCAGCTTCATCAAATCACCTGGGGAGCTTCGTGACAATGAGAACGGGGGAGTTTATTATCTATCAGTACATGTATAAATGTGCTATGCTCGTGTTTGGGGCATTCTGATCTGTAATATATCAAAATTGTTATTAAAAAAACAATTGCCCTTCAAGGTGTGCATAGTTTATTTCAGCAAAACTGACTTTTTAAAACAAATACCATATGCTAACACATATATATGGAATCTAGAAAAATGGTACTGATGAACCTAGTGGCAGGGTAGGAACAGAGATGCAGACGTACAGAACGGACTTGAGGACACAGGAGGGGAGGGGAAGCTGGGACGTAGTGAGAGAGTAGCATTGGCATATACACACTACCAAATGTAAAATAGATGGCTAGTGGGAAGCTACTACAGAGCACAGGGAGATCAGCTTGATGCTTTGTGAAGACCTAAAGGGGTGGGATAGGGAGGGTAGGAGGGAGGCTCAAGAGGGAGGGGATATGGGCATATATGTATACATGTGGCCGATTCACTTTGTTGTACAGCAGAAACTGACACAATAGTGTAAAGCAATTATACTCCAATAAAGATAAATAAATAAATAAATCAAACAAAAAAAACCTCTATGCATTTTTCCTCAAAATAGTACATTCATCTAGCACTTGGCCATCCTTATAATGGAAAGACCATGAAAAGAAACATTTACTAAGTATCTGTAATATGGCTAAACTCTGCACCAAAAGGAAAATTCATAACTTTTGACCATGTTAGCCTTTAATTCTGGAACAAGGCCCTGTTTCCTTGCCAAATAGATGTTAAAGAATGTTCATACATCAAAAGGGTGATTCTCTTAAAATGATAATACTGGGACTGAAAATAAAGAGCAAAGACGAGTGCCATTTATCTCCCGTTTTCTGTGCTAACAGCACTCTCCAATGTGGACAATAGGTCCTTACAGTCATCCACCAAAACCGCCACGCTAGGAGTCAGAAGAGCAGAGCAGTTACATAACTCACAGGGCTCTGCACAAAATGAAATGCAGGGCCCCTTGTTCAAAAATCAGGAAAACAAAAAAGATGTGTCCTTGTTTCCATGATCTCTCCTGACCTGTCATGGTGGGTTTTATTTGCTTTTAATGTCACGCTCCCACAGGCATGAGGATGGTCACAGGTGGAGTGTCAGACACACACAGGACACTCCCTCCCCTGGGGTGAATGTGCCCAAGCGTCCCTCCCCTCCCAGCCTGGGGAGGGGTGGGGAGTGGGGGGCTAACCACCAGCCCTGGGAGGTGGGAGGAGGAGGAAGGCAGGACCTCTCACGAGCCCCACTGCGTGCTCCATTATCCCATCTGACTGCACTCACACAACACAGATTCAAAGACAAAATCATTAACAATTTCAAGACGGCAAAAGAGCACTGGATCCCAGGCACACAGGATGAGCAAAAATCCAGGAGATCGTGTAACCCCGGCCAGGTTTCCAGATGAGGGACAGAGTGGGGAGGGAACGCATCTGGGTTTGCAACCTGCATCCTCACTGACAAGCTGTGACCTTGAGCAGCTCATTTGAGTCCCCTAAGTCCTGTTTCTTCAGCTGTGAAATGGGACCAGTGATGTTTGCATCTTAGGGCAGTGAGGTGATCAAATGTACCAGGGCATCAACTCCTGTGCAGGTGCTGACAGTGGAAACCACTCTTGCTCTTTTCAGTAGCCTATTTCCCAGGAAACGCAACCTAAGACATCCATGCAAAGTACTCAATAAAGACAAGCTCTCAGGACTTCCCTGGTGGCACAGTGGTTAAGAATCTGCCGGCCAATGCAGGGGACATGGGTTCAATCCCTGGGCCAGGAAAATCCCACATGATGTGGAACAACTAAGCCCATGCACCACAACTACTGAGCATGTGAGCCACAACTACTGAAGCCCAAGTGCCTAGAGGCCATGCTCTGCAACAAGAGAAGCCACCTCAATGAGACACCCATGCAGCACAATAAAGAACAGCCCCTGCTCACTGCAACTAGAAAAAGCCTGTGCAGCAACAAAGACCCAATGCAGTGAAAAAAAAAATCAATCAATCGTAAAAAAAAAACAACTCTTATTTTGACTCTAAGAGGCACCAATCATATGATGCATGCTATAGACTGAATGTTTGTGTACCCCCAAAACTCATATGTTGAGACCCAATCTCCAGGGTGATGGTATTTGGAGGTGGGGCCTTTGAGAGGTGACTAGGTCATGAGGGTGGAGGCCCTGTGAACGGGATTACAGAAAGATCTCAGAGAGCTCCTGCACCCCTTCCACCATGTGAGGACACAGTGCGAAGACAGCTGTCCATGAACCAGGAAGCCCTCGCCAGATGCTGAATCTGCCTGTGCTTTAATCTTGGATTTGCCAGCCTCCAGAACTGTGAGAAATAAATGTTTGCTGTTTAAGCCACCCACTCTATGATATTGTGTTCTAGCAACCTGAATGGACTAAGACAACACATGTTATTAGTTGAGGGGGTGGCTGCTTACAAAATCGTAGAAAGGGCTGCAAGAGTGGGTGCTAAACTGAGCTTTCAGAAGTAACTCCCAGAACAACACCCCAGAACTGGCCAGCCAAGAGGACTGCCACCTCTGCCAAAATGAGGAACTGGGGAATTAAGACAAAGTGACATAGATCCAGGGTCACATATCTTAGCAAAGACACAGTGATAAAATAATAAAGAAGCCACTGCCACTGTGGCTCCAGGGACAAACACCCTCAGCTCCAGGAGCACCAGGAAATCTCCCTGAGAACCACACCCACAAAGTACATGCCCCGCTTCCTGCCTGGAATGATTCCTGCCTGGGAGGTCTGCTCACTGGGAGGTCTGCTCACTGCTCCTGTAGTAGAAACAACTCCTCCAACCTGCTTGCAACTGCACCAGCAGGTTGCCCATGGGTTCATCTGATTGGCTGATCCTCCGTCTCAACATTAACCCTTGCTGCAACAGAACTCAGGAACGTGGCTTTTAGCCTGCAACCTCCCCAGTTCAGGAAAGCAAACAAGGAGAGCGGAATGAGTGCCAATCCACCACGACCACCCCGCGTGCTTATGTAAAGAGCCAGCAACAAGCCTGTCACCTATGACGTGCCCTGTGCATCATTTCCAACTAAAGCAAACATGAAAAGTGGTTCACCTTCTGCTGCTCAGCTTAGAAAAAAAACAAATAAAAGGGAAAAGCTAGCCTGTTTCTTTTCTCCTGGGTGGCTTTTGTCCCCAGACAGAAATATCTCCCTCTGTTATCTACCCAGCAATAACACAGATGGTTTTTGAAGTAGCTGGTTTGCAAAGTAGTTGGGAAAGCGAAATTCCTCAATAAAGCAATAAAAGAGTGTTCTCTTCACTTAAGACAGCTGTCTCTCTCGCTCCCATAGCAGATTCATCGCAAAACTGTTCTCTTCTGCAAATACATTGCTCCTTCTTAATGATTAAGCTGGTAAAGCCCTAGACGTTTCAGAAATGTTCTGAAATGTGTTACTTCTTGCTTCCCAAGAAAAATTCTAAAACTCATGAAATGTGTTTCTTCAAGAGAGTGAGAATATAAGGGGCTCATGTAACCAACACCTCCAAGTTCAAGGGGGATGGTGGCCTGTCCTTCTTGTATATGTCCTCTGGGAACATGTCGGGAGCATGAGGTGAGATGGCAGGTCCATACCCCGGTCCTCAAGTCCCCCCTTTCCAGGGGTGACAGGGATGCCAGCCTGAGAAGTGCCCCTGGGGAGCAATGATTCCCTTCAGCAGAGAATCCAACTCACCAACTTGTCCCAATTCTGAAGGCCTGAGGCACTCAAATTTAGACTTGCTTCTCCATTTTGACTTTTAATGTGATTTCATCAAAAGCCAGAAAAACATGACAAATTATTTCATTTGTACTTACATATTATCCTGAAACCTCTGACCTTCCAGAATTTTTCTGAAAATTCCAAATCTTAATTCTTCCCCTGTCCAACAAAGCCACTTTTGTTAATATTTTTATTTTTTGTTAATATTTTTAAAATAGACTTTATTTGAGGCAGGGGGAACAGTTTTAGGTTCACAGCAAAATTGAGAGGAAGGTACAGAGAGTTCCCAGAGAGCCCCTCTCACCACTCATCTACCCCCCTCCCCCACCATCTACAGCCTGCCTACTAATCTTTTTAATGATCACCTCTAATAAAATGAAGTATCCAAAGAGGCAGAATCTTTTTTCATAAACCCCACAGATTAATTGCCTTGGGTAAAGAGTCACATTCTGACCTGGCTAAAAAGTTATGGGAAATGTATCTATTCTTGATAAAAATCATAATTCAACAAAGGTATAATTTTGCCTCCTTGGCTCCAAATTGTACTTTTTCTTCAATGAAATCAAATAACTCTATACCCACAACAATGCTTTATGGAAGGAAGGTTATTGTCGTAGTGGTTTGCTTTTCAAACTGGACATCCCCATACATCTCCTTCCCTTCTGCCTCCCAAGGACTCAGCCTCCACCTCCAATGCCATCCCGCTCCTGTTGCCCTCGGAGTCCCTCCCTTTCTGCTTTCTTTGGGATTATTATCAGAACCACCAGCTTTGGGACTTCACCTCCGGTAGACTCAAAACCCATGACCTGCAGAAATATGGCCACAAACAGCACTTCACATGGAATAACCAATGTTTCCATTTTTAGTCGATTTATCCCCAATTACTATCAACTTTCCAGTGTTTCTCAAGTGTAGGTTTTTATTCCCTCAGTGACTGCCCTAAACTGTGTTCCTTTTCAATCCTCAGTACCAGGCTGGGCACACTGTGTAAACACAGGTGCTTTAAACTGCCTTCCAGAGTCAAGGAAGAACCCAGAGTCCTTTCAGATGGAAAAAATTGAGGCAAGAAAGCCTGTGATGACTTGTTAATAGGAAAGCCTCTGTGTTAAGTTCCTTCCCTGAAGGAAACTGGACTTGCTGTTAATCTTCTTAACAGTGTCTCTTGAGGAGCAAAAGTTTAATTTGATAAAATCCAACCTAGGGATTTCTTTTATGGTCGATGCTTTCTGTGTCCTATTTAAGAGATCTTTGCCGAACCCACGGTCATGAAGAATTTCTGCTATGTTTTCTTTTAGAGATTTTATATTTTAGCTCTTACACGTAAGTTTACAATTCCCTTCGGGCTGATGTTTGTACATCGTGGGAGGTGGACTTCAAGGCTCACTGTGTTCCGTACAGATGTCCCGTTGCCCAGCTCCCTTGCTGGTAGAACTATCCTTTCCTCGTTGAACTACCTCAGTGGCTTGTCAAAAACCAATTGATCACATTTCTGTGTATCTATTTCTACATCTTTCTTCTGTTCTACTCATTGACACGTCTACCCTGGTGCCAGTACCCCTCGGTCTTAGTTACTGTAACTTTCTAATAAATCTTGAAACACAGTAGTTTAAGTGTTCCAACTGTGTTCTTTCTCCCCCGAAAATGTTCTCTTTCAGAACCACTGCATTTCCATATAAATTTTAAAATCAATTTCTACAAAAAAAAAAAAAATCCTGCCGGCACACGACCACATTGAGTGAACTTTGAGGTGAAGCATGCCGACTACAAACTGGCACTTGCCGTCTGCCTCCACAAGGATTAAGTTGCGAGCCGCTGCAGCCACTGACCTTCAACGCCTCCTGAAAGGAGTTCAGGGTGGAGATCAGGAATGTGGCCCTCTGTGCTCTGAGCAAAACTGGCAGAACAGGCCTTCAGATAGTTAGATATTCTCAGGAGGTTTTATGAGCCCAGTTCTTGCATTTCCTCATACTAAGAAAAGCACTAAAATCATTAACGGTGGCGTCTGCTCCTTGGAATAAGCAGCAAGCCTCGGACAAAATGCGGGCTCGACTGCACGTACCCCCTCACTAAAATCATACATAACACTGACCTCTCCTCCCACCTCTCTGGAGCAGTTTCTCAGAGCTGTCTGAGATGCTGTTTCTTGGGCTACAGTTCTCATTTTGCCCCCAAATAAAACAATTCACAACTCTTACGAGTTTTTTTCAAGTGAAATAAGCCAAACACGAAAGGACAAGTATTATATAATTCCACTTATGTGAGGTCCCTGGAAGAGTCAGATTTGTAGAGATGGAAAGGAGAGTGAGGAAAGGAGAATGACCATTGCCAGGGCTGGGGCGGGGCGGGGGGGAATGGGGAGTGAGTGTTTAATGGAGACAGAGTCTCGTTTGGGAAGTTGATAAAGTTCTAGTGATGGACAGAGGTGATGGTTGCACAACAATGTGAATGTACACTTAACACTGTTTAAAATGATAAATTTCATGTTATGTGTACTTTATCACAAGTTTTTAAATGCATTATGCTTTGGAAAAAAAAAGCCTCCTGGGAATGTACTGCAATTGCGTTGAAACTGTTGTTCAGTCTACAGAGAACTGGTACCTTATACATGTCCTCTGACCTGTGAGCTTGGCACTATTACCAAACCAGGTTTGTTTGCCTGACATGCAACCAGCCAAATGCTGGGATGCTGAGGTCTGTGGTGGAGAATGGGTTTGTTCAGGAGGGGCCGAGAGAAAAAAAACTCAAATCCGCCTCCTTGAAGGCCATGGGCTTGGGATACTTACGGGGTAAAGCTGAGGCATGGGGAGCGTGCAAAAGGTGACTGGCGAGAAAAAAAGGTGAGGTCATTGTGGTTCTGCACAGGCACCACTAAGCTGCAGGCTTCTCCAAGGGACTCACTAAGAAAACTGCAGCACCTGCACGCTCTGAGGGTGGAGTTTTCAGCTCTCTGACATCAAAAGGTCACCGATGGGACATTCACTCAAGTCCAGCTGGAGGGTCCCAACCTATCTTAACCAGCACGAGCTTGAACTGGATGCAGCTGACACCAAGTTCCTGAAAACCAACTCGGGCAAACATCTTATTGTTCAGGCTATGTAATGTTTGGAAGGCAGGGAGTTTTCCGTAGAAACAATTAAAGCCAGCTTGATCAGTGAAGGTGATTACGGTTCATTATTTATCAAGCAAGCTACAGTTTAATGGCTCTGATAACTACCCCCAGTTTCAGGAACTCTTCATTTATTTGAGTCTCTAATTTCTCTCAGCAAAATTTGTAGTTCTCAGTGTGTAGGTCTCACATTTTATCGCATTTCTTCCTATGTATTTTATGCTCATTGATGCTATTTCCAATTTCATTACTAGCATATAAAAATTATAATAGATTTTTTATAAATTGACCTTGCTAAATTTGAGTCCTAGTAGGGCTTTTTGGGTAAATCTCTACATAGATGACTATGTCATCTGTGAATTCAAAGTTATTACTCCATCCTTTCCAATCCGTACACATTCTACTTCCTTCTATCACATTATTCTACCGAGTTAGGACCTCAGGACAATGATGAATAGAAGTGGCAAGCTCAGACATCTTTGCCTTGCTCCCAGTCATAGGAAAAATTACTCAATCCTTCACTATGAAGTACAATGTTGTGTAGATATCCCTTTTCAAGGTGAGGTTTCTTTCCACTTCTAGCTTGCTGAGAGTGGTTTGGTTTTTTGTTGTTTTTTAACCCTAAATAGGTACTGAACTTTATCATGTTTCCTCTGCATCTATGGAGGGCAATACATTTTTTCTTTAGCTTGTCAATATGGTAAATTACATTGATTGAGGGATCTGTTGCTTCTTAAGTAAACTTAGGTAATTTGTGTATTTCAAGGAATTTACCCATTCCATCCAAACTGTTGAATTTACTGGTATAATATTGTTCATAATATTCCCTTATCATTTTAAAGTCTGTGCAGTCTATCACATCTCCATTTATTCTTGACATCAGTAATTTGTCTCCCCGCCCCGCCACCTCCCTACTAAAGTCTGGCTAGAGCCAGCTGCCTAGAGGCTTAAATTTATTCATCTTTCTGAAAAACCAGCTTTTGGTTTCTTTCTCTCTATTGCTTTCCAGTTTTCTATTTCACTGATTTATGTTCTTGATTGTTTTCTTCCTTCTGCTTAATATGGGCTTAATTCAATCTTTTTTTCTATCTGTTTACTTTAGAAGGAACAGATACCTTGAAATAGATTCAATATGTTAAATTCACAGACAAACTTTCCCACAAAGAACACTCCAGTCCCACATGGCTTCATGGGTAAATTCAACCAAACACCTAAGAAGGAATAATATCAATTTTTCACAATCCCAGATAATAAAAGAGGACAGGAACTTTCCCAGCCATCATTATCTTGATACCAAAACCGGACAAAGACATTACAAGTAAACTACAGACTGATACATCCCATGAACAGAGACACCTTAACAAAAATTTGGCAAATTTTCGCAAACACATGAATCTAGCAATACCTTAAAAAAAAAACCCACTATTTTATTTTTCTCTAATCCCACCTCACTCCTTTCCCCTTATCTCTCTCTTACACCAAGTATGTCTTCCAGTTACTGAAATCTTAATGAAAAACAATATTATAAGCTAAGTTATGGTATATGAAACTGCTGATCATTCAAATGGATTTGACCTACAAAAGCAGCAATTTCATACGGCTCAACATTAAGGTAACTCCAAAGCCCCTGTTTTTAAGATTTTTAAATCTGAATTTCATATACAGTACTTAGGAATTAGCTACAATGGAACTGATAGGGCTTCATACTGGCAAGCGACCCATTGATTCTCACCTTATTAATCAGAGAGCTTCTTCCACACCTGAAGCCTAGAAGCCAATTCCATCTAAATACAGTCCCTGTCTTGTCTGTCAGTTACTTACTCAATAATCAAGGTTTCATCTCTATTTGAAACCCACCTTGGAATCTTTAACCTGGGTTTCCCAGATTCAAGATACTGCTCTTCACCATGTTCAACATGTAATGCCAAAGTTTCACATGAATGATTTAGCACACAACAGAACATACCACCAGCGACGAGAAGGAACAGATGACTGACCCACACAGCATGGATCTGTCTGGGGAGAGGCAAAAGGCAGGGTACGCGTGGTAGCATCCTGTTTACATGAATTCTAGAAAAGATGTACCTAATCAACAGTAACAAAAAGCAGATCTGTGGCTGCTCAGGCCTGGTGGTAAAGAAACTGATTGGGAAAGAAGGTATAAGGGAACTTTTTAAAAAAAATTTATTTTTGGCTGCGATGGGTCTTCATTGCTTTGTGCTGGCTTCTCAACGTGGTGGCTTCTCTTGTTGTGGAGCATGGGCTCTATGGCGCAAAGGCTTCAGTAGTTGTGGCTCTCGGGCTCTTAGAGCACAGGCTCAGTGGTTGGGGCACACGGGCTTAGTTGCTCCACATGTGGGATCTTCCTGGGCTCAAACCCATGTCCCCCTGCGTTGGCAGGTAGATTCTTAACCACTGCACCACCAAGGAAGTCCCATAAGAGAACTTTTGAAAGAGACGAAAATGTTTTCTGATTTAGATGAAGGTTACATGGGAGGAGGGGGGCAGTATAAGTTTGTCAAAACTCAATGAAGGGACTTCCCTGGTGGCACAGTGGTTAACAATCTGCCTGCCAATGCAGGGAACATGGGTTCGAGCCCCGGTCCAGGAAGATCCCACAGGCTGTGGAGGAGCTACGCCCGTGCACCACAACTACTGAGCCTGCGCTCTACAGCCTGTGCTCCGCAACAAGTGAAGCCACTGCAACAAGTGAAGCCACCACAATAAGAAGCCTGTGCACTGCAAGGAAGAGTAGCCCCTGCTCGCTGCAATTAGAGAAAGTCTGCGCGCAGCAACAAAGGCTCAATGCAGCCAAAAATAAATAATTTAATTAAAAAAAAAAAGACATATACACTTAAAATGAATGTATTTTATTATATGTAAACAGTATCTCAATAAAGTTTACAAAAAACAAAGCGACAATATATTTTTAATTAACAAGTCAAACACAAATATTTTATTTTTTAAAAATTAATGCATTATGGATAAAGCTAAAGTTCCCTTTGACCACCCTCCCAATCCTGGTTTCCATCCTTTCTCTCTGCCATCTATATCCCCTCCCCCAAATAATCACTGTTGAGAGTTTGGGATGAGTTCTTCTGAACCTTTAAAAATATATTTACATACATATACAGCCACAGAAAATGTACAGTATTGTCTTGTACATAGATATAACTTGTACATATGTTTCTGGAACTTGTTTATCTTCATTTAGCATCATGTCTCTAAGACCTATTCATGATAATATAAAGTTTATTTCTTTAAATACAATATAGTAATCTATCATATGACTCTACCACATTTTATTTAGCCAGGCCTCTCCCCTTCTGATGAATATTTAGGTTGTTTTTCCCTACTACAGTTCACCAGTGGTTACCCCTGGGGTGGCCACAGGGATCACAGATGGTGCTCCAAGGGTTCTTCAGCCTTATCTGTAAGGTTTAATTTCTTACAATAAGAATATATTTATGTATTAGTTATACAGTTTAAATACTTTAATTAAAGAATTTTCTGATATATAAATTATCAAAAATGAATGAAACAAAATCAGTAATAGGAGGCAATCGTCTATTAAAATATAAGCAAAACAAAGTTCTAGGGCGTAATCATGTGCTCATGGTTTGAAACATATTTACTGAAAAATAATGATCTGAGCACTACACAGTTCATATAAGCACATTCTCTTACTCAAAACAACTATGATAAAAATATCAACATATTGGTTACCATAGCATAAGCGTAATTAATACATGCACAAATACTTGGTCTATGTTTTTTGCTTTCTTCTTTTATGACTATGATGTCTTTCCCCATCCCTGAAATGAAAGGGGTGGAAAAAAAAATATTATAAATGATGAGCATTTTAATATCAAAGTTTAAAAAAAATTCACAGTAATATCCTTACATCAGATATAAACCAGAACAAGTTAACACATGCATTTAATACTGAAGAGTGACTTTTTTTAAAAGTAAATATTAAAAAATGCATCACTAATACTACAGGACAAATTGAGATGGGGATGAGGAAAATGAGCTTTTTAACTGTGCTTTGGAGTTACGCTTCCAAACTAACGCTGAATATATGCACACGGCTGATGACCTCAGAGTTCACTGCAAAGAGGATGCTCGAGTCACAGGAGGATTTCAGACGTCTGCTCTCCTCCTCCTGGCCCCCCTCTCAACTCCCTACAATTCACTCCATCTCAGGCGTGGATCTCAAAGATTCTCCTATTGAGAAGTACTTCCTGCTAACACTCAGTTTATCCCCTCTAAAGGAAGATTACTCATGTTTAAAATCTGAAGCTACCTAGCACATTTAAGTCAACAGGGACTGACTGGACATGTCAAAAATTACTTAAGTGGAAGAAGCACTAACAAACCAAAAGAAGTGAGAGAGCACAATTTCTGACAGCTAATCGAGAGTTAACGTGTGCATCATCACCACAGATCATCATTCATTAAACGAATCAAAAGGGACTACTAAGCAAGCATTTCATTTTTATAATAGAAGGACTAAGCGTAGCTAGCTGTAACCCTATGAACTAAATGACAATAAGATGAGCAAAATTATTAAACCAATAAGCCTTACTAGGTTCCTTACTAGGTCACCACCGCCCCAGAGAGAGATCACGTAAGAGCCTATTATAGACAAGCACTGTGCAAATAATACGACATGAGGCACAGACCTACCTTCAATGAGCTGTCTAATGTGGAGATAACTTAAGTTCCATAAGACTCGGTGCTGGGTAGAGTGGTGAGAGAATGGGAAAGATCAGCTCTGTCTGAATCACTGAAAAACGGCTTCATGGAAATGACTAAGTGGATCTGAAGAGGATGAGGACACGCTTACTGAGTGGGCTTAAAAAAAACGAGGCAGCAGGACACAAGGTGGAAAGGCACAGGTGAGGCACACGGTGGATGAGGAGTGTGAGGAATTCTGAATGGCCAGAGCAGAAGCTACGCAATGCACGGGGTTGAGGCAAAATACAAGTTAGGTAGGCAGGTGCCCTACTCCTGGGGGGCTCGAGAACCGTTCTAAAGCACGTGACCTCTGCCACTGAAGAGTTTTAAGAGGTGAAAATTCACTCTGGCAGCAGGGCAGGAATGGACCCATATGGTACAAGCTCAGAGACAGAACAATTAGGAAAACTACCATCATTTTCCAGATGACAGCATTAAGGACAAAGAGGAGGAGGAACATGTGAGGTATCTTCACACAAAACTGACAGTTAGGACCAGATAGTAAGGGGTGAAAGGGAGCATCTAACACAAGCCCTCAATTTCTGGTGAAGAGATGACAATTGTCCATTACCCAGGACAGGAGTGCTGGGGAGAGAGGAGCAGACCAAGAAAAAGACAAGTTCAGGTATAGACCTGATGAATCTGAGATCCAGGTAGATGCCCAGTAAGCAGCTAGAATACAGGGACAGACCTCCGTCAATCTGAATTCATTATTTCAGTATGACTTTATAGCTCCCCAGCTTTCAAAATTTTATCAGGAATACCAACAAGGGCAAAACTGCCTGCCATTAAAGCTTGGACCTTCTGACTTTTTAATATCCTTTATCTGGTGAATTAGCAAGAGAAAGAAAGAATGAGAAAGAGAAACAAGAAAGGGAGGGAGGGACACAGAAAGGACAGAAGAAAGATCTAGGATCTAGGCAAACACCTTTTTAACATGGTTAACTTTCTACCTAGACGTTACCTTCCTACGTCCTGGCGAGGAAACAAATCATAAAAAAGGGAAACCCGTATGAACCAGACAGAAAAAGAGGTGCATCACCAGAGCTGTTGGATATCTGAATTGACACAGGACGAACATTAAGAATCTTCATCAATTGTTTACTCTCCTTACCGTACTTTACTTACAATCCATTTGCTCAGCATGGCCTGTAACAGGACTGTTCACTTCTCAAAAGTAAGCAATCCAACAGCGAGTGATGCAGTGTTGGCCTTACCTCTCTTTCCTTCTTCTTGAGTCCCAGTTTTTATCCTTATCTTTATTCCGCCTTCGTTTATGTGGGCTCCTACTCCGACCCCGTCTACGGCGTGAACTTTCGGCATCCAGACAGCTCCCCCCAGACTGCCGTGAGTCCACTGACGCTGACCGCCTTTCTTCGTTCCTGAGACAGAAAGAACATTAATCAGTTAGGATTAACCACTGGTCTCCAGTACAGACCAGCCTAAAGCCCAATATTCTGTATCAGACCAGTGATAGATAGAGACTAAATAAATGCGTATAACCTTACGCTCTGGATAAGAGGGCAGGCAAAGAAACATAGCTCTTAATGGTATGTTTTACAGCTGTGGTAAAACAAAGACCAGTAAGCGTTCTGATGAAATTGTAGTCTTGGAGGCGCTAAAATTCAGTTAAACAATTACAGGTAACAGAATAAAGAGAGAACTATTTTCACCCATCAACTCGAGGACATACTTTTCCGCACCGTCCTCTGCTTTCTCCTGCTCCTCCTGCCAGTGGCTGCTGAGCTCCTCCATGTGCACATTGATCACATCCCGAATCACCTACGGGGAGTTCAGCACCAAATTTCAGATAAGATAGCTGCTCAAGAAATGAGGACTTTATAGCAGTTAAAAATCACTGTTAACAATCCATTAAATATTTCCTGAGAGCTACGATATAACGAACTACAGGATGTGTGCAGTTTGAAAACGTACAAGGGCATCAGTCACACTGGAATAAGAATGACAGACGAACAGACGGCATCCGGGGTCTGTCTGCTGAAACCAGCAGCTATTACACTATGACCACGTGAGAAAATGTCCCTATTCTTAGGAAATACATACTAAGGATTTAGTGGCAAAGAATCACAACATATGTAATTTAGCCTTAAATAGTTCAGAAAAGAAATTACATACAGACAGAGAAGGAGGGGGCGCAAACACAGGCAAGGGGGAGGCACATGGTTAGCCCGGGTGATCTGGGTGAAGGACACACATGAGTCCTTTGTACTACCTATTTTTGGTTTTCAACTTACCTCTATGTTTGAGATTATTTACAAATAAATCTTTTTTAAAGACCTTACAACTAAGTCAAGGTGACAGACAAAATATGAAACATTACAGTCACTTCCCTGTACTTTCCCTGAGAACCACTGAGAAGGCTGTCCTTTCCTATCAATACCCCTGCCATCAGCACAGGGCTGGTCCCTGGGGAGGCACAGATGAGCCCTACCTTCCCTCATGCCTAGTCAGGACAAGCGGCAAGCTCAGCGAAACGCACTGCAATGCAGGTCTGCCTGTTTCTCCCAGACTCAGAGCAATTGCAAAGGCTTCTGAAGTAAAATGGAACACCATCCCTGAAGTAAAACAGAGCCCCTGAAGCCCTGCATGACTTCACCGCGTCATAGCACGGATGCCAGCCTTGCCTCTCGCTGGGCAGTTCAGAAGCCCTAAATTTTAGCCACCCTGGGTTACTAAATGAGTCTCCGGAAAACTCCTGTGCTTTTCTTTACTTTTAGGAACATGAATCCTTCCACCTGGGAAATCCTTACCACCGTTTCCCCTCCTTTACTGCGTACTCCTATGGAAAATCTCAGACATGACAAGGTCCGACCCAGGGACATGACAGGAGCCACACAGGCCTGAACTTCAATTCCAGCTCCAGCACGTTCGGAGCAGCCCCGCACGGTGCCCTGACCAGGGGCTCGATCTGCGCTCCGGGAAGCCCAGTGTCCAGAGCCCACCTAGCACAGGGCCCCCTCAGGTGGAAGAGCTGGTGAGCAGATATTCCCTTACCCTTCCCTGCTCCTCCCTTCCTCCCCAATACTGGCTCCTCCATGAGACTGACACCAGCTGTATCTTCTAAAAAGAATGGTCCCTCCTCCCACATGCTCTCATCTCACTTTATTTTAGCACTTAATACAATCTGTACCTCGAATGGTCTGTTTCACCTGTTCAACTATAACAAGCTCCTGAGGTTGGGGTCCATGTGCCCTTTATCTTTACGTACCCACCAGCAGTGTGTATGCACTGTAACTACAGTATGTAATAAATTTTTGCTGAAATTTGTCAAAGTTCAGGTTCTAGTTTCAGAGCAAGCAAAAATCACACAGGATAAGAATGAAGCTAGGAATGTACAAAATGTTGGAAAAGCCATAATCAGAGATATAATAAATCACTAAAAGATTTGTAAACATGGAAGTTTTCACAGATGAAAGATATTTGGGATCTGTTTCCAAAATTACCAAGTGTTGGGGCAGGAGGAGACGGGTAGTGAGTGGGGGTATAAATAAAACAAAAAGGTCATATGCTGATAATGGCTGAAGCTGGGTGATGCTTATGGAAGAGTTCATGAAACGACTCCATCCACTTCAGTGTGTGTTTGAATATTTCCACAATAAACAGTTAACCATAAAATTGTAAAGAGCACTTAGCAACAACACTTACACTTGAGTACAAGGTTATGAGAGCAGAGAACAAGTGATGAAGCACCAAGGATTTGAGGGACTGTAAGAATCACTAGGGAAGTAAGTCTAAAACTCGTCCTTTAATTGTAAAAAGCACAGGATAACAGCCAGCGCTAAGCCGCTGGTACAGAGCGTGGCTGCGGGGAGCCGACGGATGGCTCAGAGCCACCAGCTCCTCATGCAAACAGCGGGCGTCCAGACACCACACAGAAGGCGCCGCAGATGAGACCACAACGTGCGTTAGGACATCGAGGTGAGAATAAGCACGTGTAATCAGATATAGTCTAAGAGACATGCTCCACTAAAGCAGAAGCAAGCGCTTGGTAAAATGAGGCCAGATTACAGAAGGTCTTTGAAATCACAAAAGGAAGTAAGAAACAACACGGGGACAATTAGAGATTCAGTGAGGAAATTATTTAGAGTCTGGGCAAGGTAATTCATGAACCAAAAATTCATCAACTCTACCCACTAAATGACATCTGAAAATAACTAGATATACATCAAGAGAAATGCACTTAAATTTTATAAAAACACATATTATTTTACAATATAAATTACACATAATTTGTACCAAGATATTTCTTAAGCTCAAATGTTTAGTAGATAAAAGCACACTAAAATTTCTACCCAAAAAGATAACTACCGAACAATTTCTTTGTCCATAAGCATTATTTCAATTACTTCTCACAATAACCCTGCAGTCTGTACTACTATAGAATGAAAAAATCTGAATCTTAAAAAGCTCAAATAATTTGCCCAAGTCAAGGAGCCAATGATAAACTGCAGAATCAAAACTGAAACCCAGGTTTCTCTAAAGCCAAAATCTATGCTCTCATCATGATGTAATACCACTTTCTCAAAAGCAGAACCTCTTTATACAAGGTCTGTGTACCCTGAAAAGCCTTTGTCTGCTAAAGGACGGGTCTGAAAGTGACGGAGCAAATACAAATCTGGTGTGGCCCCACGGAGCCACTTCCCCTCAGAAAACCTCCTGTCCCATGGATTTCCATGGGACAGGACAACTATCCAAGGGAAATCTCTGTGCTCAACAAAGCTCTACACAACTATGCAAAACTTACCTCAGTATATGATTTCTTGGTTATGTGAACATTCTTAGCTCTATAGGACTGGCGTCTTCTTTTATAATCTCTCACTTCTGCCAGGATTTCAAGGTAAGATTTTGGACTTTTTCGACTATTATCTAATAAAAGAACAAAATTACTACACCCTCAGAAGCTGTAAGTTCTTATGAATTAGCAGGAAGGAACACCATAATCATCTGATATTTCCACATGCTTAATGTATCACAGCACTCAAAACTATCCTAAAAATTCTGTTATATTAATGGATTAAGTTTTGTATCATTCCTTTTCTCTAGCCATGAGCTGAATCCAAGCGTGTTTAGGTACAGAGATTAAAGTAACAGCCCAGCTCAAGTAACATTCTTACAGAAGGAACCTATGCTTAATAAAACAATCAGAGAGCAAAATTTCAAGTACTAAGTAAACATCTTAATATATATGTGAATATCAGCTGACACAAAACCATCCTATTCCAACTCAAAGTGGCCTGACAAATCATCTTAATAACACTCAAAGGATGGAATGACGATTAAGAAATAAAAAACTGTGATATTCATCTCAGACCTTGATTGACTTTGGCAGCCAAGTCTACAAAGAGATCACTGTCATTTTCAATAATTTGAGAATCCGAGCGCTTTTTCTTTGTTTCCTCGATTACGAAATCATAGAGGGCAAGACGATCAGCTTGGGTTAGATCACAAACAAACCGTTTGTGATTCAGAGGAACTTCAACAGGCAGTGAAGAATGCATCCCTAGAGTAAAAACAAAATCACAATAAACAATACATGAAGCTCTGTGGATTTATGGTCTACTTACTACTTATCTTTAAACATGCGCTGTAATAATGCAACATTAAATTCACACAAGCGATTTGCTCTCATGGTAATCCCTAGACACACAAAACAGCAATCTGCGTGGTGATGATCAACACTAACTCCACCCTGAACGCTACACCCACAGAACGTCTGCTGTTGTGGGCATCTGCTATTCTCTCCAACAACATTAAGACAGATCCCAGGAAGGCAGGCAGTAATAACCATGACAAAATCTGCTCATAAAAAAACTCTTTAAAAAAGGCAACCCATACTGTGAAAGCAGATATTAACTTTCTGTCTATATGCTTTTCCACCATAAAAGCTAGGAAAAAATGTTTTTAATAGGTAATACACATTATAGTCCTTTTGAAAATAAATTATAGAAATATAAAAAATTTCATTTTCTATGAGAGACATCAAGCTAGATATCCACAGTCAAATCACACCCCATTTGTGCAATGACTTAGAAGTAGGGACCAAGAAACAAGCAGCAGAAATCCCAAGAAAGACCAGAGAAAAACAGACTGAGACTAAACCTGTTTTCATTTTCAGAAGAAGCAGCAGATGGGCTTCACCAAATTAAATGAAAAACATTAACAGTACCCCCCAAAGTCACAGAACTTTCTAAAATCTGCTCATGAATGAAAAAAAGTAAATACAATACCTTGATATGATGTATTAAACACTGAAGAAAATTTGTGTTTTGAGATTCAAATTTTCTCAAATAAAAAAATTACTGTAACTGTAAATAAGGCAATTTAAAACGATTCTTTCTAGACTTCATTATTCACGAATGCAAACGGAGAACATGAGCTACTAAAGGAATCCTTTTAATGTTTATCCTAAAGTAATAACTCAGGTTCACAGAACAATGTAAAATCAAATAGCTCTTCTCAGATACTTATGTTTGATAAAGTCTAACCTCAATGACTTCCTAGGTAAAGAGGCAAAACAAAAACTGAAATGAAAGCATACTATGAACTAAACATTACAACACAAGAAAAGAGATGAATTTACATTTGTCTACAAATTAAGAAGAGAGCTACAACGAATCTGGGTCCACATGTAACAGCTATGGTTAACCATCTGTACTAGTATAAGGCTTCTGAGTTAAGTGGGGAAGAAAGGTTCCCTCCCTTTCAATCAATCTTACTCTAATTCTCGTAGACACTAGGAAAAGACAGATGTTAACACATTTAATTATATAACATAAAAATGAGTTAGCTTTGATAAACCTAATTTATCTGAATATAGGCTATATATTCTGGGAGAAAAATACAGAAGATTAGAATACACTGATTATAAACAAGCTCCACATAAACCTCTGTTCTGTTTATACAAAGAAGTCTAATTTCCTCTTTAAAATATTTTGGAGTTTTCTTTACTCGTCTTAAATTTCTGTATGGTCAAGACTGATACTAGTATTATTCTTTGAAATTCAACTAAAATTCCAAATCAAGACTAATATATTGTGACAATGGTTAAGATAAAGTTTAGAAATTTGAGTGATACTTTTAAAAGGATATCATTTGCAAAAAGGATACTGCATATCTTTAAATAAGGAGTACATTCAGGTTCCTAATTCCTCTTTATACTCACCCCAATTACTGAAAAAGAAAAAGTACAAGAAAAGTTAAACAACAAACTGCATTCACGTCATTCAGAACACAGATATTTCTGACAAAAGAAAAAATAATAAGCACACTTAAATAAGCTTACATTTCCACAAAATGTAAAAATTCAAACACAAGTTTCTATACAATTTAGAGGTATATCTGAAGGAGCTATAATCATACTAATTCGGTGACCCTGTATCTACTTTTTTTAATAGCAGTTTTTCCAAACTGTGTAAAATACACAACATAAAATTTACCACTTTAACCATTTTTAGGTGTACAGTTCAGTGGCATTTAGTACATTCACATTGTTGTGCAACCATCACTTCTATCCATCTCCAGAACTTTCTCATCACCCCAAAATGAAACTCTAATCTACTTTTTCAGTATCTTGAACTCTCATTCTTCTGCATTAGTCCTTTCTGCCATCACAGGGCATCTCAAACGTATGAGATACAATATTAAATATTAATGATAAATATTAATATTAAATAATATACTTAACAATATTAAATATTAACTTGTGTTAAAGATACACATTTAGAATTTTGTGAAGAACTCACACAGGGTCAATTTCCTAACGTTAGAGATGAAGAAACGAGGCCCTTAGAAGTAAAATGATTTGCCAACGTCTCACAAGTGGCAGGAAGAGATCAGGTCTAGAACCATCACCTCCTGTCTCTTTGGGACTCTTTAGTGCAGTACACTGATATTCAAATCATGGCCACCCCCCAAAGAGATGCCATGAAACCGAAGTACAGCAACTTGAATTTTTAATACTGAAGGAAAAGCATAAACCACCAAACATAAAATGATTGTTTATGACTGAAATTAGTCTCTGGGTTATAAAATTAACCAAAGTAACTATATCTGAAAATAAGTATGTAGATCTGATGGCTGTTCAAGCTTCGACAAAGATTAACAAATTGAGAATTCTACACCTTGAGTATAGATGTGTACTGATGTGACTAATGAAAACATAAAAAACTTACAATTTACTACATAACAAAATATTAATCAAATGGAAAATATAAAACTGTTCATGTTAGTCATTCTTCCTTCAAAGTAAACATCAATAAGAAGGTATTAAAGAGATTTTTGTCCTGGGGTAAAAAATTTTAGATGTATTCAAGACATACTTAAGTGGGCCACAAAAAATAACCTCTATTGAAAAACTGCAGAACCCCACACAAGATGAAAAAAATTTTAAAAAGAGGGTTATAGATCATGTAAAAAATCATTCTTAACAATTAAATCTTAATTCAAGATAGTACAAAAATTCAAAATCAAATAAAAGTTCCCTTTAACTATCTATTAAAAGAACCATTCATTCAAAGTAATTCTTTGCTTTTGTAAAGAATTAAACTCAGTGTCCAAATCTGCAAAATTCAGAACTTGGTTCTCAAGCCAGCTTTCCCATATTATACCAAAGGAGTGTTAATTCACCTCTGTGCACTTCTATTTCTTCACCTAATATGAAAAGGAAAATACTTGTTCAACCTATCACGCGTTTATTGTCAGAGGTAAATGAAATACACGAGAGCTTTGAAAAAAAAATCTCTTCTAAAATATAAAAGTATTGAGGACCTTTAGAATAAGCACCCCAGAACTTTATCATCTCTATTACACAGGCTTTGTTTCCTGATCTGTAAAAAGTAGAAGCTGGATTAGATGATCTTCAAGTTCTCTTTCAACTCTAAAATGAATTCAGTAAATGTATCTAAGTAGCTAAGATCAAAAAAAGTCCTTTAGTAACCCCTCTCCCCCCCCCCAAAAAAAAACCTTTACTTTTTAAATTGGTTTACTAACAGAACAGGGGTCAAAATGAGGCTTGACTAACGATAGCTCAGTAATCTCTTCAAATAGGATGAGAGTCAAATGTCCCCCTCAAAGAATAAAACCTGGAATTTAGCACAGAAAGTACTAAATGGAATTTTCAAAACAGGAAACACACGAAACATGCTTCTGGCTGTTACAAGGACCCAATGTAACCTAGACTAAGAGTAAGAGGCTTCCTCCTCCTGCAGCCTCAGTGCAACTGAGGGAGAAAACAAGCCCAGATACTGGCTTAGAACAATGGGGTTAAGACCCTGAACATCAACAAGGGAGAAAAGAAGTCATAACTATAGGCTGGTGAGTATAACTCAGGGAGAAAAAGGTAAGCTGTCCAGAGAAAGCTACCTTCTGGAGGATCAAAGAAGACAAATGAGGATCCTTATGAGCCAGTCAGGCTTTGGCTGGCTGGTCTACCTAGAGTCAGAAATGTATTCATACCATTTACTTGTTTACTTCTATGATTTTGAAGGATTAAGTTTTCTTTCAATTTCCTAAAAGCTCAAACTTAAAACTTCTAATCTAGTCTCTGCTGAAGTAAGTCCCAGGCAGCAACTCTTAAGCCACCCTCCAAAGCTGGGCATGCAGGGATCCACAAACCCTCTGAAACTGTATATAAAACTGTGTGTGTGCTTCATTCTGAGGAGCAGCTGTGGAGACAGACCTCCTTTTAGCCTGAGTCTTCCCTCTCACACTGCATTTCAACATTCTTACACTTAACACTGGGCTAATTCTCAAGAGAGAGAGGAAATCTCAGGGTGAGACAGTCTACTCAATGGGATTTATTTACTAATCATAATTTTCAAAATACTATCTACAAGTCAATCTCACCTATTAGGTAATTCCAAAACACAACTTCCTAGCTAAAACAGTGTTCTGGTGAGACTCTGCTGTATATATCTAACAAATGAAACTGACACCAAGCACTTAGTCTAATGTCAAATGTAAAGCTTTACCTTTCCCATAACTGTTTTCACAAGCTTTCTCTTGAAAATCAGTAATGTTCTATGGAAGAAAAACAGTTTTATTAATTAGCTCAAACTATGATGCCACTTACTTTGACTGTAACAATCACCACCATTTCCAACTGCATCTCTAGCTTGTTTAATTATCTGGAATTGTGAGTCCTTATCTGTCAAAAAAAAAATACATAAACACAATATAAATCATCAGTGTCCACAATGAAATCATCAACTGGGTTCCAATCCAGGCTCCTTGGGCACACTGAGAAACCTTCCAGAATCTTAACACCCACACTGCTGCCACGGTAATCTTTTTCTTTTTTCTTGCTGCCGAGGTAATCTGAATGCAGAATTCTTTCGGATCTACCTAGAATCCAGTAAGTAATCAGAATTCAAGCAATTCAGAAAACACAAGCAAGCAGCAGTAGCTGCTACAAATTTTAGCAACGAATATAATATCTAACATTTCTTGAATCCCAGCTGTCAGGCAGTTTTCTAACCATATGACATATATTACATCATTTAATCCTCACAAGGGTGCTGTTATCATCATCCCAATTTTATAAAGAAATTTAGGCAACAAACAGTTTAATTACCTTACTGAAAGTCACACAACTATTAGTGACAAAATCAGTTGAATCAGGGCATTCTGATTGCACAGCACAAGATTTTAATCTCTATATATGCTGTGAGCACTTGGAACACATTTCCATCCTCAGTTCTATCTTGAAATTAGGTATGTTGCCAGACTTCTGTTATAACCAAGAAGGAAGGTGTCTGTCCTACTGTACAAAGCTTTGCTGGATTTTCATTGCCTATTATAAGCCTGGTCTCTAAATTTCAGATTGAGCAAACTAGTGTCACTATAAGAAGTATCCTTCTTAATCAATCATAAGCATACTTATAAAGTCCATTCTTTTGATAATTCAAAAATGAAATAGCAATACCTATACAGATACAGCTACACTAAGATATTTTAAAATTATATTAATACTTACTCAAGGTAATTGAAGGTATCTTCGCATTCTCATAGAAAAAGTCAGAGTTATACATTTTATCCTAAACAGTAAAAAAACAAAATCTTAGTGTTCTTCAGTATCAGATAACTATTTTAAGATTTGACATAAACCAACAGATTAGTATCATTTAAACATTTCTTGCAATAATTTGCAAAATGAGGCGAGTACCACTGTACTCCTCAAATGACTATTATTTTTTCAGAAAACATCACACTATACCTTCCAAATATTGTGAATTTATTAATGCATGAATTACACATCATACACATAATAAATATACGGTACCTCTTCTTCTCTGGTATAGCCCAGTTTCCTCAATCTACAAGATACCATGTGCTTTGCTAAAGATGATTTAGGCATGTGATGATTGGAATCATAAGGGCATACGGCAACTTCATCCTATAAAGATCAAACAGAAGCAAAGAAAAAAGGTACATAATTTTTAAAGAATAGTTATACCACTGAATGTTTTTATATTCTCTTCTGTAGGCCTCTCCCAACCCCCGTGTGTATGTACACAGTAAAAAAAAAAACAAAAACTCCCTCATTCTCTCTATCTCTTACAGCCTCTGCCCCCCTCCAACCCTTCAAGGCCCATCTCTTGAGAAGATGTGTTTACACACACTGCCTGGACAACCTCACCTACCAATCAGCTAGTGTTTTTCACTCCTAAAGAACCCTGAAATCCTTCCACATAATCCGTGCCCACTGCCAGTAGATCATCATCTCCCTCCTGGGTTACTTCCAGTCTGGCTGTCCTCCACTCTCCACACTGCAGCTAGTTTGAATCCCAGGCCTGCCACTTACTGACTCTACGAACTTAGTCAAGATACTGAACCTTTCTTTGCCTCAGTTTCCTCGTCTATAAAATGGGTATAAGAGCAGGACCTCTCTCACAGAGTTTATATACATAAAGCAATTTGGACAGCGCCTGCTAAATACTAGGCATTCAAGAAATACAAGCAATTACTATTTTATTAAAAGGTAAATATAATTATGATATGTCTTGACTTAAAATACTTCCATGCCTCCCCCACTGTTCTCATTAAGGGAAAAAAAAAGATCTAGATGCTTTAGCAGGGCTAACACAAGGACCTTTAAGGTCTGACCCCTACCGACCATCATTCCCCTCCTTCCCCACATCCTATACTCTTAGCTAACCTTAACTACCACAGGTTTCCTGATCTGCTCACATCCTTCTCTCTGGATTTCTTCACATGCTGTTGATGCTTTCTCTGTGCTTCACTAGCTGATTCAGCTCACTTTCATTTACCAGCTTAGAATTCACTTTACCCAGGAAGTCTTGGCCTTTCCCCACAGCCTACAATAACCCACACTACAGCAATTCTAACCCACCCTTCACAGAATTCATCACCTTACAGCAGAGTGGCTGATCTCTCTGTACTCCCCCTCACCACCAGCCGGTGAGCTCTGTGAGGACAGGAACTGGGTCTGCTGTTCACTCAACTGCAGTAGGAAAACACTCCAGCAGAAAAGTGAAGATTCACTGCCTATCTGGACTGCACCTGGTCTAGGAATCATGAATGTCACTTACCAGGATGTTTAAGCCAGTCCCTCTCCTGAATATTAGATACTGGTTTTGCAAAAGTCAGATGCTCACCCACAGCTGACTGTCAGACTTTTGGAATTTTAGAGAGGCCTCTTAAGAGAGGCAGCAGAGCAATTAGGCACACAAACTCTCAGGAGCAGAATGCCTGGGTTCAAATCCTAACTGCCAGGTATCAGCAATGTGTCCTGGGACAAAGTATCACCTCTCTGGGTTTGTTTCCTCATCTGTAAAAGGTGGCTAACGGTACCTACCTCACAGGGTCATTACGGGTATTAAATAAGATAACGCACAGAAAATGGCATATGCAAAGCTCTGTTTTAAGTGTTAACAAAAAAAAAAAAATCTAAATTTACTACAATGCTGGGTAAGCAGTGCTGTGGAAAGGCTTGGTAGGCCCCACCAATGGAATTCACAGCTTCAACTATACCTCTAAGCAAACAATACAAGTGGTTTTGTGGTTGTTTTTCCCTTGGGCCTCGGGGCACGCGGGAACGTAGCTCTCCCACCAGGGATGGAACCGGCGCCCCGTGCGCAGTGGAGGCGCGGGGTCCTAACCACTGGACCGCCAGGGAAGTCCCCAAAGTGTTTTTTTTTTTTTAAATGGTAAACCCAGAAAGAGCGGTGGGCCGCAGACATTATGATGCCACAATGCAGCACTTCCCTTCCTCCCATCCATTAAAAAAAAGGAAAAAAAGTCAGCCCTGCTCGCCCTGACACACTCGCCCCCGTCTCTCCCCGAAGCACCGCTCACGCGCAGGGGAGCCGCTAGGGCCGACCCTGGGGTGGCCTCCTCCAACCGCCCTGGAACCCGCGCCGCCCGCGTCAGAGGCGCGCCGTCTCCAGGCAGAGAGGCGGCCTGCGCGCCCCGGGCCTCCCGACCCCGCCCCGCGCCCGCCGCGGCGCCTCGGCTCCTCAGGGGCGCGCAGCCCGAGCCGTCGGGCGCTGCGAAGGGCTCCCGCTCCCCGCACGGCCCCGCAGACGCCCGCCCGGCCGCGCCCCTCACCTCGGCCGCCGCCGCCGCCGCCGCCGCCTCCCCCCCGGGCTCCAGCCGGTCGGGGCTCCAGCCCAGCGACGCCATCACCTCCTCCAGCGTCCGGCAGCAGCTCTCCACGAACTCGCTGAGCTCCTCCCGCAACCGCCGCCGCTCTTCCACGGGAGGAGGCTCGCCCGCCATTGCCGCGGACGCCACCCACCCGTCCTCCCTTCCGCCCTCCCAGAAGAAGCGGCCCAACTGCCGTCCCTGCGCGGGGGCTTCTGGGAGCGGTGGGCGGAGCCACGCTGCCACGTGACCGGAACCGCCCATAGGGAAGGAGCCCGCGGAGGGCGGGAGCTGTCCTTTTGAGAGGTCTCTTCCGTCTCTGCCCTACGTTGCTGCTTTTGCGCGGCTCCCGGAAGCGTTTACGCTTGGACTTCCCGGATCGGCGCTTCCAACTCCGTCACCCCACCCACCTCCGGCTTAAAAAAAAAAAAAGGGGGGGGGGCTTATATGTACAGAAAAGTTTAAAAAACAATACAATGAGCAGTCTCATAGCCGTCTTCCCCCTCGTTAATCGCTAATATTTGGCCTCTCTCTCGTTGTATCCACACGCACAGCCCCGCACACTGATTTTTGCCGAATTTTTTGAGAGTTGCAGATAACATCGCCCCCAAATGTGTCCGTGTGCATCTCCTAAGAATAAGGACACAGCCCTGCCTAAGCACAATATATGATCAAACCTAAGAAAATTAATAATTTCACATCACCTAATATAGTTGATATTCAAATTTCCCCGAGTTGTCCCCCAAATTCCTTTTATAGCCGTCTTGTTAATATTTTTCAACCCACAAGCTATAATTAGTTCTTGTCTCCTAAGGTAGAACAGCCTCCCCCACTCTCCTTAAATTGGCTTGAATTCTGTGGGGAATCTGCCAAATGTCTTGTAGAATGTTCCTCATTCTGGATTTCCCAGATTCTTTACTCTTACGATTAGATTCAGTTTGAGCATTTTTTGCAACATGCGTGTGTACCTCTTTATTACACCCCATAGAGGACACATATCTTAGGTTCTCCTGCAGTGAGTGTGCTGTGCTCCAAGGACCAAGAACAAGATAAGACTCAAAGGGCCAATACTGCGGGAACAAGGAGCTGCAGGACTCCTATCACTGTGTACAATGCAACCATTGCAATGTCCCAAACTTGCCCAAGCAGCATGTCTTGTCCCTTGCCCATCCCATATAAGGAAAGATATTTGCCCCATTTTTCTCCTGCTCAGCACACTACAAGTATACATACTCTGCCCAGTCAGCAGAAAAGTTCCGTGGCTATGAAAACAGGCAAGCAACCCATGCTCAGGGTCAGCTTTCCCTGGCTACCAGGAAGTCGGCCCGCTGTTCTTGCAGCGTCCCTGTTCTCTAACAAACTCTGTCTTCCTTGCATTCGGCCTTGTGTCTGGAAATTCTTTTCCAACCCACGCTCGGACCATGACAGTTAGTAATGCTGAATTCAATCACTTGGTGAGGGTGGTGACTGCATGGCTCCGTTGCAATAGTACATTTTCCTCTTGGTACTTGGTATGTAATCTGAGGGTGCTACTTTGAGGCCATATTAATGTCCTGTTCCCAAGAAACTCACACAAACCTTCACTGAGTCTGTGATTACATCAGCAGTTATAACCGATGATTCTCTAATTCTATCACGGCTCCTACGCTTATCAGCTGCCATTTTTATCACACCTTCATTTTTTCTGTTGCTTGTTTCACTATGGAATCAGGGTTTTGTTCTTATTTTACAAATTATTATTAAGGGTTTTTAAATTCATTATTACATACTCCATTACCATTATAATTCTTTTTTATATATATAAGCAGAAAATGTATTTGCAGAAATTATAAACTGAATACAAAATACTGATATTTTTGAGAAAATTGAAATGGAGCAAATCAATAATAAAAATTTTCCCATGGTTCTATGGACTTATTTGAGTAAGTAAAATCACTGATAGCTGACATAGTGCTATAATGATGCTATCAACACAAAGCGAGCAATGTGGGAGGCATTTACTGGACAATGGGTATTTGTTTTATTGATTCAAGCCATTAATATTCAATGTCCATTTTTATCCCGTATGCTGGACTTAATTTTTTTTTTAACCATCATAATTTTTGTTGATGCTCAAACGGTCCCACGATTGACCAGTGGAAACCACTATAACCACCCATGTCTCTTTGACACATCCCCCTTAGTCCTCAAGTACTTCCCTGCTTTGATTAACCCAAGTTTACTTTGTAAACTACCCAAAAGCTGGAATCAGCCCTTTTGGTTTCACCAAATGGTTTTAACTCCCAGAATCTAATCCCTCTTATTTTTTTTTTCCAAGCCTGATGCCAAATCTTTGCTTTCCTTTGCACTTGTTTCCATCAGGCAAAGAAACAGTGGAGGATATTTTCGTGAAAAACTATTTTCAAAGGCAAATAGCACAGCTCTCAGACACACACACAAATAAAAGTGATAATATACAAATAGGCCAGTAGCTGCAAGTGACTGTGTGGTAAGAAGCAGCCTATTCATACTCTGCCCACAGCATCCTTATTTTTTATTTGCAGTTACATAATTTGCCAAGCCTCCTGGAAAACATGAGACTATTTTTGGATGTGATGACTGTTGTTGAAAATTTACATGTATAGTTCCCTTTTCTGTGGATGTACAGTATATGTGAACCAAATCAAAACTCAGCCCAGGTCAAGTATGTCTACTCTCCAGGACCCCGCCCTCTCATCTCAGAGCTTAATGACATTTTGGCAACAGCTTGGAGAGGGTGTACTGCTTCAAGAACTCCCTTACATTGACTCATATTGATCTGTTCAATCACCATCTTCCTAAAGAGGTCTCCTGACCCCTGTGCTAGGTTAGGCCTCTATTATGGGCTGAATTGTGTCCCCTTCAAAATTCATACCTTGAAGCCCAAACCCCCAATGTGACTGTATTTGGAGATAGGGCCTATAGAGATAATTAAGGTTAAATGAGGTCATACGGGTGAGGCTCTAATGTAATAGAGCTAGTGTCCTTATAAGTTGAGGAAGAGATGCCAAAGCTCCTTCACTGCCTGTTAGCTGGGAAGAGAGCTCTCACCAGAAACCAGCCCCGGTAGCACCTTGATCTTGGACTTCTAGTCTCCAGAACTATAAGAAAATAAATGCGTGTTCAAGCCACCCAGTCTGTGGTATCTTGTTAGAGCAGACCAAGCTAGTGCAGCTCCCCCAGCTCTGGTGTAAGGATCCTCCTTCACGTCCTCCAACACTGCATTCCCCACAGATTTTCCTTCCTTTTAAATTACAAGGACTATTTTGGTACCAGGTATTTCTCCCAGGAGATCCATGGCTTCTGGCTCAACGCGTGGCTCACAGAACTCAGTACTAAGGGAATGAAATTAATTATAAGTCCTCCAAACTGGGAGGGGGGCAAGAGGAAGAAAAAGAGAGGTGAGATGAAGAAATGAATGCTGTTTTCACCCTAAGTACTAAAAGCCCCCAATAATTTAAGGATTATCTTAAATATGATCTTTTTTTGTTCTACATAATTAGCACTTCACTGGTCTTCCTACTTTCCATTGTACTATCAAATGTGTCTGATTGCGTTACTTTATGCTGCTGACATATGATAGGTGTCCCACTAACTGTCTTATGTGTGTCCTCTGTCCCCATCCAGACTGCATATGCCTTGAAGTCAGGGTCTTATAAAGTCCACTGAATCCTCATGGTACCCAGCCCAATACTAGACATACCAGGCAGTCAGTAAAGTCGTATTAATAACAAATGTCTGAATTTCAAAAGTTTTCTTTGCTCCAAAGGACAGGCTTATATTTCATTGTCCTTCAACAGAGAACCAAAAACTCTTCAGGAATCTGTTTTATAAGTTCAGGGTCAATTCTTTCCTCCTCAGGGACAAACATGCAACCATGCAGTTTGAGGCTACCCACAATGGAATCTTAGCCACTTCATGTTCTTTAAAGGGTATGAGAGTGACTTCTGCCCATGCTACTCACTGCCCAGAATAAACTAGAAGTGGGTATTGACCTCTTGGCCTGGCCTCTTCACACAGGCTTCTTTCAAGGACTCTACCTGGTACGGAAATGTTGAAAAACTACCTTCAGAAGACCAACTAGTAACAAGAATTCAGAACTAAAACCATCTTTTAATGGTCTTTCTTCATAGGTATTCAGTAAACAGTTTTAGACTTATCTTACAATAAACAAAAAGCTTCTGCCAAATGCCCTTGTGCGTATGAACATATTAAATCAAAACACAAAAACTTCAAACGTCTAAAACTTTATTGCCAGAATAGCAAACTTCATAAAGACACCTTCTGAAAGTACATAGAAAATGACAAGCAAAATAAACAGGAAACTTTGACCAAAGAAAAGCAAAGATTGCCACCATCGTGCACATACAGTCAAATTAATACCAAACCAAACAGGTACATTTAAGAGTATATGGGTCATGGAATCCAAGGAGACTCACTGCAAAACGCTTGGGTTTGAGGCGGGGTTCTTTTTTTGGGGGGGGGGGGGGGGAGGGTAATTTTCTCCTAATACAGAAAATGGAACTATTTAGATGAGAAACAAACTGATGACTACAAGGTCAATTTCATTTTTATCTCTAAGAACAGAAATCTGGATTGTAGGACAAAATTAGTTCAAGAAGCATCGATCAAAACTCTAAACACAGAAGCGAAGAAACAAAACTCTAGGTTCAATTTGTGCTGTCCTTACAAGTGATTACTGCTTCATATACACTGCATCCAATGTATGACATTAGTTCAGGCGAGCTAAGAAGATAAAAAGCCAGAACAGCCTTTACTGATACCCCCCATGGCTATGTTTTCTTAAGCCTAGAAAGTTCTATCACTATTCTGCAAGCACGAGGTTTTCTTTTTCTATTATTTAGTAAAGTGAAAATTCATATAAATGAAAGCTAAGGTCTAGCAACCATTTCCAACCACCTACGAGTGCCCGATAGAGCTACTGCTAAAGGAGTAGGAGTAAGAGTAGGAAGAATTGCCTGTTGCATCGAAGCTTCCTCTCCGGGACCCACTGCGGGAACCGGATCGGGAGCCGGAGCGAGAGCCGGAGCGGGAGCCCGAGCGGGAGCCTGGGGCAGAGGACATGTTATAAGGGCTGGGCAAGCCCTTGGACGAAACCGAGGAGGCCTCCAGAAGGCGCAGGCCGGTGACGTCTTCCACCATGGAGCGATTCACGGCATCCTTATAGGATATTTTCAGCTTGGTTTTGGGGCAGGTCAGGATCTTGCCGTAGCTGCTGGTGTCTTGCAGCCTCTGAGCTGCCCGGCCATCGATGTACCCCTTTCTGATGGCTTCTTCCGTGCTTATCCTCCCTTGCACTTCGGGGTCCATCAGGCCCCCGGTGATGTACTGGAACTCCAGGAAGCGCTGGCCGGCCTCATAGGGGAGCCATTTTTCTTTCACTGCCTCTGCTGCCGACATCTTCTTCTTCCCCTTCACTCCTTCAAAGCCGAGGTAGGCTTTCTGAGCAGGCTTCAGCCTGGTGGCCATATCCTGGTCAATCAGGCCCTGGGAGACTGCATCCTGGAGGGGCAGCTTCTGCCCAGTGGTGGGGTGGATGATGCCGCCCGTGCAGGCCTGAGCCTCCAGGAGCCTCTGCCCAGTGATGCTGTCGACAATGCCCCGCGCTATCCCTTCCGTGATGGAGATCTTCTCCAGGTTTTCCGTGTCGAAGATGGCTGCAATGGGGCTCAGCTCTTCCAGGGGTTCGGACAGAGAGCTGCTCCTGATGGTTAAATTCCTGATGCTGGATGTGGTGGAAATCTTACTTACGGACTCGTGTCGGGAGCTGCTAAAGACGTCATCGCTGAGGCCACCTCCGATGCCACTGCTGCCGCCGACACCGTTCTTCAAGGAGATCATATCGGCAAACTGAGTGAGGCTGAGGCTGCCGGATCGGTACTGGTCAAAGAACTTCCTGTCGATGAGGCCCTTGTCGATAGCATCTTGAATATCGTACTGGCTGCCCGTCTTCCTGTCGACCAGGACCACCCGGGTGGAGCCATCCGATCCAGTGATGGTTATTTCTTCCCACTCACACTCCTGCTCACACAGTTCTTTGAAGGTTTCGTAATCGATGAGGCCCTTCTTGTAGGCCTCCTGCACAGACATCTCCTTGTTGGTTTCTGGGTCAACTATGACCACCCTGCGCTTTCTGAGGGTATTCTTTTGGGATGTCTGCACCTGCTTCTTCTTTTCTTTCAGGGGCAGAAGACAGAGCCCCGTAGCCTCATCCTTAATGCATCTTTCTTTCAGTTGCAGATATGTAAGGTTTTCTTCAGTGTTTGGGTCAAAGAATCCTTTTGTATCATCACTTGGATCCGAGAGAATCTCATTGAGCTCCTCGTTGAAGTAGCCCCTCTTGTAGGCTATGTCAACGGGCAGGCGATGGCTTTCCTTCGGGTCGATGATCCCACCGGTTGCAATCTGTGCTTCCAGCAAGCGAATGCCATGGCCCTTTTCGATGAGTTCTTTGTTCATGGCTTGGAACAAGGAGATGATGTTTCCCGTTTCAGGGTCTTTGTACCCGGTGACAGCTCGTTCTGCAGACAGGAGCTTCTCCTTGAACTCGATACCCACCAGACCTCTTTTGTAGGCTTCCTCCACCGGTAACCTCAAGTTGCTAACAGGATCCACTATGAAGCCAGTAGCTGCCTGCGCTTCCAGCAGCTCCAGGGCAGTACCGGGTCGGACCAAGCCAATTTTCATGGCCTCATAAATGCCAAGCTTCTGTTTCGTGGCCTCATTGTAGATGCCTGCGATGCAGCTTGAACCCTGAAGGAAGTCCTTAATTCTCTCACCAACCTCATCATAAGAAATCTCACCTGATTCCAGTTCATTGATAGTGGATGGTCTCAATATACCAGAATCGATCAGCTCAGAGATGGTCACGGGTTGTCTGATTCCTTGGAAGGACATGCTTCTCTTCTGTACTGACAGCAGCAGCAGGCCAGTGTGCGGTTCGATTCTGCACCGGTCCCTCAGCTGCATGTAACTGACCTTCTTTTTGGTGACCGGATCCACGAAGTTCTTCTGACTGTCTCGGGGATCGTTCAGGGACCGATACAGATCTCTGTCGATCAGCCCACGAGCCAAGGCTACATCTTTCGGCAGAAAGACGCTGTTCACTGGGTCCACCACACCCCCTGAAGCAATCTGGGCTTCCAGCAGACGCATTCCAGTTTCTCGATCAATCAGATTTTTCTTGATGGCTTCCGCCACAGCCACCGTCTTGCCTGAAAATGGGTCATCAAACCCAGTAATGGCTTTCTCTGCCGTGTATATCTGCTGGCGGTCATCAAAGTCGATGAGGTCCCGAGCTACGGCACTGTCAACAGTCAGCTTCTCGTTCCTGTGGGGATCAATTATACCGCCGGTGGCTGCCTGGGCCTCCAGAAGCATGACTGTGGATTCTGGGGTGATCAATTTCTTTCTCTTGGCCTCTACCAAAGAGTACTTCTCCTTAGGGGAAGCGGACGCTCCGGCGATAGCTCCTGCTCCCCGAAGGAAAGGCTGGATCTCAGAAGCAACTTCCTCCACGGACTTTTTCCCCTTCAGCAGCTTGTCCAAGGTTGTTTTGTCAATGACCTGGCACTCGTACAGCTGCATGGCTGTCACCTTCTTCCTCAGTCCATCAAACACCAGCTTCGAGGAGTCAACGGACCACTCGTATTCAGTCTGGGTCTCGCGGTGGGACCCATACGGGCGCTGCTTGAGTTTGTCGATTTCCCGCTGCAGCCGGGAGCGCTCGGTCTCCAGCTGGGACTGGGTCTCCCTGCTGGAGTCCTCCAGCTTCCGCCGGCACCTCTCCTCGATCCTCTTGATCTCTGCCTGGAGTCTTTCGATCTCGCTCCTAAGGCTGTTCTTCTCTCTCTCGCTCTTCTCTCGTTCCGACTCTATCTTCCTAATGACCTCCTCCTTGCGGGTATACTGCGTCTTCCACTGGTTCAGGTCATTCTGGATCTGCTGTTTCTCGCACTCCAGGCGCTGTTTCAGCCTGCTTTCTGCCTCCAGGGTCGCTTTGGCACGATTCAGCTCCTCCTCCAGCCTCTGCAGCCTGGCCTTGTCTTGCTCCAGAACTTTGATTTTCACCAGGAGGCTCTCTCTCTCCTGCACCACCTGAGAGCACTGATTCTTGGATTCCTGAATCCTATTAGAGGCCTAGAATGCAAAAAGAAATGGCAAAAAATAATGATGTGATCATATCATAGGACTATCACCATTTAACCTCTTTTCCTATATTTTTACAAAGTATATTTACTTATCTGCCCTTTTCCTCTTTTCCTTATGTATACTGTTATTCTGTTATCTTAAAAGTTCATGGAAAAAATGCCGTAGATACATGTTGCCACTTTGATAAATGGCTTCTATACTTACTATACTTTTCCTTAGAAGGAAACAGGAGCAGCGGTAGACCTGGTTTACTCTTAATAGTAATTACGGTTTGAACAAAATGGGGAGTTTTGTTCCAGGTTTTCATACCTGCTGTACCTACGTTTCAGCTGTTACAGCTATACTCATGTTTAATAAAGCTATACAAATCTATGGACATAAACACACCCCACACCCAGCCCCACACAAATATTGTCTACAGAGGTAAAAGTATTAGAAGTTAAAGAAGTCAAGTGTTTTAATTAAGGGTTAAAAGAAGAAAAGTCAAACAAAAAGAAACATATTAGTGCCATGATGAAAAGAGCACAGACTAATGCAGGCAGAAAAATCACATAAGCAAGCAAGAAAAAGTGATTTTAAAACTGTGTAGAAAACCCCTTTAACGTGGCTTTTATTTGGGAAGATTTTAATTACAAATGTAGGTCACAGCTCATAAAGTAAGAGCCACCTTCTGGAAAACGGAGTGGAACATTGAGAGGACGTGACCTCAGATGTTACACCCCGGTGAAAGTTCGAAAAGCAGAGCCAAGTAGGGTTACACAGGGATGGGCACTTGATGTGGTGATAGAAGAGCCGGGCACGGAAATTATTCTAAAGCAGCATCTAGATCAGGACAGACAGCAGCACAGCATCAAAAAGAAAACTGAGACATTTGTGAGCATCTAGCCCAGCAGCAAAAGCACAGCAGACTAAGAGGACTGCGGAGGGAGTTAGTGGAGAGGCATTGAAGCCGCGACCAAATATTTGTGAATACCTCTAACGCCTGCTTTTGGAATTTCTCAATTTCCTGTCTCAAATTTTCCCTCTCTCTCTGTAAATCATTAATCAGCCCCTGCAGCTCCAGGGTCCGGTTGTTGCTGATCTGCAGCTGGCTCCGGAGCTCCAAGATGGTGGCGTTTTTGTCATGGTCGGCCTCGACACGGCTCCGCCGGAGGTCGTCGTACTCCAGCCGGAGGTTCCGCAGTTCCTCCTCCAGCATCAGGTGCTCCTTAGTGAGGTTCTCAGTCAGCGACTGCAGCCTCTCAATTTCAATTTTGCTCTCGTTCAGGCTCCTGCTCTTGTCCTCGATGGCCTTCTGGAAGTGCTCGTTCCGCACCTGCGCCTGCCTGACGTTCTCCTGCTCCTGCAGCAGCTGCCGCCGCAGGGCCTCGACCTCGGAGGCCAGCCTCCGCAGCTCGTCCTGGGTCCTCTGCTTATCCCGCAGGTGACCGTCCAGCACGTCCCGCTGCTGCCGCAGCTCATCCTCACTCCTCTTCTTGACGATGGACGCCTGCTCCAGCTGCTGGGTCAGGCTGGTGACTTTGATCGCCTGCTCCTTCAGGGACCTCCGCAGGGTCTCCAGCTCATCCTCCAGCTTCTTCCTCTTGGAGGAGTCCTCAGAGGCCACCCTCTTCAGCCGAGTCATCTCCTCCTCCGCCTTCTGCTTCTGTAGCTGCAGCTCCTTCAGGGAGATCTGGAAGCGGGCAATGTCCTGGTCCTTGATGGTCCTCTCCTGGGACACCCGCTCGTAGTCCATCCTCAGACGCAACAGCTCCTGCTCCTGCACCTTCAGTTTGCTGATGGTCTCCGTGGCGCTGCTGTGGGCTTTCTGCAGCTCACACTGAGCCCTCTGCAATTTGGCGTTTTCATCCTCCAGGTGCTTCCGTTGGTTTGTTTCGGTCGCTATCAGCTGCTTTAGCCTATCTATCTCCTTGTTTTTATCCTGGATGGTCTTGGAGGCATCATCCAGAGACTGCTTGTATCTCACGCTCTCTTCCGTCCGCATCTGCGTGACCTGCCTCAGCTCAATCTCCAGCTGCTGTTTCCGCTGTGACATCTCTGAGCCCGTGGCCTTCTGCTGTTGGATGTTCTCTTCGACCCTTCTGAGGTTCTCTGTGGTCTGGGCTAGAGTGTTCTTCAGCCTCTTTACTTCTTCCGAGAGGCTCCGGTTGTCCCTGGTGAGGTTGTCTATCTGGGCTCGGTAGCCGCTGGTGTCCTCCTCCTTCTGTAGGGTGAGCTGGTGGATGGTCGTCTTGGTGACGCTGATCTCCGTCTCGAACTGGTTCTTTAAGCTAATGATCTCCTCATCGTAACTGTTCCTTACCTTAGCAAGTTCACTCTCATACTCCCAGCGGCGCTTGGCCTCCTCCTGAAACTCAGCTTTGAGTCTTTCGATCTCCTTATTTTTGTCCTGGATGGTCTTGGCAGCCTCCTCCAGGGACTGCTTGTGCCTGGCATTGTCCTCGGAGCGCTGCTGGATGACCTGCTTCAGCTCGATCTCCAGATGCTGCTTCTTCTGCAGCATCTCGGAGCCACAGGCCTTCTGCTGCAGGGCATCCTCTTCTGCCCGCCTCCGCTGCTCGGTGGTCTGCAGGATGCTGTCATTGAGCCGGATGATCTCGTCCTTCAGATCTCGGTTCTCCCTCGAGAGTCTATCGAGCTGGTTGCGGAGGTTTTTGGAATCATCCTCTTTCTGCATGGATATCTCCTTGATGGTGGTCTTTGTGATGTTAATCTCTGTCTCATACTTGTTCCTTAAATTACTCATCTCCTCATTATAGTGGTTTCTTACCTTTGCCAGCTCATTTTCATATTCTCTCTTCCGGGTGCCCTCCTCTTGCAGAAGAACCCTCAACCTCTCTATCTCGAACTCCTTCTCCTTGATGGCCTTCTCAGACTCCATTTTCTGCCAGCCGAGGCTCTCCTTCTCGCTCTGCCTCGCTTTCTGCAGCTGGTCGTAGTCACTCTTCTGTTGGTCAAACCTGTCTTCCACGGTCTTTCTTCTTCGCTTTTCATCCTCAATCTCGTAAGTCAGCCGGGTGATCTTCTCGTTGAGCTCTTTGATTTGGCCGTAGCACTTGTCGAGGTTCTGCTTGGCTGACTTGCCATCCAGCTCGGCCTGTCTCTTCAGCTCCTCCAGGCTCACGAGCTTTGCTTTGAATTGGGAGCACTCCACCTGGTATTTCTGCAGGTTCTGATCCAGAAATTTGTTCTTATTGCAGTTTTCGGAGTTGGCGTCGCGGGCCAGCCTGAGCTCCTCTTCCAAAACTTCGATCTTGGTATTTTTCAGCTGTGGGAGGGAAATCAGAAAGGGTGTTGAAAGAAAGGCATCTCACATCATAAGAAAGAAGTGGTACTTCCCCGTTGCCCCCCCCCCCCGCCCCAGACCAAGGTGCTTTCTCATTTCTTGTTACACAACTGCACACACATACACACAGAGACAAGCACGTGCACACAAGCATACATAAAGAGTGACACAGACAAAAACTCCTAGACAAAAAAATTCAAGAAATCTGTATTCGTGTCATAATTCTTCCATCAACTGCTTGTATGATCTTAGCAAGGGGTCTACCATCTTTGAGTTTCAGCTTCCTCATCTGTAAATGAAGGAATTTCTTCCAAGACAGAGCTTATGATTTCCTAAATTATGTTTCCTATATTTCCAGGTATAAAGTAAGTTTCCATATAAACTCAATGCGAGTATTAGAAATGAGAACTAAATCAAACAGTCGACATGAAAAATTCAAATCCAGCCAGTCCTGGATGTTCTTCTTAATTTAACACAAAGAAATAAAGCAAATTCCTTGACCAAATATTAAACGAAATTACAAGGTGAAATAGCTATAATTTTGAAACTATTACTTGAGTCCATTCCGAGCAGTGTACTGGAGAATAGGACTGACACCTGATTTATGAATAAACTATATTATACTAACTGTTTAGAGGAAATACAGTTTTACCAATGAGTATGACCAAATCCATGTTATAAGAGGCAGTAATAATTAAGTTCCATTCTATTTTCTTTTTTGAGCCTCCAAGGAAATAATGTAAGTAAATTACCTTCAGATCTTCCAAACTCTTCAGCATCTCACTTAAGAATCTGTAATAGTCTCCAGACCGTGTAAGAAGTTCTATGTACCGAGCATGCATATCTGCAGCCTTGGAGAAAAGAAATACAAGGAAAAAATTAAAGATGTTGCATTCAAAAGAAGACCTATGCAAGTTGACCGATTCTGTTTTCTAAAGCAATCCAATAGTGGAATCACAATTTATTTATTTATTTTGAATTATAATTTAAAGAGTGACTTCCCTTCTTTCATCTGTGCTAATTCCAAAACCCAATAAAACCATAAAATACAATAAAACAGAGGGCCGGAAACCTTGCATTTCATCCTCAACACTCCAGAGTGTTCCTCCTAAACCATCTGACGGGTGATGTTCTCTGGTATGTCCTGAGAAGTTGTCTTTTAGAAATTGACTACATATTTTCTACTTTTTAAACGTCTCCCTCACTAAACCAGAATTTAAGCTCAGTTTCTGCAAAGGTTCTAATGTATAAATAATAGACCCAGAATGAACTGGGAGATTGGGATACCAAACTGTACACTCTAAATATATGCAGTTTATTGTATGTTAACTGTATCTCAATAAAATTCTTTAAAAAAAAAAAAAAAATAGACCCAGACTTCTCACTGATCATTTCCTAACATGCATCTCACATCGATGACTCACATTAGAGAGGGGATAACCAAGTAAACCTTTCTGAATGGATACCCTATAGCAAGAGATGAATTCAGGGAGGGTAGGGAAGAGAGGAAGGGGACAAGGAAAAGAGAAGATGCAGGGGGAGGGGCGAGCTCTATGAGATGGGTGATGATGTATCTACCTCTTGCAGAATCACCCCAGAAGGAGACTGGACCATGGTTCTCTTGATAGGTATGTTCAGTAGAGTTTCCAGTCCCGAGGCGTATGACGCCAGCTGCATTTCGTAATCCTGCAGAATAATGATGTTTCAGAAAAACATACTTAACTGACTTAAAAGGAGTCACTGATGGCTACAATTCCACAGCTTTAAATCACCAAGCTGTACTCCTAATATCCAACCCCAAAGGCCATCATGTGCTGCTAGCATCCAAGCATCATATGACACTATTAAACCAGCACCTCTTATATGCCAAATGGAGATCTCTGCACACACCACCTGTCTAAAGGGTGAAGACCAGCCCATTCCCGTAGATACTGCCAATGTACAATGAATTCAAGCTAATGGATAACAAGTTTACGGTTTACTCGGGAGAGAATACATAAAACCCATTATCGCTGTCCTCAAGAAGTCTATAATCTTTAAAGTGAATCACAAAATAATGTAGTTAATAATATCCTTTCATAAAAAAATATGGAACACGTCATGAATTTGCATGTCATTCTTGCATAAGGGCAGGCTAATCTCTGTATTGTTCCAATTTTAATATACGTGCTGCCAAAGCAAACACAGTTCATAATATTCTTGATGAAACACTAACAGTCTTTGTGAAACCGCATACCTTAATCGAATTTGCACAAAGTTCAGCAATTTTTTGTACTTCTTCAGATTTGTCTCGTTTGCCACTTATTTCACTGTGCAAGTTCTGTACAGAAAAGAAAGTATTTACAAATGGTAAAGTGTATACATATTTTTAAATAAATGTTTTTTCACTCTTTAACCACTCTTGTTTTTTTTCCCTCAGTTTATGACTACATGTTCTGACTTCATAGTCTTACACTTAAACTTTAGAAGATGAGCAAGTTTTCTACTCAGAATATAGAAGAAAGATCTTCAACTTCTTCTTTCTCTTTTTAGCTCTTTTTTGGAATAGAACTGCTTTACACTGTTGTGCCAGTTGTATTTTTACATATATTCCCACATCCCCTTCCTCCCATGACTCCTTCCCACCCTCCCTATCCCAGCCCTCTAAGTCAACTTCTTATGATCTAAGAGGTTACAATCTGGTCAGCACTCTTTTCTAGTCCTATCACCTCAATTTGTAAAGATACTTTACTACGACAGCCGTTACATTATTTCTATGTTTATAATTGCATTTCTTTGTAAATATCTCAATTGCTTTTCCTCTGGGCATTATTTAAGCATTCACCAAATGGACTAGTAATATGATACATGCCCCCATATACACAGCAGCACTATTCACAATAGCCAAGACATGGAAACAACCTAAATGTCCATCGACAGGTGAACGGATAAAGATGTGGTACGCATATCTGAAATGGACTACTACTCAGCCATAACAACCAAAATATGAAATAATGCCATTTGCAGCAACATGGATGGACCTAGAGATGATCATACTAAGCAAAGTAAGTCAGAAAGAGAAAAACGAATACCGTATGTTATCACTTATATGTGGAATCTAAAATATGACAAATGAACTTATCTATGAAACAGATCAAGCACAGACTTGGGGTTGCCAAGAGTCAGGGGGCATGGGAGAGAGAGGGATTGGGAGTTTGGGACTAGCAGATGCAAACTTTTATATACAGAATGAAAAAACAATGTCCTACTGATAGCACAGGGAACTATATTCAAAATATCCTGTAATAAACCATAATGGAAAAGAATATGAAAAAGGATATATATACATATATATACACGAATCCCTTTGCTGTACACCTGAAACTAACACAATGTTGTAAATCAACTATACTTCAGTAAAATAAATTTTTTAAAAATGTATCATTCTAAACCTAGGTACTGCTATGAAAACCAGGGGAAAATACAGCTTACACCCAGTGAAACCTACGCAGGGACAAAGCGGCTTATACCTTCTGCTCATTCAAAAATCGCATGACCGTGTTGGAATCGCCAAACTTCATGGATTCTAAGTTATCCTGGCGGCGTTTGGCATCATAGAGCCACTTGCAGAAAGTCTGATAGTTGTCACGGTAATTATTCAGTTGCTTGATTTGCTTCTCCAGGTCCCATAACCTGGGGGAAACAGAGATAATAACATTATTAAAGCATTGCTATTACATATTGCTCTGCAAAAGTATTTAACATCGAGTTACCAGGGAACCCAGCGAGTCCACCTGGCACATACTCAAGAGAACTGAAAACATACATCCACAGAGAAAGTTATATGAATGTTTGTAGCAACACTTTCCATGGCAGCCAAAAACTGGGAAAAACCCAAATATCTGTCGATTGATCAAAGAATAAGCAAAACGTGGTGCAGCCACACAATGGAATATGACACACTCATAGAAAGAAATGAAGTACTGACGTGCTACACCATGGATGAACCTGGGAAACGTTATGTTAAGTGAAAAAAAACAGTCACAAAGGATCACATATTATATCTTTTCATTTATATGGAATGACCAGAATAGGCAAATCTATAGAGACAGCAAAAAGAATGGTGGCTGTTTGGGGCTGGAGGGTTGGGAGGGAATGGGGAGTGACTGCCAGTGGGTATGGGGTTTCGTTTTCAGGGTGATGAAAACATTCTAAACTTAGACTGTGGTTATGGTTACACATTTCGAATATACTAAACACGAGTGAATTGTATACTTTCTGTGGGTGAGTTGTGTGACGTGAATTATATATCAATAGAGATGTTTTTAAGAAGCACAGCTAGCAAAATAAGCTACAAGCAAGATTCAGGAGATATTTTTAAACCCTCATTTGCAGTAAGGCCTTTCTTTTCTGTAAGATTTAATTCTCACAAACTTTTGCAGAATGCTCCCTCAAAGCATCTACTCCTTCCAACAAGCAGTCATAACAGGAGTGTACAGGGCACAAAAGAGCTTGATCAATGGTTTCCAATATTTCCCTAAGAACCTGGAGGGCCTCTGACACAGGTTGGTTCAAGCTTGGCTCTCGGAATGTACTCTCTTCCCATTGTCCACAGAGCTGCCTACAGCCAGTGCGTGAAGAGAGCACCCAGGATGCTACACTTACACACAGAACAAAACCACTGTTGCTCAGAGTGATGGGTTCAAACGGCATCATCTGAGGAACACCCAAACGGGAAGGAAGTGTGGAAGGAGGTGGGCCCACCTGTAGTCTATCTGCTTATCGATTCTTTGCCAGCGATCTGTCAGCTGTGTGACTTTTTCGCTGAACTTGCCCAGGTCCAGGTCATACAGCGGATACTGCTGTGAAGTCTGGGAGTGGATCTGCTGGGCTTTCTGCAGTTCTGTTTTCATGGTGGCCAACAAGGACTTCTTCAAGTTCAAGTCGTTTTTAATTTTCTGTCACAGGAGGAGAAAAAAAAAAAAAGAGTAAAAATTAACCTCATTCCCACTTGATGCTACACTGCAAGGAAAATATATTTACTGATGGCCTCTCCCGATATCTGTGCCAGTGACCTAGTTCCTCATGACAACTCGTTAAAAAAAAAAAAAAGATTCTGTGTAAAGTAGTTTGAGAAATGCTTCATGTCACATTTCATTCCATGCCTGAAAGATTACAAAAATATTAACATACTAAAGTTTCTGAGAAGCACTACAGAACCAGCTTAACTATGTTTAACTCACATTCCCCAGACGGATCTCACCACAAACGACTTTCTCACGTAGCTCCTGCCAACACACTCTGGACAACAGTGTTCTAGAGATAACGGCTGATGTCAACCACGTGTGGCCAACGAAATCCAGTAATCCTCCAAACTCAAGATGACTTATTACTGAAGCTTTTTCACTGGGGACTGAGTAGTCCTGTAATCTTTCCCACAGACCGGGACGCTGTGCAACCCCTCTCGTTACCTTCAGTCCACAGCGGTAAGCTTCCATTTTATCCAGATCCAGGCAAACCGTCTCCTCCTCAGTGAGCCTGGCTTCGTACACCTTCAACATGTCTTCTGTCTGAAGAATGGCCTGCAGGAGTGCTCTCACCACACACAAGCTGTCAAGAACCAAAGAGGCAAATAAAACTGCTGGAGACAGAATTACACTTGGAACCTTTGGCTCTTGCCACCCTTCATAAAAGAGAACATTAAAGCAGATAAAAAATGGATTTTGCTTATGTTATAAGCTGCGAAGCAATACATTTTTTCTCTCTTTCATGACTCAGAACACCATTTAGCATTACTGGAAAAATTCTAAGTTCTGGCCTTCAGAGGATGCCTTGGCTGGAAGAGACACTCAAGTTCAGAATAGTGGGATTGGCACCCTAGGCTGGCGGACCCTCTCTCAGAAGCGCAGGAGAACGTGAGTGAGCCCCTAACGAAAAGAGAAACCGCGGGGCAGAGGCGCCAGCAAAAAGCACAGAAAGCAAATGCAGTCTCACAAAAGGAAGCCTGAGAAAAGCCAGAGGTCAGTGTCAGTCGCATTTACCTATTTAAATAGCCGTCGGTAACGCCATTGATATTTTCCAGTTTCTGAAACAATCCAAACACCTCATTCTGCAAATAGCAGTATTTTTCTGAACCTCTGAAGTTCGCAAGCATGTCTTTCAGCTGGTTGAGAACTTGAGCAATTGCTTGAGAATCATTCTGTACGCTCTGTCCAAAAATAAAGAAAACGTTTTTGATGCAGCTGTATGCTTCTCCCCATCGTGCGTGTCCTCAAAAACCCACACACCAGGAACGATGCAAGCCAGAGGTGATCTTTCACGTCCTTCATCAGGGAGGCCTTACCAGCACTGGGTAAATGGGACCCCCTTTCTTAGAACATATACCCTGGACATTCCAGGCTGAGCGGAAAAGATCCCTGAGCTTGACACCGAAACACCTGGGCTGCAGTCCCAGCTCTGCCGATGGCCTGTAGCTCTTACCCCACCCCTCCCCCAACCAAATCTCTCCAAATCCCTTTCCTGTCTGCACGTAAGGTCATTCGGCCTGTTGAGCCCACATCATAGGTTGTTTCAGGCAGAAGCCACATTAATGTCTGTGAAAACTTTTGAAATCTACAAAGCACTACATGGCAGAAAAGGAAAAACATGGCAGCCCGAACGAGTAACCCACAAACTTAACAGCAAAGGCGGTTTAATCCCCAAATTTGGAAGCATGGGAAAGAAAAAAGGAATTGTGCCAGAAGCCTCGTTTCTTGCCTATAAATATTTAAACCAGGAGGCTGTTTTTACTAGTTCACAAAAATATAAATATACCTGGAATCAAGCGAAATAGTAACGGATACCTACCTTCAGCTCATTTATCTTCACTGTGATGTGGTGCGAGGATGCCTGATCTGCCAGAGGGATGTTTTTGAGGGTCATTCTGCTCTCGCAGAGCTCCACCTGCCTACGAACCTTCTGAAGCTCCATCAGCATCCAGGTTTCCTGCTTGTCATTCTCTCTGTTGGTTTCAACGTTTTGGCAGGAATCAGGATGAATGATTTCAGTTGTGGTTACTGTAAAAATGTCAGGACCACAAAAATCAGAGAATTCTTGGCTAGAAGGGTGCAAGGCCTCAAAAACACATTATGCATGAAAGTGTCGCTACTTCCTTTGATTTGGTTCTGAAAACTTAGCGTCTAAATGACTTTTGCAGGCTTCCCTGGTGGCACAGTGGTTAAGAATCTGCCTGCCCATGCGGGGGACGCGGGTTTGAGCCCTGATCCCAGAAGATCTCACATCCCTCGCAGCAACTAAGCCCGTGCACCACCACTACTGAGTCTGTACCCTAGAGCCTGTGAACCACAACTATTGAGGCCACATGCCACAACTACTGAAGCCTGCACGCCTAGAGCCTGTGCTCAAGGGAAGCCACTGCAATGAGAAGCCCAAGCATCACAACAAAGAGGAGCCCCGACTCACCACAACTAGAGAAAGCCCACGCACAGCAGTGAAGACCCAGCGCAGCCAATAAATAAGTTAATTAATTTAAAATAAATAAATACATGACTTTGGCTATACAATCTTTCAAAGAACTGATTCCACAACTAATTTTTGGCAAACTACACACTTTCTTTTGAAAACGGCATGTCTGGTGGCTGCAAAGAGGGAGCGGCTCTAAACCAACCTGTCCGGTGCTGGGCGTAGCCGGGGAGCTGTATGACCAGGGTCTGGTAGTGCTTCTGGGCGTCCGTGAACTGGGTCTGCATCCTCCGCTTGTCATCGTCTCCGAACATCTCGGAGCCTTGGCTGTTCCTGATGAACTCTTGGTAATGCAGCTCAAGGTCGGATATTGTCTTCATGTAATCTTCCTGTCGCATCGTTTTCAGCTGGAAATAAACCAGGCGGGAGTGTGTCTGACGGCCCCAGAGTGTGGCCAAGAAGAGTCTGCTGGGAAACGCACTATGCTCGGTGGGGTTTGAGGCAACACCCCGCAAAGACCCCTCAAAGAAAAGGTCTTTGAGGATTTAGAGCTTGCTCCTAAGAACCAGAGCAGTGGGTTGTCAATTTTTTTCTTCCTATGAAATTTTCTTCTTCAAAGGAAATAGGACTCAGAAGCCCCAAATGTCAAGCAGGTCACAGCAAAGCTGCTGTGACTAAAAAGAGTAAAAGGAAGACTCAACTAACCCATTCCCTGCCCCTCTCCTCCCTGCTGTCCCTGTCACCCCAAAGGACTCCCTCACCTGGATTCTTGGACCACTATCTGAAAACGACTGATCTAGGGTAACTAATGCTTTGGATGTTCTTCCAAGAATTCTACCCCACCTTTTACTTCTGTGCTATCCAGTCAGTAATGACGACCTCATTTTCCATTACATCCGAGGAGAATGGAACCCTGAGTACCACAGGACCTCCCGCCTTACCCACAGGCACTTCTGGCGTGTCCGGTAACTTTAATCTAAACTCTGCTTGTCTCGTAACCAGCCTGGGGTTGAATCCCTTCCATTCTGTGTTGGACGGACTAGAACCTCTAAGAAAGACTCAGGGGACTCTCCTGCTGACACACAAAAACATCAGCTGCACAGCTACGTCTGCCTGGTAGAAACCGCAGTGCAGGGAGTGGCTGGGTGGCCCCTACAGGCAGCAGTGGTCCTGAGGACGTACCTTGGCGATGGTCATGGCCTTGATCTTCTCGATGTCGATCATGCAGTAGTGCCAGGACACCAAGCTCTTCATGTTGATGTAGAGCTGGTTCCACAGGGCCAGGATGGCCTCATAGTACTGCTCGATCCTGGGAGGCACAGAGGGAAAACGCGTTAGCCCAGCTCTCCAAGTTCACCCCAGACGGGACACCTGGCCGTGCTCACCCCACGAAACAGAAAACTCAAAGGAGAACCAACCGGGCAAATGGAGCATTTGCAAAATATTCAACATTTCAATGGATTTGGACTAATACCCAAAAGTATACTCTCAATGACTGACATGGCTTAGATACATTGAAATCATTTTGGTGGAAACATGCAGTACAATATGGGATTGTTGGGTTGTTTGCCAGCAACTTTTTAATTGACAGAGGTCTGACTCTGTGCAGGCAACACTGAGAAACGGGTCTCGGGTCACAGAACTCCGACAGCTGCTGGAGTTTGGAAACACTCATTGGGCTCCTCTCACCCCACCCTGAGGGGGTTGAAGATCTCCATTACAAAACATTTGGAAGAATCTGCCCTGGGCCACCTGTCAAAATGCTCCGACGGCCTCATATTGATGCTAAGGGCATTTTCTATTTGTGGCTACATGCCAAACTACTGATGGTCTAAGAGGCAGGAGAACTTGAAACAATGCCTTTAAAGTGCACGGCCAGAGTGAGTTCCTCCAGCCTTCCTCACCCTCCAATAACCACAGTATCTTCAGCATAAAACCTCAAGACAAAGGGACCTCCGCCGGGTCCCTCCTTTGGGGGGAGGTGACAACAGAAAGGAGCGGTGTGCCTCAGCGTTTTGGATCAGCGTCTGCCCTATTTCTTCCCACCCGCGTTCATGTCACGGCCAGAAGGGACTTCAAGACGTACTTGCTGGAGAGGTCCACGGCCAGGGGGTTGGGCGGAGGAATGATGAGGCTCACGGAGGGCACGAGCATGTCCACACCCCCCGGGCCGGTCACGTACCACTTGCTCCTCTCGCTGTTGTCCTTCAGGATGCACTCGTCCCCTTTGTGGACGATTTTCTGCAAGGCAAGCACACCGTGTTCTGGCGTTATCCACCCGTCCACATTTTCATCTTTTTGCTCAAAAACAGAAGCAGCAGCAGTGACAACGGGCAGACAGTTTCGGCTCTGATCTTCATATTTTTTTTTACCCTCGGTTGAAGCCGATCTTGACACAGCCCAACACGACTGATGCCTTAAATAAGACAGGTGAGCCTACAAGGTGTGTCTGAAGTGAATCAGGTGGAGTGACTTTCCAGGAGACAGCCAGGGGAGTGCCCGGTGAAGTGGGAAGTCCTTCTGTAAAGCAAAAACTCACCCCCTGGCTTTCCTACTTTTGTGAGTTTGTGTTTTACATAGTAGATTTCCGTGCGTGGGATTCACTTGTCTCATTCGTTTGCTCTTAAAATTGTGAAATAAAAACAAAAAATTCTAGTATCAGGTCCCCAGAAAAATAACTTTCTAAATTAACTCCAGCATCTAAATAGCTTCTTTTCTAAATTAACTCTATATAGCTTCTTAAAATGGGTACTTAAAATATGACAACAATCTTAACTACTAAAATGTAACAAGTTTGAGATGTAGGTATTTCAAGCTCCATTTTGATTTCTTACTTCTCGCCACCCAAGTTCTAAAACCATCATCTTCAGGGTAGAATAAACTCCATTGTTTTATAACTCCATGTCACCAACTAATCACATTTTATATTTCTTAAGTCCTCTACAATTTTTATAAGAAAATAGAGCTGTGGGAATTACATAAAGAATTACTAAAAACAAGTCATCTTTCTATATAAATGCTTGTATTTACCACTGAGCCTACAGAACTGATGGGCTCATTTAATGCATAAAATTCGCAGTGACATCCTCTTTACATGCAGCACAATGGCCGTGTTTCTCTCTTCTTTTTTTCTTAATCTCAGAAATTTAAAGATAAGACTGATCACAGATGCAAAGTTTTACATATTGGAAGAAAAGAAGTCTTAAGCCTTAGAATTAGTTTAAAAACAACTATTTTCCTACTTATTGACAAGTATATCATTCAGAACAAAACCACCACATCTTTTTCAACAGCTTGCCGCTTTGTATACAAAAGAAAGCCATTTACTAGGGTGCTCACTGAAACCTAAATGAAATGCTGCTCTCCTGATGGACAAAACTCCATCCGTAAAGAAAGGGAACAGTCTGGCAGCGTTCCAAGTAGCCGAGTACACACCTGGTCCTGTTTGTAGTCACAGAGAGCCCTGAGAATGATGGGTTTATTGCTTCTGTAGTCAGGGTTCCGAGGTTTCAGCTGCACGATCTTCTTGGACTTGTTTACCAAGCTCTGCACCTGGCGCTTGTATTCAAGGATTTTCTCCCGTTCTTTCTGCAATTGCAAATAAAATCACACTCAAACATAGATACTCTCTGAAAATTAGATGAGACCTTCAAATGGCATTACTATAGCTATCATGACATGACAAGTTAGATACCACTGTAGTTGCATTAGCTGTAAAAAGCCACCAATGCATCTGTCTGCAGGGACCACGGGTACCTTTCATAAGAAGCCACGACAGAGGCAACACAGCCATGAATAAGGTGGGTGGGAAAGAATATCACTGTGTGAAAGGACGATGCTGATGACACGTGAAGCATGCTTTTCCAAAGGGATTTTCACATTGTCATCAGTGTTCTCTCTGGTTTTGTTTTGAGCAACAGTAACTACTGAAGCAGAAGTAACTGGCGACAATAGCTGAGATGGCAAACAAATGTCTCGAGAAAAGTCACTGAAAATGAAGACAATGCTGAGCCTTGGGCACTTGTTCTGTAGAACAATACAAACCCGAACAGCAGTCTGAACTGCGGCGGTGCGTACATTTATTTTATTCCCGGGGAAAGTTGCTGGGGGCCTGGGTCTGAGACAGTACCTCCAGCTCCTTGATCTGCTCCAGCAGACGCTGCAGGGGCGTGTTCTTGTCACACAGGTACTTCCTCCTGATGGAGTCTTGGAGACCCTTCAGGTAGGCTTCCGTCGACTGGGCCTCTTCAAAAAACTGTTAAGAATGCAGGTGACCTCATGTCAATTAGAAGCAACTCAGTGCACAGTATCGCCTAGCATTTCAACTTCAAGGACTATCTTCCCTACGAGTCTGAGAGGTGGTTAAAGAAAAAGATTACAGCAGAAAGTATACTAACTTATGTGAAAGCAAGAGACTAGTTGAGGGACTGGTGACAAACCTATGCTCCTCTGAACGAAAAACCAGTAAATAGTATTGATGCAATGTTGTGAAGATTGTTTTCAGTGCGTTTTCAAAACACTCAAAAGGAACGGTATTAAGACCCAGTAAAATGATTACTAAGTGTAAGAACCTGAAAGTAGGCAGCATTTTCTTTGAGATGAACATCGATGCATTTGGTAATCTGAAGAATCCAGCTCCACTGTGTCTGCAGAGTATCCATGTACGCCTGAAACAAGAGAACAGCAGCTGTCTCTCCACCACTCAGCCGCAGGGAGCATTTCATCACTCCACAGACAGGTGGGCCCGAATGAAAACGCTGAAGCATTTTTTTATCTAATTTCAAATCAAGCAAACTTTTCTTTCTAAAAGTTAAAACCAGAATTTCCCAGCAGGGAACTCGTGGTATGGTAGAAATTAAATTTTAAAACGAATTTTGGGAATTCCCTGGTGGTCCCGTGGTTAGGACTTTGCATTTTCACTGCTGTGGCCCCCAGGTTCAATGCCTGGTTGGGGAAATAAGATCCCGCAAGCCGCGTGGCAAAAAACAAACAAAAACCAAACAAACAGAAACAGTTTTAGCAAATGGATATCATCAGGAGTATTAGTCAAAATATTCACCCAAATGGCATAGCTACTGACCAATGAAAACAGACTAATCAGAACAGACCAAGCCCTGTTCCTGTACAGCTGCTAGATCATGGGGAGGTCCAGGGTGAAACAGAGCAGGACCCTACAGTCCTTGCCCCCCATATGTCCTCAACCTGCCTTTTGTCTGTGGAAAAACTTCAGCGAAAGAGTAAGTTTAATCAGAGAAGTGAGAAAATGAAGAAACAAAGGAAAACAGTCAAAGGAGACCAAATAATAATAATTTAGTCATCAAGCACAGTCAAGGACCTTTAGTTCCTTCTCAAGGGCTATAGATAACATTCTGAGCCATGTCCCACGAGCTGTCTTATAGATACTGAAACCCCCACTAGGTGGAGGAAGTTAACTACATGATGACCAGACTGTAGCCATGACATAAGCTGCCACAATTCCAAGAATTGGCCTCAAAGAAATGGGAACACACTGACCCTGGAACTAAAGACTAACTGTACTGAAAACAATCAAGATGACACTGGTGGCACCACTGCATGACCAATTTGAAGATGACTGTCAGAGCTGACTGTCCTGGTTCTCCATGCAGCCCCCTCCCTCCGTCTATAAAAGCTCTTGCCCACTGATAGTAAGTGGGGGGAGGCAGCCTTTGGACAGGTTGCCAGCATCCAAAATAAAGCAAACTTTCCTTTCCGCCAACCTTGCCTCTTTATTGGCTTTTGAGCAGCAAGCAGCCAGACCCCCACTTTCAGTTACGAAGGCACCATGCAGAGGGCTTGTGGGGGATTAAGGCAGCGAAGTTTACACGTGGTATGGAAATATTTTGATTTTTTTTTTTTTTTTTTGAAATAACCAATATGGTCATACCAGTGCCACCAGCTAATGTCAGCCTTGAGCACAGCCACCAGATGGCAGTCTAGGGCAGAGGTAAACAAACTACAACCCAAGGGTCACATCCGGCCCACTGCCTGCATTTATAAATAAAGCTCTATTGGTACACAGCCACACTCGTTCATTTACTTGCTGCTCTGGTTGCTTTCACACTACAAAGGCGGAGTTAATTTCAACAGAGACCAAATGGCCTGCCAGTCTAAAATAGTTATTATTTGGTCCTTTCCAGAAAAAGCATGCCAACCTCTGGTCTAGGGTGTTAATAAAATAAACTTGTCATGGTTTTATAATGGATAAGAATCACTCATTTGTATAGTTTATTTTCTGAAAAGTGTCCCCTTTTTTCCCCTGATAAAAATATAAATCCCACAAAGCACACCTCAATTTTGTCTGAAGCTGGATGCTGATTGAGGACAAGTTGGTCACTTTCTTGTTTAAGCTTATTGAGCTCTTTTTCCTTAACTTCCAGCTGACTCATGCGTATCTGTGAATAAAAGGAAAACAAATCCTATAGAACAAGTCACCAGCAGCCTTCCCTTCCTCCCACCATCGATAAAGGAAGTCAAATACAAAACTGCACTTTGGAAATGAAAAATGTCAAAGAATTGCGTTATGTATTCCTTAAGACTCTTAGGCAGGACTGGTGACACATCATGTCCGAATTTCCACAGGTGAAGTGACAGAGCTACGGCACATACTGAGGTTGTCTAATTGTCAGTGCAAAGCCACCACACTTTGCGGTACACATACCCGGGGAGGTCTGAAGGAACTAATCTCACCCTGTCTACTGTCTTCTCAGATGCTAAGCACTGCACTGCTCCTCTTAAGTCACTGAAAAGCCTTCAGAAAGAAACGGTTTTTCATGACCATTCCACCAAGGCTGAATTACAACGGCCGATGAAATGTGTTCATCACCACTGTGCGACCCCCGGGGGCTTACAGAGAAGGCCTCCTGCTTCTGAGCGATGTTGGTGTTCCTGTCACTCCAATCATACAGCAGCTCCTCCTCCTCACAGTCGTTGATCCACATGATCTCCCGGGAGGTGGCCTGAATGATATTCTGCAGCTGTCGCAGGTGGTCCATCCTCTCAAAGGATGCTTTCTGCACAGGAAGGTCAAAGCAGTGTTAGGACAACAATATGTAGATAAATGCTGTTCCCTGCAGATTTCACAAATAAACCCCTGATGGTCCCTTTTACCATTTTACCAACAAAATCCCAAGAATCAGTCAAACGTTAATCTCTTGTATTCACTGATCAGTTGGTAGGTGAAAAGGACCCACCCAAACTTCTGATGAATAAGGGGGAAATTTTAGATTCAGTGAAACAGCCTAATCCAGGAGGGTCTTGATTCAGACATTGATGTTTGGCTTCAATAATTAGTTTTAGAGTATAAAGAGAAAATAGACTCTTAAAAAAATAAATCAAGCTCTTCCTGCCCTCTCCCCAAAATTCTAGGTACCATCAACATAGAAAACAGTTGTGTCACCTCTAGCCATATTATTTAAATAGTATCACTGCCAACAAGGAAACACTGAAAAAGTGAAGATAGGGGGACACGAATGGGTGGAAAAATGGAAGTATCTCTTCTTATGAGACAAATAATTGATTTAGTTTGTCATAAAATAGTGATGATGGTCTGGTAAACCTCTCTCTGAGGAAAACAAGTCTTATTTTTTGCTTCTACTTCCTAAAAAGGCTGCAGTTGGCAAGTGGAAAAACTTTATGGCTTCAACTGCAAGTATATAACAAGTGCTATTATGTGACACAAACTTGCAAATAGAATAGCACTAAGTACTGTCTTCAGAAAAAATTCTTTTTAAAAATTCCCTTCTAAAGGGAACACAACAGTAGAAATGAAATTAGCATCTACAAGCCCATCTATAAGTGTACTTCCAGGCACTTCCAGGTGCTTCAACCCAGGTCCACATTTACAGAACCGAACTGCACTAAACACAGAACCTTCAGAAATAAGTCGTCTTACCAGCAGGTTTTCATACTCCTCCTCCAACTGGTAGATTGCAGCTTTCTCACGCTAGAAGAAGACCAAAAAAGTCAGTAATTATTTAACTCCCCTTGAGGATTTATATAGAAAGAACAGCCCTTCTAAACCTCCTTCTGTCAAATATGTACTAACTTCAGATTCCCCAGTAAAAAGAAGAATTTGCTCTATGAAGTCTTTTACCCACAGGGACCTTTCCCAGTTGATCTGGAGGCAAACCTCACTGGTCGGGTGGTTGGCGTCTCTACAAAGTAAAGGGCTCATCACTGTCACTTAAAGACTCACTGTTACACTTTTGAAAGTTTGAAAATATCATTTAGGACTCCTCAGATCTTAGAGAAAAGAGGGAGAGATCTGATCAGATACTCAGGTAGACAAAAATAGGCCAAAAAAAAAAAAGGCAGACAGTGAGCATAAGCATCTCTGGGCTAAGTTCAAAAGTCAGTGATCCAGGGCTTCCTAGGTGGCGCAGTGGTTAAGAATCTGCCTGCCAATGCAGAGGTCACGGGTTCGATCCCAGCTCCAGGAAGATCCCACATGCCATGGAGCAACTAAGCCCGTGTGCCCCCAAAAAAAAAAAAAAAAAAAAAAAAGTCAGTGATCCAAATGGCACAAATGAACTTATCAATGAAACTGAAACAGACTCACAGACGTAGGGAACAGACTTGTGGTTGCCAAGGGGGAGGGGGGGGGAGGGGGAGTTTGGGATTAGCAATAAAACTATTATACACAGGATGGATAAACAACGAGGTCCTACTGTATAG